>NW_018127916.1:805626-807191 GCF_001952655.1 Monopterus albus
TCTTTCCCATGCTATGTGTGTTTTTCTTGAAGTAGGTGCTGAGGGAATGAGTAAAAGATAGATGTCTATGTGAAGAAGAGGATGCTCTAGTTTCTGCTCTGTCCTGGTTCCTAGCCCGGAGAACAACATACAGTATACACAGGACCCCTGTGCCAATACATCACACGTACCCTTGTGCCCTTATATGTCTTATGGCTTATATTCTAGTTACTTTTTCCTGGAAAGTCATGGAGGCTCTACATCACTTTGTCATGGAACACCATACTTAAATATATAACACAACAAAAGATATGTTTTGAATATTATATTCTAATGATTACTGCTGTATTTGGGTTGTGCACTGGTCAGATGTGCACTGTGCACACACTACAGCTCAAAGTTATGCTAGTTAGCAAACAATTAGCCTGATGCAGGAAAATGAGTAAATCTTTATTTAATTTAATTCCAAAAATACCTTAAGTGTTTCTTCACACCAGCACTATCATTCTTTCTGATTAATGGGGCAGCAACTATCCCAAAAATTATGCTAAAATTTACTGAAAGCATTGCAACCAACAGTGAGGTCAGGCGATTTGACATGCGCATAAATTACCATTTCTCCCTACTATTACTTATTTACATTTCCAGCCTTTTTCTCTTTTGAGTTTAACTTTTAAATAACGGCCTAAATTGTGAGTGGTAAGTGTATATTTTCCTCATTTGTTCTGAATAAGAAACTGTATTTTGCAGCCAATTCCCATATAAGCTGCAATTCAGTGATAGACGAAGAGTAGAGGAGCTGGGGAGCTGGAAGTGTTGGTACATGAGACAACACCAAAGAGCTCTCAGCCTTAAGGAGGAAATATTTTACCAGTGCATAAAGAGGCACTCTGGGATGGCATAACAAATATAGTGAATGCATTTGAGCACCAGAGGGCTGATTTCAACAAAGCTACTGTAGAAGGCGAATAACCAAAGTCACGCCGGTCACAAATAAGAGTCTGTGAAAGAGCTACCATTGGTCACTTTGTAGAAGAGCCATTACTGTAACTCCCAACACACCAAGTAATGAGACATGCTTTTCCTAGGTGGATCTTGATGAAGAGTAGTTCACAAATGCATTTCTAGTTAGTTCTAAATCCAAATAACAAGAAACCCTGATGCTCTCTTGAGCATAACAATAAAGGTTCCTGCAGCATTATCAACCGGTCAAATCAATACAATGTCAGTGAATTGTCTTGTTATGGACATCACTGATATCTGCAACTAACAGCTATTAACAATTAGTTCACCTATTTGCTTTATGGTTATTCTAAATTGTTTAGTTGAATTAATATTAAGCTTCTAAGTGTGTGTGTCAAATATGCTGAACACACTCAAAACACATTATTTTAGCAAGACATAATTAACAATAACCCTCACTTGTTCTCTGGAAGGCTTTAGCTCTATAGACCAATGTTGAGTTACAGAGATTCTTATTAGAAAAACTATTGGCATTTTCCAGCATCTGTCTGTGTCTGAAAGAAGCAGGTTTCACTGTTCTTTGACAGAAAGACTGAGCCCAGATGAGACAAAGAAAACTGAAG
>NW_018127916.1:807427-815399 GCF_001952655.1 Monopterus albus
CAGCTAACACTGAACACTGCAACAGATACAAACAACAGCCTCTATCTTAACAATGGCCTTGTTGTCTCCAGAAGAGGACGGCAAAAGGAACTGAAGACCACTGTTAGCAGTGCAAAGGACAGCTGATGGGACAAAGTGGCAGATAAGTACGCCAAACCCTGTGTTCTAGCTACATTAGGGGTAATTTACCTTTTCCTGGTGAGCAAATAAATAAATAGTAACACGAAACCTACCACTCAATCTATTTTTGTTCAACCATTGGCTTGACAAATAATAATACAAATTTACAGAATAAACTTGTGGAAACAGTTTAAAACATTTCATAATTTAGGGAAAAAAAACATGAAAACGCTATGTTACTAGTAACACTATTCATAATGCAAGGATAATATGGGAACTAGTATCCTAAAACACTGGTAAATTAATCTGAAAAACTTAACTTGCTCCCTGATCAAGGGAATTTATGTTTACCTGTAATCTATGCTGCTCACATGCCTCAGTGTTTATTTGAGTATTAAACACATTAATCCAGGCCATATTAATGTGTGTTCCCACAACAACAGATGGTCTGGGATCTGATCATTTTTAAGAGTTAGCAGGATCATGTCAGTCACAATATGTGGTTGTTGTTACAAGTGTCTGATTTGCCATCATCTTCTAGTCAGGGCTGCATTTATGGAGAAAACTAATTTTATCATTCAATATTATGCCATGTATTAAGTCCTCCATAAAACAGACACAACATGAATCCCAAGAAAATTTAAAATGTATCTGTCCAGTGAAGATTGCAATATACAGCAAGCCTACATGACTTTTTCAGTTGGAAAGTGGTAGATTTTGTTTTGCCAGTTTTCTTTTCTTTATAAAAGGTCATCTAATCTGTTTTGCCGCCGGAGACTGTTCAAGTTTGTTTGACTTAAAGGGCAGAAAAGGCTTTGTCTCTGGAGATCTATAAAACAAACAAAAGTGGCCAGAGACAAGTATACTGTAAACAGCCTGAGCAGGCTACCGGTATTAAATGCATAAGTGTTATTTCTTTAGGGTAACTGCACTGTCAACTCTCAAAGGTGAATTAAATTCAAGGTTTTTTCCTTATTCCAGTGTTCGTGAGGTCCATCTGGCCACATTTGCTGAGACCTGTTTCAGCAGATTGCTGTCCACATGGTTCAGTGAATATGAAGAAGACATATGCCACACATTTCTCTTGCATAATAGTTGCAGCAGAGGAAGAAATGTAGCAAACCTAAATATACCACCCACCATTTGGCATTCACTCAAGCTTTTCAGAATTGAAAACAACATATAACATATTTTGGTGCTAAATACTGCAAGGACTCTACCAACTGGGGCTGCAGTAAGTTTGAATTGATGTCAAAGGTCATATTCACCTGATGGTTGATAACAGCAGCAGGCTTTCATGACTGCAGGACACAAGGACAGCCTCAACATAACCATAAGGCCGAGCCTTCCATCATACAAATTTTGGACAGTACCCAAAGCTTTAACTGCCTTACAAGTATGACGAGTACTACACTGATTAAAACTGCACCCTTAGGATCACAATGGAAAGTTGGGCAAAAAAAAAGAAGATAAAATCGGTGCAGAAGAACCAGAGATAGTCGTTTTACCCATGTTTTTCTTTCTGTGTCTATAGCTGGTGCCTGTATTATGTACAATACAAGTTGATGGCCAACAGTTCATTTGGAGATTGTGGCGTGTTAAGGTAGTAGGTAACATACAGTAGCCGCTAGCCTCAAGCAGAGATGACGAGCAGGCTACACAGGTCTTATAAGCTCTTCTCTTTAAATCCACAACCTGGGGTTTTTTTCATTTTAGTCTCCAGCAGCATTCAGCACTGACTCAAGTCACTTGAGGCAAATAATCAGATGCAGCTCACTCTAAAGCTGTCAGTTTTTTTATCTGCAAAACTACTGCCCCGTGACACACCAAGCCACTGGCCACCATTGGTGAACGCTGCCGGACCTTGTCTTCCGTAACACCGGCACTAGTCAGACCATGTCATCAGCTTTTCAGCCAATTCGCCATGTTGAATCGATGTCGGACCTTGTTGGCGAGAGAAGCCACTCCGATTGGCTGTTCAGCTTAGCGAATCAGTGTATAAGAAGAGAAATGCTCAGGAAAGCCCCTTGAACCTGTTGCTTTGGTATCCATGATCTCATCCATTTAGTGCAGCTTCTCCTTATTTATTACCTCCACAACTTTTTTTCTTCCAAAACCAAAAGACCAGGGACAGAGAACGTCAGTGCCAATTGCAACATCTTCTTGATTAGAAGCAGCTATGGTGAGTGAGAGCTGCTTTGTTTACAGGTTACATATGCCAGTCTATGTCTTCTGCTTTCCCTTTCTAAATGGTGAATACAGATAGCGCCACCTGCTGGCAGGAGGAGTTATTTCTCTCACGCAGATGCAGAACAAATGTACTAGTCACTCATTGGCTGTGGTCTGTGCGGTGTGTTCAAGTGCCACTTTTTCCAACCTGACTGGTCCAGACAAAGGTGATGTGAGGCAACCCACCAGTCGGCCTACGTCACTGCTAGTTCCTTCATGTTGCGTTGGTGCGTCTCTGCCCTAAAATGTGTGAATCAAGAGGCAGCACCCAAATGTTTAACATTTGACTACTTCTAACCCTCCTCTCCCTACATTTTACTTTCCCTTAATTTATTTCCTTTAGCCCTGTATTTCTTCCCTGTCACCTTATTTTAAATATTTCATGTATTATATATTTATATTACATATTTTAACTATCCAGTATACTTGGTGTTCCTCAGTACTATAACAGACATTTTTTTACTGTAAGAGTTCTGTTTCTTCACATAGTAGCAGGTGATGCTGGAACATAGTGTCTCTACAGTCTTTTTGTAGTCCACATTTCATTTCAAACCCCTGAAGGGAACAAAGTGGTTCAAAGGCACCAAGGGCATAATGAGTGACAGCAGTCACTGCCAGTGTGAACAATCCAGGTGTCACTCAAGCAAAAACAGTCTTTACACAGACTTATTCAGCCCTGACAAATGAGCAAGGGCTATTTGAAAGTCACTGAGCTGAATAAAGCAGTTAGGTCCTAAGCCTCTTTTTTTTTATTTTAGTTCGCTCACTGAGGTCCCAAACCACTGCATCTTGGTTGCCCCCGCCCCTGTTGTCAGACTCATACTTGAATGGCTTCAAATTGCCTCTTGGATTGCTTTTCAGAAAATTCCTGAAGAGGACACTGGAACAAATTCATTTAATTTGCATGTCTGTCTCAAACAAAAGACACAGCCAAATTGTTTGAATATTTTAGCCAGCACAAGAAAACAAGCGTGCGTTTTCTTCTTCTTTATAGCAAAACACACATTACAACATGCAAAGTGACCAGGTGTTAGAAAGGTTTTATAAATGCAATATGTAGCTCTGACAGAACAATAACTTTTGAAATTTGTGAAATACTTTTGCACTATGCCTGTAAATGATCTAACACAAATATGTCAAAAGCAGGTTCAGCACTACAGTGTGATTTCAAAGTATTTCCAGGTTGCTCTTGAATGTAAGAAATACATCTCTATTTTTATCCCAACCATTTTTCCACATACTTTTTAAATTCTGAGCATTTTACTTCAGCTTTTCCTGAGGGATTTATGTTACAACACCTCTGTGCTGTTAGCGTTCTGTATCTCATTTTGAAGGTGTTTAAGTCACTATACTGTGCCACCACAATAACTTGTTATTTATGGACGTCATTTTCTTTGACACAGTTTCACTGTAGCTTTGCAAAGAAGGATGAACCAGGGCGCAAATTCAGCAATGCGCAATCACAGACTAACAACATCAAAGTAGACAACATACATCTTTTAAGCATTTGCCTGATCTTCGGTGGTAAATGATTGATAAGATGGCCATGGCACAAAACAATTTGTCCCATATCTAAAAATAACTACTCTTCTTATATTGTAATCACATCCAACTGCCTGATCTTGATTCAGAGCGACAGTACAACACAGAATAAAGTTTAAATCAGATCAATCATATGTAGATGTGACATTTCACACCAAACAGTAGATTCTCAGCTGCTGGAGGATGAAAGTCACGTTTGAACATTTGATGGGCAAACTCCACAGAGCCTCCTGTTGGGAGACAGCTCGAAGGGTCATGATGCAACATTCTTGATAGAAGAGGCTTAATGATTTTGTACATTAATATAATTAACTGGTTAAAAATAAAGCCACTACAAGACTGAAACTCACTATACTGCATTAAAACCTTTATTTTTCTTCCTCATCAGAAGAAATGGTGTTAATTCAGATGAAATTATAATTACTACTAGGGCACCCTTCATAAATAACACAGAAACTGGTAAGATACCCAGCTAGCTCATACCTTACAGTTTATTATTAACATGTATTGCTTATCCAAATGTTGAGATATGAACTTCATATTTGAATCTTGTGTATGGAAATACATTTTGGACATTTGTGGGTTCAAATGAAGAGCAATGTCATCACTGGAATTAGGATGCTGTATCGAGCTGCAACAAAAAGGTTTTTGTACAGTATGTCAGTGAAGAAGACGTGTACAAGTTAGACATTTTAAGACTTCCTGTCAGAGAGAAGCTCATAAAATACTGTAACTGTGTAGACAGAGGAAATGTGGGACTTTATCAAAGCTGCCAGTTTGCTAATAAATCATGCTAATCATATGGCTCAATCCCTGTGCCTCATTAGTGTCATGAGTTACAACTAAACAGTCCAAAAACATACATCTTCTGAACACATAATGAGGAGTACTGAATTTAATTTCACTTTCTATCATCTGTGAAGCCAAACCCTACCAATGGGAATAAATTATGTCCTGTATATCCTACTCCTTTTTTGGTAAGAATATTTCAAAAGTTAAAAGCCCCTAGAAATACAATCAAACCAGGCTGCCCTACTAAATATTCCAGCACAGGACACTGCCTCATTTACTTTGTCCAGCAAATACATATCCCATGGCCTTTTCTGACCTTTCTGATTGTACGTCACAGTTAGCTAAAAGCCTGCTTGTTTAACAGTGCCTGCGGACTAGCATCTGTGCACTGCTTTGCATCACTCTTGCCCATGTGGACAGCACCGTACGCCCCAAAAGCGAGGCTTCATTTGATCGCAGCATCCACTGTGCTGAGGAAGATGCTGCGATCACTTTACCTTGTGTGTCAGTTGCTAAAAAATGCCATTTCTAATGAACAAAGGAAAGCTTGCTTCATATTCAGCCCAGAATCTCTTTGCTGGCGAGAAATTTCTGTGGCCTCAAGCAAACAAATGCTCCATCGTCTGCCTTTCACAAACCTTTAGATCTCTGTGAATGTCAGCAATATTATCCTCCCAAATCCTCTGTGAAGGCCCGGCCACTATGCTTGAATCAAATCTCAAGATGCCAAGGCGTCTGTGTAGCCCACCACAAAAAAAGCCAAGGCACTGAAGAAAAACACTGGGGGCGATCAGTGTTCTGACTAGGAAAATATCAGGCCTGGCCATGGGGCTGCAACTTAAACTGTCTGACAGACAAAAATCATTTGGCCATGACAGGTCAGGCATGACAAATGCTGATGAGCTGGTTTGAAAAGGTCTCACCACTGGGGATATTCATGGTGTCAGCCTTCAACAGCATACTCTATTCACTAACAGAACCCCATTTAGACCGAACTGCGTCATTAGGTTGCACTTTAAACTATTTATAATGAAGTCGAATGTCGTACTGTTTCATATTTTGCCACACTAATATAGATCAAATATAGTTGCAATAAATTTCCTTAATTAAGATTTTACACAGTAGGTGCTTTTCCACCAGAAATCCCTGGTACTTCTTATTCCTAGGAACTAAAATCCAAGAACAGTCCCTGGAGTACAAGTCCCCTGGCCACATTGTGATTTGCAAATTAGTCCACTGACATAAAAGTCTTTGAATAATTGGCTAATATTAATTGCCTAATAATTTTCTAATAGTTCCCATATAATATCGAATAGCATTTTAGCTTGATATGCCCATCCCTACTGCCTACAGCACTTCTGTTGTTATTCCCGCTTCTCTAGCCTTTGTTTTCAAAATATGGTTCATTAGCCTTATGTGCATCTAACTAGCAAGTGTTGAGCATATTGTATATATAAAAAAGACCAACAAACTGTAGTAGCTATTATTCTTTTATCTGATTCAACAAGTATACATTTATGGCATAGATTGTGTGAGATGCTTCATTAATTATAATGTGTAATTCAACAGGACTTCCTATTATATGGATATAATGTACGCAGCAACAACTAACCGCAGCCAGTAGGTGCTGGGACTGCAAACAGCACAGCAGATTATAAGATGTAGTAAAATCTAGAGATGCTTTTTTAATACTGGTGATGAAGGCTGATTCCCAGTTTGATTGCTGTGTAGGCTGACTTCTCAGACAAGCAAAGTGCCACTGGAGCAGAGCCAGGTTTAAACAGCGTTAAAGCAGATGGTAGAGCAAACCAGACAGGACACACAAACACATCTCTCCAGTAGAAGTGCACTGATCGAGACAACCTGTGGTGTTGCCACCTGTTTTAGCACTCTGCATAATTAAACAGTACCCACAAAACTCTCTGCTCATCACAGTGACTCACTTTCCCAGCATCCCTCGAGCAGCGCTGGGTGAGATCATTCATCATAAAGTGTTAAAAGGAGCTCAAATTATTCTCCTTCTCGCTTGTCTTTGTCTTCGAGTTCACTCCACGACTCCAAGTCCTTTCCAACCATAAATTTCTTCCTGCTGTACTACCAAACACACACCTCCAAGGGATGGTGGAAACAACACTTAAGAATGTGTAAAGCAAAAGATCTGACATGCTCAACTTTTAAGAAAATACATTTTAATTTTGTCCTCCCTGAAAACACACAATATGACTCAGATGTACTGTACATGTGACAATCAGGGGTATTGATCCTTTACTTGCTTCTGTTTGACGTAAGCCCACCTCAGACTCAGCAATGATTCATTCTAACACACACTTGCACATTTCCTTTCTGTTTGTCTACTGCTAAAATAAGCATACAGGCAGTGGCTCTTAATGGTTATTTATTACACCCATTAGCATTTCTCATAAGGAAAATAATCCAAAAATTATGTTTGAAATTTTATAATATTTTGTAAATGGTCAGAATTTGTGTCAAAATAAAAACAATGAAAGCCCACCATGCCTATGTCTGCAAGCTGTGGTCTATAAGGTGTTTTAACTGTGTTTTTACACAGTGTGCAGACAAGACACTTTGTAAGTACATTGAGGCCCATTGGACAGGTATTTGATGGGCTTAAAGCTGGGATGAAGCTGGATGTGTGAAGATACTGTAAGCTTTACTGTGATGCAGTGTTTAGTTTTGTTTGCCTTTACACAAAAGGATTAAGTCTCCTTTCACTTACACATCTCGACTTGCACACACATATTCATAGAAGACATCCAGAGATAGGTGATTATATGTAGACGCATGTATACGTCGCTCAACCTCTGCCAGATCTAATGAGGTACAGTGGGTACGGAAAGTATTCAGACCCCCTTAAATTTTTCACTCTTTGTTATATTGCAGCCATATGCTAAAATCATTTAAGTTCATTTTTTTTCCTCATTAATGTACACACAGCACCCCATATTGACAGAAAAACAGAATTTTTGACATTTTTGCAGATTTATTAAAAAAGAAAAACTGAAATATCACATGGTCATAAGTATTCAGACCCTTTGCTGTGACACTCATATATTTAACTTAGGTGCTGTCCATTTCTTCTGATCATCCCTGAGATGGTTCTACACCTTCATTTGAGTCCAACTGTGTTTGATTATACTGATTGGACGTGATTAGGAAAGCCACACACCTGTCTATACAGGTATGTGCCAAAAAATTAGAATATCAAGGAAAAGTCCATTTATTTCAATAATTTGTTTCAAAAAGTGAAACTTGTATGTTATATTAGTTC
>NW_018127916.1:815736-833705 GCF_001952655.1 Monopterus albus
CCCATTGAGCATCTCTGGAGAGACCTGAAAATGGCTGTCCACCAACGTTTACCATCCAACCTGACAGAACTGGAGAGGATCTGCAAGGAGGAATGGCAGAGGATCCCCAAATGCAGGTGTGAAAAACTTGTTGCATCATTCCCAAAAAGACTCATGGCTGTATTAGCTCAACAGGGTGCTTCTACTAAATACTGAGCAAAGGGTCTGAATACTTATGACCATGTGATATTTCAGTTTTTCTTTTTTAATAAATCTGCAAAAATGTCAAAAATTCTGTGTTTTTCTGTCAATATGGGGTGCTGTGTGTACATTAATGAGGAAAAAAAATGAACTTAAATGATTTTAGCATATGGCTGCAATATAACAAAGGGTGAAAAATTTAAGGGGGTCTGAATACTTTCCGTACCCACTGTACCTCATTAGATCTGGCAGAGGTTGAGCGACGTATACATGCGTCTACATATAATCACCTATCTCTGGATGTCTTCTATGAATATGTGTGTGCAAGTCGAGATGTGTAAGTGAAAGGAGACTTAATCCTTTTGTGTAAAGGCAAACAAAACTAAACACTGCATTACATACTACATTATGTTTTATAGACAGAACATGCTTAACTTTCTACATTTGGGTTATCATCAGTCTTATTTTATGATAGAATATTTGCTTTTCATTAATAAATCTTTACATTTCAAGATTTGTCACTGACATACAAAATATGTTGCAAGATTGAGAGAGGTTCTACAGAAAAGAGTCCAAACAGCACAATACCTTGATGTAGTGTTCTAGCTGTGGGTAGACTCTCCTCACACTCAAGAGCATAGAGAAAAATGTCCTATTGGGGAAAGAGGCAGTGACCACGTGTGTGACTTCGGGAAAGGAGAAAATATTGAAGCCCAGTGTCTCATAGCGCTTTAGAAGCTCCTCATCTGGCTCGGTCTCTCCTTCGCTCAGAATACTGCCGACAACACAGCGACACTGTAGTTCTGGCACCTGGAAACAAGGACCAAATTAACAAATAAAGCTCAAATCAAATATAAATGAGAAATAATTGATAAATTGATGCTTTTAAGTAGAATCTGAATCAGCTTTATTGGCCAGGTTTGTTGGACACACAAGGAATTTGACTCTGGTACATCGGCTCTCATTGTGTATGTACTGTACATATCCCCATGCAAGGGGCAAGTAAACAGTAAACCAGTATAAGGCTGTGTGATATAACAAAATCAGCAGTATTAACAAGCAACAAACAGTCCAAACAATGCAAAATAAGCAGAATAAAAAGGCAGTAATCAATGCAGACAGACAAGGAATGCTCATTGTGAAATGGGATTAATAGGAATAAAAATAGAGTACTTAAAAATAGAGACGTGTACGAGTCTGTATAATCTGTATGAGGTATATTTACAGGTATTGCACTGAGGGTTATTGTCCAGTCATACTGTCGTTGATTAAGTGTTCATCAGAGCGACAGTCTGGGGGAAGAAACTGTCCCTGTGCCTGGTTGTCTTGGCGCACAGTGACCTGTAACGCTGTCCAGAGGGGAGGAGTTCAAACAGGTTGTGTCCAGGGTGTGAGGGGTCTGCAGTGATCCTCTCCGCCCTCCTTTTGACCTGTGAGGTGTACAGGTCCTCCATGGAGGGCAGGCTCCCACCAATGACCTTTTCTGTAGTCCTCACTGTCCGCTGAAGTCTGTACTTGTCCTGTTTGGTTGCTGAGCCAAACCAGACAGTGATGGAGGTGCAGAGAACAGACTCAATGATTCCTCTGTAGAACTGTATCAGCAGCTCCTGAGGCAGGTCGAACTTCCTGAGCTGGCGCAGGAAGTACATCTGAGTACAGCTGACTCGTCGCCATCTCGGATGAGACCACTGACCGTTGTGTCATCTGCAAACTTTAGGAGCTTCTAAAGGAGAACTTTAGAAAGTGCTAAGTGCCTATTTCCAAACAATTCCTAATTGTACTTTTTTAGTACAGAAACTCAGCATTTCCTAAGTACCTGTTTCTAAAGACTGATCTGAGTAATGTAAGTAATGTAATGTAAATGACAATTTTATGAGTAATGCATAACACATTAAAAACAACAATAAATTGGGCATTAGCAGAAAAAGTTATCTCCTGTGATGTCAGCCAGATGCAAATGATAAAGAGAAAATATGCTCATTAATAGGAGCTCTAGTCGGAGCATTTGGCAGCACAGCAATTACTGCTCCGTCCTCCATTCTGGTGTCCATGAAAAAAGACGAACGGGGAGACACTCTTTACAAATGAATACTCCTAAGACATCCAAGACTTCTTCCCCACCGTGCTGAGCTGAGCACCACTGAAGGCTCATGTAATAAATAAGCTGGTCCAATTTGTTCAGTGCTGCGCTTCAAACATAGCCAACATGGCTGATGATGCCTATTTGCTCCTCTTCTCCTCAACACGCAAAGCCAGCACTAGAAGTCAGCATGTACTGCAGACTAGACTAATTCTTCACAACTTCTTGAAACACAGAGAAACCGCAAAAAGTGACAAATCTGCATATATCTCTGACCTAAGCTTTGTTTTGTGTTGGCTGATAAAAATATATTAGTACAGACATATAGTATTATTATATGCATGTAGAGTGGTAGTCAATGTAAATCTTACGGTACATTATAACCATTGTAATTTTGTGAATTTTATTCATTTGAGAATTCTATTTTATCATGCATTTCTCAGTCATATTATATTTTGAAAGAAGCAGCTTTATCTCACCTTGCATGATAGTTTCACCTTCTGGGTTTTAAGAAAAGATACAAGAATATACTGATAAGACTTTTTTCTATGAACCATCAGCTTCCAGCTCCATTCTGTAGGAGTCAGGTTGTGAGGAAATAAACTCAAAATTCATTTTTACTTAGGACAAACTTAAGCTTATGCTACATGCATTATTATTACTCTGATGTATGCAAAAGCATTCTGGATGCTGATATTGCCCCGTTATGATAGCACTGTTGTCAAGCATGAAGCAATGGACTCAGCATTAGTGTTCATTCAGGCTTGTATACATAACAAATGAGGTGTCATCCCTCGGATCATTAAGAGTTAAACCACACCAAGCAGGGTACCAAAATGGATATGAAAAGGAAGATCCAATAAAGAGAGATGCTCTCCATCAAATGCTCATAATCCCTAAATTAACATCTACACACAACTCCAAAATAATAATAGAGGCTGCTACAGAAGAGTCAGGTTTTCAGTGAAGCTGGCACAACAGAATACTCTGCTAAATTACAAATAATTATATACAGGCCTGTTTTTTTTTTTATATTGGTTATATATGGCATGGGCTGGGAACCTTTTCACACAAGAAGTTTTTTGCTAATTTGGATGTCTTGGGGGCTCACAATAGCAAGTCTAAGCAAAGTGGGTTTATTAATCATCACACGACTCCAAGTAACAAGACTCCAGGACACAGAACCACTGCCAAAAGCACAGGCGTCTGTCCAGTCTTTGTTTTGCATCTCTGCACTAATCAATACACAAGTGTGCTGTCTTTTGAGGTTTTCTTCAGTACACTGACAGCGTGTCTGAACCACAAAGTTCTGAAATTCAAATCAAGAAATCATGTCTTTGTGTCTCTACAGCAGACCGTCTGAACTGGCTTTAGTAAGGCAACAGGGATAGAAGTGCAAACTATCTTCACAAGCATGCAAAGAATTTTCCATCCATGCTCAGATTCAGTAGGGCTTACTGTACATCCTCTGTGTTTTTCTGTGACCTTCCAAGATGGCTAGTATTGGTGAGTTTTTCTACAATTTCACCATTCACCACAAAGACCAACATTCCGACTAGGGCATTTCCTGATCAGCCCTCCCTGGCTGTCATGCCCACAGCTTTCATCATATTATGATCCATACGCACATCCCTGAAGATGAGGGGAAACATGTCATTTCATCACTATTCCACTTGTTAAGCAGTTTTTTAGATCTTCCATGTCTCAAGGTCTGCGAACCCAGGCCCTGGTCCCTTACTTGGAATATCAAGTTTGATCTACCCCTGATACCTCCCTCTGACATGTACTGCACACAGAAGGGGAGCAGAGAAGAAGAAGAAAGCTGCAGGGTAGAGGTGAAGTGGGCACACTGGGTCAGAGAAACCTCCTGGGTTTGAAACTATGAAGAGGCTGGTGAAGGAGAAGGGTTTGGTCCGTGGGACTCTAAAATGTGTATTAGTCATTTGAAGAAAAAGATAAAGCTGCTCCCCCCACGTATCCATGACAACCATCTCAGGACTGACTCGAGTCCTTGTTGAGGTCTTTTGTTTCTCCAGAGGAAGTGATTAAAGGAGGTAAAGTGAGAAAACAGAGAACAGAGGATGAGAGTAGCCATGCTGACACTTATCCTCTGTCAGCTGCACTTTCTAAAATCCTTCTCACTGCAAATATCAATGGACAGTGTCTGACTCTTTAGCCACCAAATACCAGTGTTCCTATCTGAGAGGGCTCTGTGGGGCTCCTGACACAAGGACTGAATGGCACCTTGAGGCTTAGACACTAATGAGCTGAGATCATTACACCAATTATTTTAACTTAGATCAGGACTTGGCTGTGACTGTGCAGAGGAACTAGGACCCACTGCTTGCCTAATTGCCGGCTTGGGAAAAAGGGAATGCACATAACAAAAGGGTTTTGAAGCAGAGCTGGGAGGAGTCCATCACTGAATTTTGGTTACATTCCTTCAGGGTGATGTGCAACAGCAATGCCACCTGAGTCAATACTTGAAAATGTGTTCTGCAAATGGTAGATATCAGCACATTTCAGAGGTGGAGAATTACTGCAAATATTAGAGTTGAGTGATACTGACATAGGCAATATTGCAGTACAATTGACTCTGTATTTCAGTATTGATAGTTTGACAAAATTTTACAAAATGTATGCTTCCAGAATATTTCTTCTGGCTATGTAACATAGGAATAAAGAATGACTAATAATGGACAAAAAAGACACTGACTGATCATTTCACTCAGTTGGGTTAATCATCTGAAACTTTGTTCAACAGATAAATGGTGCAATTATACTACTGATTATTCTTTTTTGAGTATTTATTTAGTCTATAAAATGACAATAATTGTTTTTTTAAGTACAAAACTGAAGAAAATATGTTCACAGTGAAATAAAACGAAAAAATCAGCAAATTGCATGAATCAACATTTTAGACACTGTCTGATAAATCAAGTGAAAATGGGGCAGGATGTGGTGTCTCTCTGCTATACTAACTACCTCCATGACACTTTACTGCCCACAGCTCTTCTGTTGTTACTCCAGCTTCTCTACCCTGTGTTGTAATGGAAGAGCTCTTGGCAGCTAAAAGTCTGAAACAGTGGATGCCAGAGGTCACTTTTTCACAAAACAGTGGGGGGGGGAGAGAGAAAGAGCAAACACAGAAAATCAACAAAATCAAATCACAAATTTTGAGGAACATGAAAAAAGCCAAAATGTCAACCTACTATTCATTGTGTGGGGAAAAAAACATTTTAATTGCATAAATGAAGATATTTAACCAACAGTGACGATCTGCTGGGAAATAGAGGGTTCATTCCCGACCACTTCATTCGTCTTGAGAATGACATTATCGCCATCTAGCTGTCGACTATATAACCTAGTTACACTGTAAACCTACATGATTTTTGAAGTTACTGAGTAAAGTGCTGAAAAACAAAATTAAATTAGTCTTCTATTAAAACTACCACTACTCAGTCGTGCAATGGCTCTTTGGATATTTACCTTTTTGGGGTCATCATAAAACACTCCGATACTTGAAAGCTTTGGTCCAATATTATGAAATTTCTTAAAAAGTTGTCCGCAGTTTTTGTACGGTCCTTGTTTGAATTTGTAGGCGAATGTAATCTTCTTTATGGGAGGAGAGCCAGTTAGCACGGTGATGTCTGAGAGGAGTCCCGAGTAAAAAATGTAACCAGCTACACTTAAAAGACTTAACAGACTAATGACCACGCACAGAGTGACCCAGTCTGGCATGATAGCTTATTTAAAGATAACTGGAGGAGCAAGTAGCCTACCGTAATTTTGCTGCTTCAGAACACTAAACACAGTTTTTTTTTCTGTAACAGGCTAGCACTTTATATATAATGTTTTGTTGTTTTCGGTTGACAACTGTCCTTGGCTGAATTTAGATTTGTTTCTCTAAACGACAAAAAACAGCGTTGCAGAGACTTCCTGGAAAGTACCATCTATGCCGAACAAATGGGTGATTTTTTTTATTACAATTTCATTACAAAAACTTGTAACACTCCTACAAATAAATGTGTCCGTGTCAAACACATTTTTATAACTCCGATTTATTGGTATTGCTGTTATACACTTTATTATATGTATGTGTATACAGTCAATATTCGCAACAGTAACTTGGCAAGTTCCAACCTCTGTACCAGGTGGACCAACATTATTTTGATGCCCCTTAATAACACGTAAACTAATCATGTTTGTAAAAATTTTTTTAAACAAAAGTTAAAATATTTAATCCTGAGAATTTTTTGTAATCAAATCTTTGTTACAATACAAAATAAATCTATTAAAATTGTTTTTTTAAATAGCCTAATAAAGTCGCAATTCTGCCTTAAGGATCGTTTTATAGGCCCCGCCCCCTGAACACAGTGAAGGCTGGACTTATAAGTTGTTGACATTGAACTGCCTGTTACATGACAGGTTTTTGGTTCAATACATCCAGACGTGAGAAGAATGGCTGGTAATGTGAAAAGGTTTTACGAGTTCACAGCTAAATTGCTGTCTGGAGAAATGTTCAGTTTCTCCGCACTGAAGGGCAAAGCTGTCCTCATTGAGAATGTGTCGTCTCTTTGAGGAACAACAACAAGGGATTACACTCAGATGAACGACCTTCACTCTCGTTATTCCACCAAAGGCCTCGTTATTCTGGGTGTTCCCTGCAATCAGTTTGGACATCAGGTAAGCCATGTGTAAACTCAATGGCTGATATACGTGGTTTCCCCTTGGGATAAACTAAATTATTATATATGTACAGGACTCTAAAGCAGCTCAAATGTATGCCTGTTTGTCATCCTTGATCATTAGACCATAATAAATCATAAGGGTACGCCATTAAATTTGGGTTTTGAAGGACACCCATATTAAATTACACATTAGGCTTAAGTATAAACTTTGTTCAGTGATGGAAGAAGTATCAAATCAAATTTTATTTGTATAGCGCCAAATCACAACAAAAGTCATCTCAGGACACTTTACAAAGTAAGGTCTAGACCTTACTGTTATCAATATTATTACATAGGGAAAACCCAACAAATCCCCCTTGAGCAAGCACTTGGCGACAGTGGGGAGGAAAAACTCCCTTTAACGGAAGAAACCTCCGACAGACCCTGGCTCTTGGTGGGCGGGAGAGAGAGAGAAGACACACTACGTGAGACAGGAGACACAAAGTTAGTAATGTGTAATGGTGGCATATAGAAGCATAGGAAGAGAGAGGAGAGGAAAGCAGGAGGGGAGGGGAGAGAAACTCAGAGCATCATGGGGCCCCCCAGCAGCCTAGGCCTATAGCAGCATAACTAAGGGAAGGCTCAGGGTCACCTGATCCAGCCCTAACTATAAGCTTTATCAAAAAGGAATGTCTTAAGTCTAATCTTAAAGGTAGAGAGGGTGTCCGCCTCCCGAACTGAGACTGGGAGTTGGCCATCAGTGTTATTATTACTGTGTATTAATGTAACATTTTACTGTTGTAGCAAATGGAAGTAGAACAAAATTTTAAATATAGGCTTCTTTATCTAGCCCAGTGTTGTGTAGTAGTACCAACAATCTGGATGTGCATTATAATCAGTAACTGCACTCATAAATGTAGGCAGTAAAGAGTACATTTCCCTCTGAAATATTGAAGTAATACTAATAAATGCAAGTATCACTGTCTTCATTTTATAAGTTTTAATGCAAACATCCAGCATCTTTTAATCAACTTGATAGCTATATATACTCTATAATGGATGTAATGTCTGTTTTGTATAACAGGAGAACTCCATGAATGATGAAATCCTAAGATCTCTGAAGTATGTCCGCCCAGGGAATGGCTTTGAACCAAAATTCCAGCTCCTAGAGAAGGTGAATGTGAATGGAAAAGATGCCCATCCCTTGTTTGTGTTTCTGAAGGAAAAGCTTCCATTTCCCAGTGATGATGCCACTGCCCTCATGAATGATCCAAAGTTCATCATTTGGAGCCCAGTGTGTAGAAATGATATCTCCTGGAACTTTGAGAAGTTCCTGGTCACTCCTGATGGGGAGCCGTACAAGCGCTACAGCAGAAATTTCCTCACCATTGACATTGAAGCGGATATTCAAGAGCTACTCAAAAAGATCAAGTAAAGTGTGCTACAACAGTCTTGATAGTTGTAAAGCCTATCGGTTATGACCACCCTGGCAAAAAAAAAAAGATTAACCAGTAGTCACACAAATGTTGTGGGTATTTTATCATGATTTCCACCTTCACAGAAGCCTCTAAGTGCAGCACTCCTAAACTTGTGATATTTAGCATACACTATGGTTGCTCAGATTACCCAATGAAGAGACTCCTTGAAAACTTTTGAGGGGAGTGTCTGATGAAGATGTAAATACTGACTTAGCCACTGTGTATAACTCATATCACAAATATCTATGTGTTGGGCTTAAGGGGAGAAATAAACACTTTATGTCACACATCCTGCCACTGTCATTTGTCTAAAATTCAACACAAGTAGCCTATCTGGAAAACTTTTCCATTGACATATTATTTGTTGTGTATTATTTTTATGTAAACAACATTTTGCAGTCACTACGACAGCTTGGATCAGTCAATGGTCTCAACTAACATCAAATCAGGAAGTTATTTAGACAAGACATTGAGTGTTAAACACACATAAACTTTGATGGCTGCTGAGCACCAGTCCAAAATGGTTTCAATTAGCTGAACAAATGTTTAATTCCTCTAAAATTACGTTACCCTAACATGATGCTGCATCACAGTAAAATGCCATATGTATAACATAAAACGGGTTTGTTGTTTGAATCAAATGTTAAACACAGCAAATTGAAAAATAAAACAGAAACATTCTCATCTGTGCTTCCTGGATGCACGCAGTGGGAAATCCTTGATTGAATGTTACGCCTAGCTGCGACTTATCCAACATGGCTGGCCAGGAAGATCCAGTGCAAAGAGAGATTCACCAAGATTGGGCGAATCGAGAGTATATAGAAGTAATTACAAGCAGCATCAAAAAAATTGCCGACTTTCTTAACTCATTTGGTAAGCTTTTAACAACCAATTTTGCGCATAAGGCCATCGCTAATGTGACTGTTTTTGTAAATGGCTAGACCCAGGTAGCCAGATGAGCTAACGCTAGCTGTTATTCTGGTGCTAGCATTAGTGTTGATGTTTTCAATGGCCACTCCCAGTTAGCAATTAGCTTTATAGTTAGTTGCAAGCTTGTTGTTTCCACAAACACCAAGACAGTTTGGTGTTAAGTGACCTTACATTGTGTTGGTTAACTAATGTTAGGTTCTAATCAATTGTCAGACATTTAATTTAACGGGTGTTGAGACTGCTAACCTAGCCGACTAATGGCTGTTAAGCCACCGCCACTGCTAATGATAGCCTGCGTAGCTGTTAATAATATACTAACTGCAGCATAGGTAGGAATGATGTTCTCTCATCATGATTCTTAACAGTGATGGTGTTCGTCTTTGTTGGGAGAACTAACTGTTGGTACTAACAGTAAATACAAGATGAGCCCCTTAGAACAAAATGTCATTAGATGCAATTTATTACTCATCACAGATATGTCGTGCCGATCTCGTTTGGCCACGCTAAATGAGAAGCTGACAGCGTTGGAGAGGAGGATTGAATATATTGAGGCAAGAGTAAGTACACTGCGCCCTAATAATAGCAATCCACTGTGTTTTTTTATTTTTTATTTTTTGTATTTGCATATTTCAAAGTGATAATAACCATTAAATACGTTTATATATGTACCATTCCAGGTGACTAAAGGAGAGACCTTGACCTAGAACTCATCATGGAAATTCATTGCCTCCTAGTACCTGCCCTCCACACACACTGAAATTTTGGAATAAGTGAAATAGGTTCCACCCTCATTTTTTGCAACCAGTGGACCATTTTTTATTATATGACTGAGATTTTTTTTTTCATGACACATTTGTATAGAAGATATGCCTGTCTTGGGTTTCGGTATCTCAAGCATAATCGAAGTTGCAAAACAAAAATAAGCTCCATAATTGTCTTAATTATGGATCTGGTATCAGAACAATTTGTTGACCATCTGTGTTGTATACAGTATCATTATCACTTCAAAGATTTGTGAAAGGGAAATGTGCCAAGTTGAACAAGTACTTGTGTAGTCATCTTTATTAAGGACCTGCTTGTACAGTGAACTGTTTGGTGATGTTTCAGGATTTAAATACTTTAATAAATGATTAAAATGGCTTAATTTCATGTTGTAGCATGTCAGATTCAACTTTATTGACAAGCTGTATTTACACATACAAGAAGATTAAGTTTAGTTCTCAGTACACTCAAACAGATGTTTACAGGAATATACATATATAATAATCACCTTTATTTGACCAGGTATGTTACTCAAAAGGAATTTGTTTCTGGTACAGAACACCAACTCACACTGATGGCTCTAACCATCGGGGGCAACTTGGGGGTTCAGTGTCTTGCCCAAGGACACTTCTAAATGTGGACTGCAGGCACTGTGATTCGAACCCCCAACCTTCCAGCTGAGAGATAACCGCTCTACCCACTGAACCACAGTCGCCCCTGGCTGTTGTAATATCATTACAATACACTACAGGCAAACTATAAGTGAAAACAAATATGCAGTATCTGGACAGCAAACCATATAATGTATTATACAGTTCAGATTGTTATTGTTACAGGGCTGTGGTACACATAATGCAACAGTTCAAAGAAGTGGCATGAATAATAGGTTTCATTATATAGAGAGACGGATTTATATGTATATTGCAGATACTATGAATAGTGCATAGTCTGCTTCTTGTACATGGCAGTGTAAGACGTTGTGCATGCTACTGCACAACAGTATATTGCAGTGCTTTTCCCACTCCACAATCATTACAGAGCAGACAGATAATGTTAGACGATTAAAATACTCTCCATTCAGTCCACATTCGTTATGGAATGGGAAATCGAATAATGAAAAAACAGCTTCATTTTCAAGTTTTTCACATTAAAATACAAAATAAACTGTTTTCTTTTTTAAATTGAAATCGAACTTTTGAATGAGAAAAGTACAATTGTGTGGTTAATGTGGTTATTTTTGTTTTTCTGTGTTCATGTGAAAATCGTAAGGCGTGAAGTGGAATTTTTGAACGGAGAGTACACAGATTAATTGTGTATCTTGTTGCAACTAATTATTTCAAAAGAGTTATTTATACATAGTTATACTCCAAGAATGCAAGTTACCAAGCCATATACCATTCATGTAAGTGAAATGTCGGAAACGTGTAGGTTGTGATGTTTGCCCTCAGTTTAGGATTGCAGGCAGCACTTGAACCGCTACAGTATTACCTATAGATATATTTAGGTGAATCTTACATTCCAAGATTCGGGAGTAGGCAGGGCTAACTGTTTACGTGTTAGGATGAAGGTTAAATTCAGATTATGCTAGCGTTAACTTTCCCCAGAAACTGATCCTGAGGCCTGGGTTCTAGCACTAATCCACCTATTAATGTCCGGGTAGTAGCTGTAACAAACCGTGTCCCCAGTCAACCCAAGATGGGTTGTGACCTAAATCTTAATCTTCTCTAATGTCAAAAATATAACATCTTCCGCACGACCGAAGAGGACAACAACCCCGGACTACATGCTACCTGTGAGTTAAATTCAGGGCAAAACATTAAAATGCCCAGAATGCAATGGGTCATACGCCAATGCATCTTGGGACAAAGAAGGTGCCATTGTAGTGCTATAGAACGTCCTGGATCGTGAGATGAATTTTCTCGCCCATAATTTTTTTCAAATATCGTGTCGTAAAAGATAAAAATCGGCAGTGACACCTTTAATAAGCTATACAGGTGAGTGTTTGCACATTCAGATTGAAAAGACACATGTGTTACAGATTTTCCTTGGCGTTGCTGGGTTTCGTCGTCGTTTTGTATGTTTGCTAACGTTAAAGCTAGACTGGGTCCATCTTGTGGTTGTTTCGTTCATTGTAATCTAACGATATGTAATTCAACCTTCGGGGACCTGTATAATGTTCAAGATTGTTAATGACTAGAATCGCAACAGCGTGTTTATGCAACGCTGAACTCATCGTATTGTTTTGCTTTCTAGAGACTGAGTCCGGAAACAGTAACTTTAGAGGGAAATGGGAGCAGATAAAAGGTGAGTAACGTTAAGTTAAGATAGCTTTGTTGGGGTGTTGCTAACTGCAGTCACAGTGCTAATTTAACCCAAGTTTAAATACTTGCTCGTTCTAAAAGGGAGAAAGAATGTTATCCTAGTAGCATTCGCTTTCAGCCTTGCCATGGCATTTTAAGCATTCTTCCTCTTAGAGTCCTGAAGTTGTGAAAATTGTCCTAAAAATCTCCACCATGCAGAATACTACAGAATGTGTTTACTGCTAGCCTGCTTTGTCTCAATGATGGCAGTCCTACCAAAAGTCGTTATATTACAGAAAAGCAAGTTGTAATGTTGCAGCTGAGTAAGCATATCCCGCCTGGACTAAATGAAAGATTAGGCTTTACTTCATCGGCCACAAAGAATTTTGGTGTCTGGTGTGATATTTCCAATGAAAATGGTTAACTGAAAATTGGAATCAAGATTCCAATCTATACTGAATTATGTTAACACAATGAGTATAAATGTTGAAACTGATGTAGTAACAAAATACCCACACCTACAGTACGTGTTAGACCCTCTTTAGCAGAGTTAAGCATGGGCTCCTTCCATTGTTGCATGGAAGATCAGCTTCTCTCGGCCTACATCGCATAGACTGTAATATCTAGAATGCCTACAAAGGCCTCTCCTTGTCTGTATGGGTGTTCTTTTTATGGAAATATTTTTTTAAAGTTTGGATTAATATAAAATTGGCTTAGCTTTAGTAAAACATACACGGCTGATGAAACTTAAAATATAATAAAAACAATTGCACAAATGTTGACACATTTTAATTGATTGAGCATATTTGTGACTGTCTCCACAGTACTCAAGACATAAGGCATTTTTAAAGATTAAATTAATTTTTTACTGTATAGTGTCAATCAAGAGTGTGCTTGCTGATAAGTGTGTTTGATTGAGTCATTATAAAGGAATATTATGCAACTGCCGTAGTTGCACTGATGTGTTAACCTTCCTTTCAATGTCTTCCTGAATAGAATTAGTCGGACAGAGCGTAGTGGTAGATATGGCTCTGATCAGTCCCGTGATGAACCGGAATGGCGGGACAGACGAGATAGGGACCAAGAGCGTGATCACAACATGCACCGCTGGGGGGATGAGAGACGTGGTGAACGCTATGAAGATCGTAGAGGATCAAGAGACAGCACAGAGGTGTTTTTATTTATTTATTTATTTTTTGTTTCTTTTCTCTTTTTTTGCAGCCCCTGTCCCAATTTTTTGGAACATGTTGCTGGCATCTCATTAAAAAAAATGCTTTGTTGATTGATGACAGTGAGCAATGGTCGCAGAGGAGGATTGCACTCAATAACAAGAAATCACCTTACTTATTGAAGTCAATGTTTTCAGCTGGCTGGAAATATGACAACCAATAAGCCCTCTCTATGTCAGTCATATACACGATTCCCCAGCCAGTTAAAACATCTTGTCTTTTGTTAAAAAAAGTGATTTCTTGTCATTTGAATGCAATCCTCTTTTGTGATCACTGGTCAGTATAATTGGTATAACATACCAATTCTTCCTAGTGCAGTGGAAAAGAGTTTGTTTTGATTGAAGACATCTGCATTTAATTGATGCATGGATATGTTTGTTTTAAAGCCAAGAGAGAGAAAAAGACGAAACAGTGATAGATCAGAAGATGGTTATCACTCTGATGGCGACTACCTAGAGCAGGATTACAGAAGGGAGCCTGGCGAGGAGAAGAAGAGTAAAACCATCATGCTCTGGGGTCTGTCTCCTCAGGCCACCGAGGATGATGTAAGTCTTTATTTTGGTTCTGCAGATATGCAATCTTTTGTGTTTGGTTAGGATTTGTGTGTGCACCACATCTTGATATTAAAGTATTGTCTGAATGTTGTTGTTTAGATCCGTTTTGCCATAGACCAACTGGAGGGACCCCAGCCGGTGGATGTCAGACTGATGAAAAAGAAGACAGGTGAGAACCAGAAGTATGGCGGACCCTGATTTCCCCCCACCCCTCAGTATTTGGCTGATCTGCTTTCATTCAGACCCATTTTCCCATAGAAGCTAGGAGATAATTGTATCAGGTTACTTGGAAAGGATTTTGAAATGTTGATTTAAGACTTGTCATTTCAGTTCATTGTGGATCTTAAGGTAAGTAACATTAGCAATAATAGTTTTTGAGAAAGTCGTTTGGTGCGCACACCTTTTTGTTGAGTGTAATTCAAACAGTGGTAATCATCAAGATTTCTTACTATGGTAATACTCCTAAGGAGTGGTCCACTGTGTACCAGGGCCTGGGTCATGAAGCAGTTTGTGGAAGAGTTTGAATAATATGCCCATGGACTCTTAACTAACACGCCTCCCGTCTATATTTGAATGCTGTCTCTAGGTATAAGCCGTGGTTTCGCCTTCGTGGACTTTTATCACTTGCAAGATGCTACCCGATGGATGGAGACCAATCAGGTTGCTTCACAATCGCCAAGTCTAGTGTTAATCTTGGGGATCTGGAAAATAACTGAAAGGCAACCAAAGTACACTGAATCAGTAGTGTGAAAACTGTATAGATTAAAAAAAAAAACCCTCATGTACTGTATGTTTGTCACTTAATCTTAAGGAATCTACATTTTAAGATAATGGGTACATTATCTTTACCCTGAGTAAAGTACCCTGAGCTGATATAACATAACCTCATTACTTTTTAAGTCTGTCCATCAGTTGATTGGGATTTTTCTTAATCTCTTGGTGTTTTTTTTTTTTTTTTTCTCCCCCCTCTTTCTCTTTTTAGAAGGGCAACCTCTTCTCTAACATTTTTGTGGGAATCCATACATCTTCTTAAATCAGTCAGAAATATCTGTTAGGGACACATTGTACACACTGCTCCAGCTCAGCCTGGGCACGCGGGTCCCAAACACTTAAAGAAGCTTCTTTACATCATGCTCACATATGCATCATGTGCCTGTCTTTAACACAAAGGCTATCTGTTGGGGGTCCCTCTCCCCCTTCTCTCCCTTCCAACACTGCTTGCTCTGTTAATGAGGCTAATGCTCACCATGAACAGTCGAGTGATTTTTATCCTCCTCTTTCAGAAACGTCTGACCATCCAAGGCAAAAGCGTGGATATGCACTACAGTCACCCCAGGAACAAGTACGAAGACTGGCTCTGCAACACTGTAAGTGAATGATTTGTCCTGGTTTTATGGTTACAGTTTCCAATCAGTGCTACTACAGAACACTCAACCCTCATGTTAGGTGTTTAAATTACAATTGTTGCAGTCCTGTAAGCTTTTTTTATGATACACCTACATTTGGATAAATGGTAAAAGGTTAGATTGTATCTCAGGTAAGTGCACCAATATAGATTGCTGCCTCAGAGAACAGGCAATGTTCAGGGCTTTAGTAGGTGTATAATAAAAATGATGTGAACGGTTACTTGCAGTGTGGCCTGTACAATTTCCGGAGGAGGCTGAAGTGCTTCAGGTGTGGAGCAGCCAAAGCTGGTAAGTAGTTAAATCAACAAGAGGCCACTGACAGCAGACATCCGGGCAGCCTGACGCAGCAGTACTGGGATGTAGTGCAAAGTTTGTGTTTGTTGGAGTTGTAGAGGGCTAGAAAACCCAAATGACTGGATTCTTAGGTGTTGTCTCTGTCAGATCTAGGCGAAGTGCATAAAAGGGGAACAGCATGTATTTTTTCCTACTTACTCGACAGTGGGGTTTAAACACAACACATAATGGAGATAATGAAAGAGGTTTTTGTGATATTGTTAACACAGACTCATTTTAGTGTCTGTTTTTGACACTTAGCACTTGCCCCCCCCCCCCCGCCCCCCACCCGTCTTTGTTCTGGTTATGCTAATGTACCTCTTGCTTCTCTGTCATTCTGTCAACAGAAAGTGAAACTAGCAATAATACTGGAGTCTCTGAAACTCAACCGAGTGGAGATTTCTATGGCGACAGTAAGTACCTGTATTTTCTAGATGTATGTTTGAATGAACAATTTCCCTATTCTTGGTAGTTTTTCTTAAGTATAGACTTTTGTTTTATACAGCAATCATCCTGCGGAATATTGCTCCCCTGACCACAGTGGAAGCCATCTTGACAGCTCTGGCACCATATGCTAATCTTTCATCTAACAACATTCGTCTCATCAAAGACAAGCAGACGGGCCAGAACAGAGGCTTTGCCTTTGTACAACTGTCATCTCCTTTGGTAAAGCTTTCTTTAATTTCTGCAAATGACAGTTGTTATTCTGAGTTCAAATGTAATGCTACGACAAACAACCATTATCAGTGTTTTCCATTTGGTTTTCGATACGACTCTTTACTTGACTTCACATTTTCTTTTTGATTAGCTCCCCACCTTACTGTTGTCTGAATATCACTCCTTTTTCACAGGAGGCCTCTCAGCTGCTAACCATCCTACAGGGACTACAGCCTCCTCTAAGACTAGATGGGAAGACAATTGGGGTGGATTATGCTAAGAGTGCTAGAAAGTGAGTATAACTGTAGTGTGTGTGTGTGTGTGTGTGTGTGTGTGTGTGTGTGTTTCCACAAATTTAAACAATAAAGAGGGGGTGGGGGTCAGCTACTCTTACAGGTGGGTATAAACTTGTTTGCAATTTTTGCCATATGCCTACTATAGGGACCTTTTACTACCTGATGGAAATCGGGTCAGTGCCTTCTCTGTGGCCAGCACAGCCATTGCTGCAGCTCAGTGGTCCTCAACTCAGGTAGGCCCATGTTCTCTCATCATGTCATTTATCACCTCCCCCTATCAGTACCACAGAATCATCATGCATACTTGCCATTTTAGCCACAGCAGAGCTCAGAGGGAATGTTGGAGTACAGCTACCTACAAGAAGGCTACACTCCAGTGGCTCAGGTTAGTAGAAGGAAAAAAGAAACCACTCTAACAAGCAGGTAATTTCTGATGTTTCATTTTGTTTGCATTAAATGTGTATTTAGTGAAACATGGCTCTGTATTGACATCTAGTGGCAGCTGTAGGAGACTACAGAATGAATAAAAACTTGATAAATGTCATGTCAGTACTGACTATTTTATCACTTTAGAAACAAGACACAAGGTTGTACCTGCATAGCATAACATTTCAAAAATCAAGCCACATTGGCCAAGTATCTGCATCTCATTTGGATACAAATTTAGGTGAGGTATTTTCACTCCTGTTATGCTCAAACAATCTTTGTATGAATTGCTTTTTTTTTTCCCCATTAGGACTACCAGACGTACTACCAGCAAACAGCGGGGGCCAGCGCCTCTCAGGGAAATGGGATTCTAGGAGGTACGAGATGCTGTCAAGCCTTCTCAATTTTGGCACAGTTAACTGACTGTTCACTCTATATCACAATAATATTGGGGGAAAATGGTTAATAGTAGTGTTTAGTGAAATCCTTCCAGTGCATTTTTTTGTGTGTGTGATGATGCACAGCGGAGATTAGATTTGCTCAGTGTGAGGCTGTAGGAATAACAAGCATTAGTAAAGTAGATCAGCCCCGCTTTTAGAAGGAACCAGCACAAAGATATCTGCAAAATTCTGAACAATATAATAATTTAACACTGGAAAACTGTCACA
>NW_018127916.1:833760-856812 GCF_001952655.1 Monopterus albus
GTAGTAATCTCACAGAGGGCGCAAGTTTACCAACCCCATATAATTGCTCAGCCTGCTGTTCAGGTAACAGGTTTTTGTATATCTGTAGTTACACTATAGTTCTGTTATCAAAGCTTATGGAGTAACATTCTCAAAATAATTACATTGACTGCAGGCAGTGCCAGTTGCTCAGCAACTGGAGGCAAAACCCCAGACAGGACAGGCCTCGGGCATCGAAGTGGTGTCTGCACCCTTTGCCGCTGTAACTGCTGCTGCTGCCACTGTTACCACTGCCACTACATTAACAACCTCTGGACAAACAGCTGTTACCACCACTGGTAAGAACACACAAGATCCCTTTTAAAACTTGTTCTGTTTAAGGGTAACATGAAATAAAGGACAAAATAAATCCACTTTAGGCTGTTGTCATGTAATACAGTGTTTACCTAGGTAGAACTTGAAATGGCGAGAGCTGAGAATTTGATTCTGATTAGTTTGAGAGTAAGGCTTTGTTTCTCACCTTTTAACTTTGTTGAATATACAGTATATCTACAGATAAGGCAGTAATAACTAGACGTTTGATGTGACAAATGTGGACTAGTGTACTTTTTTTTTACTGCTAGAGCGTAGTTGTGTAAAATAAATGAGCTCAAGAGCAAGGGACCCTCTGACCACTCATAGATTTATTAATGCATCTTAATGCAATGCATCTTCTTGTTAGATGCTAAACAGCATTTCATTGCCTTGTACTTGTACATGGGTAGTAGCAAAGTTGAATCTAATCTAATGCATTATCAATGACTAAATCTGTGTTTAGTTAATGCATTTTTACAGCAACTGTTACTAATGTTATGATCCATAATTGACAGCTGTCCCTGATACATCCACCTACCAATATGACGAGTCCTCGGGCTACTATTATGATCCACAAACTGGCCTCTACTATGACCCAAACTCACAAGTAAGTAGTGTACAACCATCATGTGGGACTCAGTTTTCTATTACATTGATATGAGGCACTGTTGGTTTGATTATGTACATTGGCATTTGTTTCCCTTCAGTATTACTACAACTCTCAGACCCAGCAGTATTTGTACTGGGACAGTGAGAAACAGACATATGTACCTGCCCCAGCTAATGCAAATACTGGACAAAATGAAAACACAACAGGCAACAAAGAGCCTAAAGAAGGCAAGGAGAAAAAGGAAAAGCCCAAGAGCAAGACGGCTCAGCAGGTAATGTTCTTTAATATCTGTGTAGACTTTTCGAAATGCATTTTATTTCTGAGTTCCTTTTTAAGATTTTCACTTCATGTTCAAATCTCATTGTTTCAGATTGCTAAAGACATGGAACGGTGGGCAAAAAGTCTCAACAAGCAGAAAGAGAACTTCAGGAGTAGCTTTCAGCCTATTAGTCAGGAAGAGAGGAAGGAGGCAGCAGCAGCTGATGCTGGATACACACTGTTTGAGAAGAAGGTAATCAAGTAGGATTCAGTACCTGCAAATGCTCTTGGATTGCATTTGTAAGTGTTAGAATATTATGTGTCGAATCCATCGACTTATTTATTTTTAGCAGGCTGGAAGTCTGGATAGACTAATGCTAGAAGTGTCAAGGGCTCCTGAAGAGGAACCACCAGCCAGCTTTTTCAACACTTCCAAAGTGAGTGTTTTGTGTATCTCTGAAGACTGGATTTTTCCTTTGCAGTATTATAGAGATAATTGTCAAAGCTGTTTTTGTGGCAGTTTAAATGTATGTACTCAGTTATATTCAGGTGGTGTTTCTGTTATTATTACAACACTAATTACACCTGCCTTTTGTTTTTCTGTGCTCTGGTTAGTGTGGCCTCGTGGCAGCCTACAGTGGAGACAGTGACCCTGAGGAGGGGGTAGCAGATCCTGATGGTGGCGACGGAGGCCAGGACAAGCTCACAGACTGGAAAAAGTTGGCCTGCTTGCTGTGTAGGAGACAATTCCCCAACAAAGAGGGTCTGATTAGACATCAACAACTCTCTGATCTCCACAAGGTAACTGGTACACACATACTGTCTAGGGGGGGGACTATCTGCAATGGAAAACAAAGCACTTGGTACCAAAAGTGAATTGAGCTGGAACCAGGCAGGGGAAAGGGGGATAAAGTTATAAAACCATTCATTTGAGTTATTCATCCGTTCTTAGAAAAACCTGGAGGTTCTTCGCAGATCTAAAATGAGTGAAGCAGAGCTGGAGGAGTTGGAGAGGAAAGAGACAGAGGTCTGGCCCATTACAGAATCTACCTGTAGCCAGTGAGTCATGTTTCCCCTTAATGTGACTGCATTTTAAATGGTCTTATTCCTCTGGAGAACAGATGAAATATAGAGACAGAGCAGCTGAGAGGAGAGAAAAATATGGCATCCCTGAACCACCTCCGCCCAAAAAGAAGTTTAGCCAACCAACACCAGCCATGTAAGCAGTGCCTTGTTTAAAGTACTGGAATGTGTAAAACACAGTTTTCCAGTCCTTGCATGGCTCAAGTTGTTCATTTTGTTTGTTTTTATGTCCCTTTTTCCTGGGCAGTAACTATGAACAGCCGACTAAAGATGGGCTTAGCAGTGACAATATTGGGAACAAAATGCTGCAGGCCATGGGCTGGCAGGAGGGGAAAGGACTTGGTCGTAACCAGCAGGGCATCACTGCACCGATTGAGGTATTTGTAACAACTTGCTCTTGTCAGGGTGCATGCAGTGTATCAGCCAGTATATGTGTAAAAAGTCATTTATTTGTGATTGTTCTTCAGGCACAGCTGAGAACAAAAGGAGCTGGACTTGGCACTAAAGGCACCAACTACACCCTCTCTGCTTCTGACACATATAAAGACGCAGTCCGTAAAGCCATGTTTGCTCGTTTCACTGAATTGGAATGAATTATTATACTCAAGCTCAGGTTGTCGTCTTTTTGAGGAGGTGGCGCTCCATTGTGTCTGCATCACCCACGGCCATGAACTGGCATGAGCGTCTAAGAAGGATTCTTTTTTTTTTTTTGTTACAATAGTGAATAATTTATAAATGTACATATGCACAGTTACTTCTATAGTTTACACATTTCTTTTACAATTCTGTGTTAATGCAGTTTTTGTCAGCATGTGAGAGTGTACAGTTTATACAAAATCTTTGTACAGAAAATAAATGACAAGTGATACTCATGGTCTTCATGTGTTAGATGGTGGGTTGTTTTTAAACATTGCTCTATACATGGATGACAAACAGCAGGCAGTGGTGAATTTACAAAAGGGGAACTAGAGGTACCATCACTCTGCACTGCACTAGAAGCAGAAGTAAGAATGATCCTTGGGGTTCTGTGCAGGTAAAGCCTTTTTGTTTAGGTTTTTTTTTGGGGGGGGGCGGGCAGCACCAATCACTACTTTGAAAATCTAGTCCACAAAACAAGTCACATGAAACAGCTGAATGGTGCCACCAGGGCTGATAATGGGGTGAACGTGATGCCCTGTTCTCTCATTTGAACAGTTGATGGTTGTGGTCTTGCAGACTAAAGCAGTTAGTACACATTCCCTTCTTTAGCACACATCCTCTTCTGTGAGCAGTTGCTGATGATCATTTTTGGTATTAAATTGTAGAGCTCACATCTTTCATACATGCCAACATAGAGCAGCTGTGCATTGTTCAGATCAGTGATAATACATGAGTGCTACATATACCGGCTTGTCATTTTAATAATGGATAACAAGCACAAGTTTCAGGGAAGGTTGCTTGGTGTCTCCTTCTCTACCTGACTTGCATCATCCCCCATTTATTCACAGTTGAAACTTGTGACATTTTAGGAATCTGCTGCCTGTTACTGTGTGAAGAAAGACTGACTCGCTGCATCGCGTGCTTGTCCGTCACTAAATAATTTAGCTTTAGGGTGTTGTAGTGAGTCTGTCCTTCCGATAGAGGGCGGTAAAAGCCATCCACCCCGTCGAGGTTCCCTTCAGCAAAACTAAACGTTTTCCAACTCCAGAAATTAAGTTGTTGACCTTGCACTCTAATCTTCCTGTACAGGTGATATGAAAAATATATTTCTCCAATGAGACAAAGAACCAGATACAAAAAATGTCTTTAGTGTATTATTGCATAGTTTAACAGTGACATACCACGGGGAGGCAATGATGGTCCTTGGATGTTCCTGGTAATTATTTTTTCCTCTTCTAAATACAAAGCATGACACAGTGCTGTACTGTAAACTTCACCTTGTCCCATTCTATGTTAAAAATACTGACAAGGGTGACACCTTAATGCATATACACTGCTCAAAAAAACAAAGGGAACACAAAAATAAGACATTCAACTATGTTGTGTTCTCTTTATTTTTTTGAGCAGTATATTTTAAATGTGCTATCCCTTCTGTTGTATGTTAAATGTATACCAGAATCTAGTCAGTCTCACATTCTGTTCAGGCCTGGTCCCTGAACAAGGTCGCAGGGGGCTGGAGCCTATCCCAGCTCACACTGGACAAGAGCCAGGGTATACCCTGGGTGGGTCGCTAGTCTATCACAGGGCTGGTACATAAACAGACAGCCACACACCCTTGGTGTAAGTACGTTATGTAGTAATATGGGTGTGTGCATGTGTTCATTCTTAGTGTTGTCACAGTGGGACGTTTCTCAAGCTTTGATAAAACACTCCAAAGAAACACTTGATATATAAAAATGATTTTTAAACCTTTCATGCCATCTTCCAATCATACTTCCCTGTAATTTCTTTTTCATGCAGTGTGTCTCATTTTTCAATTAGCATCAAAATGTGTAATAATGAGGTTTCTCTGTCCATCATTGTGCATTATCTGGTTTGCCAATCATTAGTTTGAACCCAGATGATTAGAGGTCAGTCTTTAAACACACAGTTGGCTTTGACACATCAATGACGCTGTCCATGTCCTTGGATATTTGCCAAGTCTTTATGGAAGTTCATGAAAACAATCTGTGTTGAGATTTTGTAGCTTTTGTTTAAAGAGATCATTGCCCTGACTTCAAGATCTTTGTGTGCCCATTTTTCAAGGAAAGAACAGAGATAGATGAGAAGAACATTCAGGCATCCTGAGGATGGGGAATGAAAGGCTGTATTAATATATTAGATACCGTATGGTTCCCATTGTCAGACTAAGAAGTGAACAGTAGGGTGCCCTCACCTGAGTCTGTAAATTATAAGTCATGCTGTACCTTCACACAAAGAGGTAGTCAGTTTGCCTGTCTCTGTGCTGGAGGACCTTATGTAACACAAAGTGTGTTCCTCAATGAAACATAACACTTTATTTCATGGACCTCACAGTGCCCTTGCCCATGATATTTTCACCACTCAGAGAACCTCACACCCTCCCCTGTTACATTATTATATTGTAGCAGTACTACAGCCTAACACCTGTGGCCTGAAGTGGAAACTCTGCTGTTATATTCCCATTCTGCTTTCTCAGTAACGTCACAAAAATCAAATGTCTATCTACAGCCTAACAAAGAGGAGCCATATCACCTGTCTATTAATAGTCTTACATAATTCTTTTAAATAAACAAAAGGTTGATAAAGTGCTTGGCAGGGATCAAGTTCCACTCATTGCTTAAGCACATTTTGGCTGAGGTGTGCCGAGTATTAGAACGTCAGCAAGGAGGGGGTCAAAGTTCATGGCAATGCTTTCAACATTTTGCGGCAGCCAAATGATTCCTTTAAATGTAATTTATAATACATAAGATATGCAAATAATATAATTCCAGTGCCACATGGGATCCCATCAGGCAGCACCAGGGAAGTCTGCTTTTCTTAAGGATCTTGAACCTACATGGCCTCCATTTGTTCTGTGAATACTCTGTATTTCTTCATTGCACACTGTCTACATGCTGACAAACACCAAACCTAAAACCCCAGGTGGAGAATAGAATGTGATAAATATATAGTAATATATCAAAATAAGTAATAAGTACAAATTTATGAAAAAGGCAGAGGGCTGTTTGTTCTGAAAGTAGAAGGAAGGTTCTTCTAACCAGCTAGATGAAAATGTATGTCAATTACACAATAAAAAAGATATTTCCTATCCAATTAGCCATTGGTGGTATATATCATTTACTATCTCTGAACAGAAGGAAAAAAGGAACGGTATTATTTTATATGCAAATTTTAAATAACAGATAGTAACATGAGAGGCACAAAGTGGGGCCATTCTGTCTAGTCTGGTGACAGTACTCAAAATTGTTAATTTCTAGAAAAGTTAGAAGCTAAGGTATTGGTGCTGATTTGACATATATAGATGGAGGAATATATTTTACAACACAATGACATTTTGTACTCCCACATTATGAAAACGTTTTCCTGTAAACAGTACTGCGAAAACAGAATCTAAGCAACCTGGACCAGAGCGAAAGTCAAGAAACAAGGATGCAATGTGTCAAGTGTCTTCTGTTGTACACAATGACTGAGTGATTGTCAGATATGAATGTTGGTGTGTGGCATGTCAGATTCATATCTTCAGCCTGCTACAGACAGTAGCTACAGTCTCAGTCATGATGACAGAGACACCGCTTATGCTAATTTCACAGAATCTGATGTGTTGGTTTTATTATATATGTAAGTAAATACAGTTTAAATACACTTTAAATGCCTTTTTAATATCATAAAGTACATTTAGTTGAAAACCAGAAGTCCCAAATGTGACTTTAAGCTTTTCTCAATCACTATACATTTACAAGTGACCTTTGAAGAAATATAAAAGACAAGTTATACAGTATAATACACAGATGGGTGACAAATGAGAGGAAAGAGTATAAAGTTGTCTTATACAATTTTACTCCTATGTTGCTTTTGTAATTGTGTTTTATGGTGTCTACTCAACACCACACTCATATAAACAAGGTTTATTAGTATTATCGGGTATCTAACTACATAGTAACCTGTGCCAGAAGTTGGGTGAGCATTTCCTATGGAAGCACAGTATTAATGATAAATGATATCAAGCGATAGCATTTTATGGTTTAATGCTCTATACCTGGTTTCAGTGTATTTATGTTTTCTCTTGTGTAGTGTTTTGTTACTACCTCTTTTAATTTATCTTTTTTGTTATATTCATAACAGGTTCTTGTGCTGTTTTATGATCTAAAGACAATTACTGCACTACATTACTAACAATGTTTTCTGTTCTATTTCTGATACAGTTATTATTTCAGTTATAGATATCTTATAATTGGTTTACCGATCACCTGCATCATGCCATAATCATCATCAGAATAACATTTTTAAATAAAAAAAACGTGAAGTTTGGTTCAACTTGTTTTTTAACTATGTAAAATTAATTAGATAAGGAATTTTCTCTCCCAAAGGCAAAAATGACCTCCTGACCTCTGCTCTCCCATAGCAAGAGCCAACTGCATCGTGCTGAGAGATGGTTAATCAGACAGAACATGCACACGACTAAAGAAGAGTCCAAGAAATGATAATCTACTACACTGACCTATAGGGAGGGAATGCTGACGTGTGGCCCCACCTGTGAACAGGATGCAAGAACGCGTCTGTTGCGGCAAACGTCTCTTGCTCACAGCAAATTAAATAATCATAGCTTTTTGATTTACGCACTATATTATTGCGGCGCTGTGCCAGATTAGTGCCATTTACCCGCAGTTCTTTCATGCCAGAGACTAGAAACCAGTGACTGCCGGTTGTCTGGTTTTCCTTGAATTTGCTTCACCTACTGAGAGACGTGATGAATCCTACTACCGGTGGTTTACAAAGGAGGCGGACCTAATGCGACCCCCACAGTTGAGCTCCAGGGGGTTTTACAATGCTGACCAGTTCTCTAAGCACAATTTGTAGCCTCGGAGAGCGACGGGCCGCATGTGTGTAAATATCTACAAATGTACACAGCTATCGCATCTTTCCCCGAAAAACAGGAAAGAAAACTAAAGAGGAGATCATCAATTTATTCCCACTTATCAGAGGAATTAACCCGCAAGCCTCGTGGCAACAGCCTATGGTAAGACCAACAGTTCTGGTGAATTTCTTCAAATAAACGTGCGTTGCTTGCTGATATGCAGTTGTGTTTGAGGCTTTTGGAATAGTATTTTACAGTAAAACCTTGGAAACTATTAGTTTTTCATCGACACAGCACATAGGAATAGTTCTAGCCCATATGCGCACATGGCACACTATGGCTACGGCGTATTGCTTTGTTTCCTACTGGGCGGTGATCAATAAAGAAAGAATAGCATGCTTGGTTCCCCTGAAACGAGCTCCAACTCCAGATGTGCCTTAAGGAGTCAGTGACTGCTGTCCATCTACTGTTCGACCCTGTACCAAAGCATGTTTTATTCTTTCTCAACGCGCGCTGGGTCAGTCTGGAAGTTAAACTCGCCTTGCAACAGGTAAAACCCAACAGCACTCGATGTTACTTCGCCCATGTCTTGGTATCTTGTGTCATTTTAAAAATCCCTGGTTTGTGTGAAACATTTTCCTTAAGTTTTCTCAGCCTACACTAATGTGTCGGTGGTGTCCTGTGCCACATGGCACCAACAGACTCGTCCTCCTACACCAAAACAATTTTCACCATTAACTAAAAGCTTTTCTGAATAACAGTTTATCACACAGACAACACTTTAATTTTTTCATTTTTATTTATTTATTTATTTTTGTGTGTGTGTGTGTTCGTACGTGAGTGATATAAACACTTGGCAGCCTTTACAAGCAGTAGCCATTGTTACTGTAGGAAGTGCTACTGTGTGGGAAGTTAATGTTGCACATTATCACTCTTTGTTGACTGAGTCTGTGTGTTTGTGTATATGACAATAGTGGATTTAGGTAACAAGGCTTTTTCTTAATGAGTGTGTGAGTGACAGTTATTTTGCCAGCAAAAATGTTTTGTGACCTATTAGACCATAACTTGCTGTTGCCCTGCTGTTTTGTCTAATTTGTCTTATGAAATGTAGAGGGGGAAAAAACAAAAACAAAGCTGCGACCAGTATTGCCTTTTATTTTAGAGCTGAAGCAATTTGCTTATTAACTGACAACCAACAAAAAATGTATCAACAGGTATTTTGATTATCATTATAGTTTAAGTTACTGTTTGTTTTCCTGCTTCTCATTTGTGAGGATTTGCTTTTTTCTTTGGTCTATGATAGTAAACAATGTCTTTGGTTTTTGGGCTGCTGGCTGGAAAAACCAGAGAATACCAACACTTCAAATGTGTCTATAGGAAATTGTGTGGGATTATCACTTTAGAGATATTTAAACAATAGATTGATAAATCAAGATAATCTGCAGATTAATCCGAAGTAATATTATAAACAACAATCACTTCAATACAGTGTATATTCTAATATAATTCTCATATAATTAAGAGTTTACAGGTATCTAGGCTTTAAGTCTATGTTAGTCTTACTTTTCTGTAATTGTTCAGCAGTTCTCCTGAGTTCCACACTTAATAGTAATATTATTATTATAAAGTTTAGAGATTTTGTCTTACTAGTGATTTTCAGACATTTTCAAGAAAGTAGGCTCATGACATTGCTGGTTTTGGAACCAGCATCATGGGTCCTATTGATATGCTGAAGGTGGTTTACATGCATGTTGCTAGTTTGAGTCTTTGAATATTTAGAAAAGTGATGAGTGTTCTTCCTGTGCAGTAACTGATGTTCAGATGGTGTAAACCAACACACTTAGCCCCCAGTTGCTGGATTGAAGGTCTTGACCGATCGTCATAGAAAACTGTGGCTCTACTGGTGAAAATATATAACTGTCTGAGTGTGAACATTATACAGAAAGGATCTTAGAACAGCAAACACAGTAAGATTGAAAACACTTAGCCAATTCTGGGATATAGAGACAGAATGTCTAAAAAACCTCTGTGTATTCAAGGTGGTGCAGCGGGGGTTTGTTTTTGACTTTGGCCCCTATCTAAACATTAATACCTTATATGGGTTTTCATGCTGGGTTCATCGCAATGAGGAATGAGCAGATAAGGCTGAGTGCGGTCAGTGGCCCGAGCACGTGGTCGAAGTGGCTGGCAGGTTGAGCAGGAACTGGACAGGTGCACGGTGTGTGGAGGCCAGTGTTTTACCCATGTGGAAGTAGCCAGCTGTACTCTTCTGTCACTGAAGAGATCTGTGAGCATGAGTGTTACGTGTCAGACACTGCAGAGGTTATTATTATCTTTGTCACTGAGCTCGTAATCTGTGAGGTTGAACCTGACCTTCTCATGTGCTGTTGTCTATTTATATTTGTCTGAATATGTAAAGTCACCAATTTTTGTAGATATTATGATTTTAAACGAGTAAATGGCATTTATTTAGGTAGAGAATATACTTGCAATGTCTTTGAGTGAATTGGTCTAATTAACTGACAGTTGTTTAATGAATACAGTGTTCTCTCTGTGAGCACTTTGATCTGAAAGAATGTACTGCAGAATGTGTTCGTTACTGCAAGCTTCCCGTTTCACACTACACATCGCTGTTGGATATGATGTTACTGTAAAAGTGAATATTGCGCTCAATTTGAGTGTTACTCCCCTTTTAATGGTCTAGTGTGAATATTACCATGTTAAATTTTAAGGATAAAAACCTGTTATAATTAGCAAATATGTCATGTATTTTTTGGTATGTTTAAGGCTTTTACATTTTACAAAACAGCCACTGGGTGATGCTATCACTGTGGTATTGATGCTGATCCATCCATTATCTATACCGCTTATTCCTGAATAGGGTCACAGGGGGCCGGAGCCTATCCCAGCCAACACTGGGCAAGAGGCAGGGTACACCCTGGACAGGTCGCTGGTCTATCACAGGGCTGACATCTAGACAAACAACCGAACACATACATTCACTCCTAGGTGCAACTTAGAGTCGCCAATCAACCTCAGCTGCATGTCTTTGGACTGTGGGAGGAAGCCGGAGTAGCCGCAGAGAACCCACACAGGCACAAGGACAATATGCAAACTCTGCACAGAAAGGTCTTGGATCAGCCCAGGCTCGAACCTGTGAGGAAACAGCTCTAACCACTGCACTGCTGTGCCGCCATTGATGCTGATAGTTATCTTAAAGCTGATCTGAGAATAGTCAAAGTGAGTCTATAGTATATTCTGATAGAGAATTGGTTTCCAGTGCCTTTGGACACACGTGATGCGAACTGGTGTTTAAGTCAAGCTTGACCACCTCTCATGTATAGTGTGTTCCTTTTGTAAACACTTTTCTGTGCTATAGCCTATACATACAGGAAAAAATGATGTACTGAGTACTTCTAAATATAAATCTATAGATGAAGCAGTTTGGATTGTGTTGACACTACGCTCAAGTGTAAGAGCTGCCTGAAATGCCTGCATGGGCTGTAATTGCTCAGTACATCTTGCTGTCACTTGTCATTTAGCTGGGTCTTTATAGAAAATGCCATGCAACCTGTCAACACATACATGTAATTAATGAGAGTTAATTGATTCCAAATGTAATCAAATTCAGTGGTGTGGAAAGTGAGGGTTAATAGTGACATAGTTTATGTACTAAGTTGTGAAAGAATATATAATTTATCTTTCTATCATGTCACAATAACAATACATTTTATAATCAGTTGCATTTAAGGATTGTTTTGCTCACAACTGTTAGGAACAATAACAACAAAATAAATAAATGAATAATCATTCCAAAAAAGGTTTTAACATTTGTTTATTTTAACTATTACAGTAAAAGTACTTTGGAGGATAAACAAAATACATAATTCTTGAGAAATGTACTATAACAATAGTGTGCTTTTCCACATGGTAGAATATATGTTGCAGGTGGTGGCCAACATCACAGAACATGAGCATGTGTTCCTGTGTCTCCAGCAGGCAGGTTGCTGAGGATGAGCTGGCGCTGCCAAGGCGCTCTTGGCTGAACCTCATGCCTGTTGCTGGTATGTCACCACATGGGCATGTTCTCATCTACATGTGCTTGCCCACTCACTTGTCCTCTGCCTCTCCTGTTTTATGTCCAGTGGACACAGTATGAGGTAGAAAACTGCTGAGATGCAGCTAGCGTTCATTCTAGAGTAAAATGTTTACCGAAAAGCGGTCTCTCCTATTACTATACCATTGAACAGATAGAAAAATCAAACATCAAACGCCCCTCCCACCTGTTCAAACATGTCAAGTGTCACCCTATACTATGTTCTTCAGATAGTCCAGGATCAACATTCAGTATCACTAAACAGCTTAGCCGTAAGAAGCGTGTTCCTTATCAAAGAAATCTGGTAACTTAGCCTCCAAATAGTGAATATAGTAAACTGCAGATATTCTTAAATAGAATATTTTTGGAACCTTTTACCTGCAAGAAACAGAGAGATGGAATTTTTACACTTGCTCTAATTATTTGAAATCAACAGTATAAGAAGCTCTAAGGTTTCTTTTGTAGCTGCAGAGCCATTGTATCAGCGGTCCCCTTTAACTATGCGGTGTGAGTAGCACAGAGAGGACACCGTGAACACATCTCAACTGCTGTACACTTCCGCAGCAAACAATGCACTTATGTATCTCTGAGTTCAGACTGTGAAATAGTGAAGAGGATTAATTTGTGTCACTGAGGCCGTGGGTGGCTATGACAGGTTACTGATGGTTCTTGACAGGTTGACAAGTACCTACTTACTTTCTCTTCAAGCCATGGTTACAGCAAATTACACAGTCAATAAGGAAAAACACTGATGGGGTGTATAATTATAGCATTAGAACAAAAACTGTTTTGCAAAGTACTTTCTCGATAATTGAAGGGTCCCTTGTTATGAGTGATTAAGGATTTTGTTTGATCACATTGTGCTTACATTAATCATTATAAGACCATGGTGTCATTATGTAGAATCTCAACATGATAGTGAGAATCTGTCAGCTTGTGACTTTAACTACACAAAAGACAAGAGTCAAGATTTTTATTTGGCATTTATGCATAAACAGACAGTCTAGGCATATAGGAATTCTTGTGCAGGGCTCTCCTGGAGTCAAGTAAAGAGTTTAAAGCCAAAAGAATGGACACCTAGTCTAAATATAAGATCACCCAAGAATACAAAATAGTTGATAAAACTGTGGATACAGGAATAAGATAGCAGGTAAAATGGGGAGTTTCAAATATTGCACATAGTGGAATTGTATATGGTCTTCTACTTAGTGGGCTAATGAGGAGATATTGCACAGGTTTTTCACATTTTGTATTTGCCATCAGTCTTACTGCAGCAGGGAAAAAGTTGTTGTAAAATCTTGTTCTGTGATGATACTGTCCGTTCTGCTGTGCCTGAGGTTGTGGGTGCAGTTTTTGTGTCCGAGCAGAGTGTGAGCTGGGTGGAGTGAGTCTCTGATTATGCTCTCTGCTCTTTTACGACAACGCTGTGTGTATATTGTGTCCATAGCAGGCGGTTCAGTCCCAGTGATCCCCTCTGCAGTCTTTATGACCCTTTGAAGAGCCTTCCTCTCTGTGTGGTGTTACCTTACCAGAGTGTGATGCCAGTGAACAAAAGTTAAAAAAACTAAATAGTCCTTGACCATGTGGTCCAGACTTGTTTGCCAAAGTCAATACTGAAGTTCTGGAAAAAGCAAAGACATTATGTCATAGTTTGGAGCATTGTGTTCCAGTCTGTGATCATTATAGTCCTCGTTGTGTTCTTTTCCGTGATTTTATGAAGTCCTGTTCTTATGTGTCTGTTCTTATGGTGTTATGTTGGTTGTTCTCTACTGCTGCTGTAACACAGAAATTTCCCCACTGTGGGATCAATAAAGTACCTACTATTTACAGCTTTGTGTTGTTTATGTTGGTGTGTGAATTGCCAGAATTTGGGTGTTACTAACCACTGCATCCACGCTAGAACCGAGTCACAGTTAAGCAGTTGTTGTACAGACAAATACTGAATAGAATGATTTGTATATACTGTATATACAATAAAACCTTTTCTTTTTTAATTATAATAATTTGAAGCCTGGAAGATATTCTAGTTTAGACTTAATTTCAAACAGTTATAGTATAGTAGAAAAGCAATACACCAAAGATGTACACTGGGTGAAGTTACAGCTGATTTCTTTGGATCAAAGTCAAAGTGAACAAAAAGTATTATATCTTTGCCAATATGGGAGTTTAACACTTAAACATTAAAATATAACTTATCTGTTGCACTAGGATTGCACTGGTGTGATTTGATCAAAGTACTGACATTGGTGTGGAAACATAACCATAAGGACTCAACAGGTTAGGACTTGATCCTGATTGGTTCATGGAAAAACTTTACATCAGCCTATTCCGACCCAGTCCAACCCACTTCTAACCAGGGAGAGGGTCACCATCTCCCATAACCAGAAGTGTTGACTTACAGAATATGTTTTCAATGCCTTTAACCTTTCAAAGTGTGCTACACATTGTCAGCGTTCTCAGTGCTACCTATGATCTCAATGATAAAGTATAAAGTAGCGGTTTGTGATTCATGTATTTTCTTCTTCTGTCTTAGATATTCAAGATTTTGAGTAACTGTAAAGCATCATCTTCACTGAACATATTCAGACATAAAGAAAAAAAGAGGTTACAACTTGAATGATGGAGCCTGCTCAGTCGGAGATGAATATATTATCCAATGGGAAGAGCCGTGTCCTCGGAGATGACATGGCCGAGCCAACAAAGACGCTGCTAGAGGAGGAGCAGTGAGTATTCTTTCTTTTGTCTCAACACAAATGAATGGCTTTGCTCCTTATGTACTGGTAATGGCTGTAACAAGGCATGTGTCCAGTACTTTTTATGCTGAGACAAAGAGCCAAATGCTTGTATGAAAACCACAAAGCCACTTATTTAAAGTAAAAATCAAATGATTTTTAGGTGAACTTTAAAAAAACAAACAACTGATTTATGTACATCTACCTTTATCCCTGTGAGAAGACCTGCCCATTAATAATGATCAGGATAACAGATGTGGTGTGATATACAGAATGACTTGGTTGCTGCATAATCTTAGCTTTTTAAATGCATGTTTGCCTTGTTTTTGTGTTTTTTTTTTTTGCTTGCCTCAACGGTTGGACCCTTATACAGAAATGGCACTCACACTGTCAGGTATGTCTGTGGCGATTTGAATGAAGGGTTTGCACACTGTATATTTGATTTCACGCATACAATAATGCAAAATAAATAAATAAGCTCATTATTTTAACTACTGTCTGTAGCAGTTTTTGCAGTTTTTGAGGGTGACAGAGAGATCACCAATTAACAGGCACAAGTTTGCCTCCTAGATTTGATGATCCTAATGGAGATCAGGAGAATGAGGAGTTTTTGCCCAGTGAGGGAAAGAAACCCATGCGCTTTACAGATGTAAGTGTAAACACTTGCAAACATAAAATGACATTGTGCATTTTGTTCAAATTGATTGGAAATGTATATCCTCTTGTTTGTTTTTGTGTTTTATTTTTCTTCCAGTTTGAAGGAAAAACCTCTTTTGGCATGTCTGTCTTCAACTTGGGGAATGCCATTATGGGCAGTGGGATTCTGGGATTGGCCTATGCCATGGCCAACACCGGTATACTCCTCTTCTGGTGAGTAAATACATTCACTCACCCAGAGGTGGCAGTTTCCAAAATATAAGCTTAAGTCTACCCACTAATAAAACAGGAAAAGTCACTTACGTTAACTTAGTAATAACTATTGTCAGTTTCTTAACACGTTGTCTTTCTGGGGACCTTAAGTTATAGCTGTGCTACTAGAGTGTGTGGTAGCATCTGTTAAACTGATCAACGTATTTGGAGAGCTGATAAAATAGAAACAAACACACAGACAAACTTAGATCTTAGAAAGGCCACAGCCTGGAATAACCAACCGTTCTGACCCCATGTGATGTGTCTGAGAACAAGCAGCAGTTGGTCTGGACTCAACAGATCAGTGCTAGAGCTTTCAAAAAAAAAAACAAGCTCCTCTAATGCTCTAATAAAGGAGGCAGCCCTTCATCTATTTCTGTTAGGAATTAGGTCAGTGGTTTAATATCTGTATATAGTTGGTGATTTATCTTTGCTATGTAGCAGTAGGAGCGAGGGACATTTCAGTAAATGTCATTTAAATGACTTTTAAAAGCATTTTCTAAGTGAAACACTACTGTGGGCTTCATTTCTCTATATGAACACTTATTTCACTTTAAAAGTCAAACTGTGAAATAGGAGTGTGTTATACATTGAAACAAGATTCCTACTACACTTTGTTGTTATTTATGTTATGTGTATTTATATGTTCTTAATACATGCTTCCAAGCAGATCCACTTAAATATTTGCCATATTTTATCATATAATCACTCGTGTTTTTAATTACATGTTTGTATATGTGTTAAGGTAGTAATCCTCTGCACAGTCAGAGACATCATAGACTGCTCATCCATCCAATTGGGTGCCAAAAGGAAAATGTAAAATTCCAACACACACCAGAGATGTCTAGATATAGAACCTACTTTATTGATTTGCATACATAATTGTGAGCAACGCCATATTTGTGATGTTTGTACATGTGTTTGAATACGGTTTTACTCTGATGTGTGCTTCTTTGTTGCCTCGGATATGTCTTTTTGGATGCACAGATTTGTGAAGGAGTTATAGCCTCTAGTGTCAAGTGAACCGTTGATCCACCAGCTGCGATACAAATAGACATTCTCAGTCCTTGTCACCATATATCCAGTGCAAGATAGAAATGAGCAGTCATAAAAAGCCAGGCACCTTACTGAGCATTTCCCCAGGGTGTCAGGATCCAGAGAAGGATGCTCTTTCATTTAGACACGTCATAAAACTCAGTGTGGCTTTCCCAAAAGACACATGTAAGCACTTGTTTGAGGGTTTACACCGCTATTGTAAGGACACTAATGATTGTTCAGTGGAATGCCATGGTTTGATCTCCATCTCTCTGCTTACTCACATGAGTAGCAGAGTTACAGTTTCTCACATCAGCTGTGGCTACACAAAATACAAATACATGTACAGAAATGCTGGGAAAGGTGGTGGATTTGGAGTCACCCTCTGACCCATCATGAATGCCGCCCTCAGAGCCCTGCTCAGGCCTCTGTACCTCTGTAGGAGGACCACTGCAATTGTTAGAGAGAAAGGGGTTATGGGAAATAACATTTTCATTCTTGTGTAGGACTAGTGACTGTAAACAACTGAATACATTTAAATGTTATTATGAAAAACTTGAAGAATGTCTCTTCTTGTTTATTTATTTCAGTTAGTATTGTCATATCAGCAATTTGTCTCCGTTGCTTCTAATTTTACAAGGACATTAACGTCATACATCATGACATAATGCAGTTGGAGGATGGCAGGATTATAATCCTATGAATATAGAATTTGTGGAGATATAAGATTAACATATAGTAAATAGGGGGCGTGTAGGTGTATGACTTTCCCTGTTGTATTGTGTCACAGGTTTCTGCTGACTGCAGTAGCAATCCTGTCAACTTACTCCATTCACCTGCTGCTCAAATCCTCTGGCATTGTGGGTAAGCCTCGTGTCATCTCTCAGCCTCATGTAAAGAAATATTGCATTCTGTTATAAAAATATGCAACTTGAAAGTCAAACAATCCTGACATCATCTTATACTTAATGACTATTTAGCAAAATTATTAGACTGATTATGTGGTGTGTGACTAAGTTAGCATTAAAACCCTGAAGATGACAAACCTCTCAATCACAAATGTAACGTTTTCTTTGCAATTTTTTCAATTGTATTATTAGTGTATTGCTCAGAAGGGTTGTCTCAGCAAACTAACTAAATATTATTGCTTGTAATCTGCTTACAGGAATTCGTGCTTATGAACAGCTGGGGTACAGGGCCTTTGGCAATCCTGGAAAAATAGCTGCTGGTATAGCGATCATCCTGCAGAATATTGGAGGTGAGGAGCCACTTTGGTTTAGTGAGTAATGTGTTTGCAAATATGTTGCACGTCTGTAAACTCCCTGCAGCCAAAAACATGAATTATACACCATTGTGATCTGACCACACACATTCACTTAAACAACCAGTATTACTTTGGCTTTTGTTCTAGGCTGTTCAGTTATTTACAGATGGGATATGGGGATCCTTTACATAAAAGACCAGGAGACTTGGTGGTAAACAGCTGTGTTCTCGGTGGCATTAACAGGGGTTCCCGCCACTCACTGAACAGTATGTGTGGCTGGATGTCTCTAACCAAAGCTTTGCTGAGACACATTAGACCATCATTAAGTGAATTCAGCGGTACAAAGACTGAATCCAGTGTTTTCTATTTAGCCTCTACAGGGCTAAAAGTAGGTCCAATAATTACAAATGAACTGACGTTGAGACGATCACATACTGGTGTTCTGATTGGCCTGCTGGTGCCAGTAACTAACCATGAGACAGTATTTTAGAAATACAGTTATAGTCTAAGATGATGTCATTAAATACAGTACAAAACCTAAAGTTAATTAGTTTAACATACAACAGGTAACTAGGTAATGTTTGTTTGCCATTTTTGTTTGGAAACTTACAAACAAGAGAAATGATAAATTGATTATTACAATAGTTGTCACTGAATTATCTGTTGACATGGTGACACAGCTTTGCTGATTATGTCTGTCCATTCAGTATGCTAGCATACTTGTACTTGAACATGATTGGCCATAATTTTCACATTTTGTCTGTCTTGTATTGTTGCAGCAATGTCCAGCTACCTGTTCATTGTTAAATCTGAATTACCACTGGTCATCCAAGCTTTCCTGAAGGCAGAGCCCAACTCTGAGTGAGTATTATGGTGAATGTGATTTTCAACATCAACATGTCTATTAGTGAAAGGCACATGACTCCTTCCTTTTATTTTCCTAGAGCTCGGACACTGTGTGCAGTGTCAGGGGCATGGTAGACTATGTGGGCAGCAAATACTTCAGTTTTGCACTAGTAACTGATTTGGTCACTCTGGGTGTATGGTGAAAATGGCAGCTTGCAATAGGATGAGCGATATGTGAGTCAGGCCATGGTTAGGTGTTTGTCATTTGTATACACACAATAGAACATCCTCAGGGCTGTCAGCCTATGAATGGAAGTGCCATTCACATCAGTCATGTCACCGACACTCTGCATAAGGCCATGGAGGGCTGAAGTGGATTCCAGCTGTCTCTTCAGATCTAAAAATAAACCTTGTACTCAAATAGGATTGCAGCGACTGCAGCTGTACATTTCTCTCTTAACACATCTCAGGCCTGGAAGGTTAAAAAACTTTCTTCAGAAATGCCCACAATATGTTTGGGGCTAAACATCTAGACAGTCTTCTTAGGAATCTTAGATTGAACATAACACAATTTATGTTAAACAACCTGGTTGTGACCTGACCTATCTCCCTTAAGTTCAGTGTGTTTTTCCAACTCTTACTTGTGGTTCTAAGCCTTCTGACTGGCATTTCATTGCCCTCTATCGTTGATACATTTTGGAGTGGGATAATGTCATACTTATAACTGTGTTTGTGTGTTTTTATGTCAGGATTGATATTCACATCTGGAGTATTATGACTCTTGCACAAACACAAATGACAGCAACAGGTGGTGTAACCTGGGTGCCAAATTCTGAGGCAGTGCATAAGGACAGGTCAACTCTGGGCCAGTTCTCAGTGACTGAGACACACACACTGTTCATGTCCAATGGATGAACCCTTTGCTGTTCAGATTCATGGCATCAGGAGAAGAGAGTGGAATGAGGGGCAGGTGGAGTTGCTGGAGGTTTATTTATGACCTGTGGCCCTTTAAATAAACAGCCATGCATGCGGTGAATGGACAGACAAGTACCTTTTACTTAAATTCTGAGAAAATAAAGACGGTTTCTAGCAGTAGATGGAGATGTACATATGCACGATATGGACACAGTGTTTTTTTGTGGAGAACTGTGGGGATTATCAATTAAAATACACAGTTTGCAGTCAGGCTAGAACTCACCTCTTTTTTTTATTTAATTGTATTTTGAGTTTTTAGTTTGGCTCATTTCCCATCCGCTAACGTAGAGAGGGGCGGGGTTTATCAACTATGCTGCAACCAGCCACCAGGGGTCGAATTATTTGTGGTGGTTTCACATTGGTCAGGCCCATCTTTATGTACAGTCGATGACAGCTGATGACCTAGTGACCAAAAGTCCAAACAGGGCATGAGCCCAAGTCTTTCCAGGCTTTGTAGCCTTGAAAACATTTAAGCAATGCTATCTGTGGGTGTCTTTGTTGTATGGTATGGGTGAGAAACAGAAATGGTAAAAAGAAAGTGAGAAACAGAGACTGTGATAGAACACACTGACAGGGGTAGTATTTACTGACTTCTTCAATGCTGTGCTGATTAGGCTCCACTGTGTCTTCTTTTTCTGCAACTGTAAACTGTTAAATAAATCACCCAAGTTATGCGACAGGCTCTTTCCAGTGCTACTGTCGGGATAAACATAAGCAGACTTATTTTTCCACAATCTTCAGGCCAAGGATTTCCCAGAAGGTCGCTGTTGTCCTGCGAAAGTCAACTATCATCTACTTGGGCAATTAGATTTTTAACAACTCGTGAAACAAGTGCTCTCACAGCATGCAAAATAGTACCAAAAGGTTTACTAAAAGTGCAACCAGTTTCTTACACTTTCCTCTCTATTTATGTCTGTGTGTGCTGTGTCTCTATGTCTATGTCTGAAATACTAAAGGTGCAACCAGTTTCTTACACTTTCCTCTCTATTTATGTCTATGTGTGCTGTGTCTCTATGTTTATGTCTGAAATACTGAACTTATCATAATCAACTAGACTTTTCTTCAAACAGTCTGTGGTACTTGAATGGAAACTACCTGGTCATCATTGTCTCTGCCAGTATCATCCTGCCCCTGGCGTTAATGAAGCAACTTGGTGAGTAATGCTGCAGTTCCACATTTTCTCTGGATTTTGTCTTTTACCACCTGCCCAGTATTAATTTTGAGACATCTGTAACACAAAGGATTATTAATATGTTGTAACAGATGTGAATGACCAGTATGTCCTAGACCTTTTAGCATTGGACACTAAAGACCTATGGAAGCCCATTTCTGCCAAGAAAAGGAAAAAAAATGGAAAAGTTAGTTTATAAAAATGCTTATGGTGATTAGGTCAGCATTGATATAGTAAGATAAAATGATGACACACTAAATCAAAATTAAGAGATTTTTAGTCCACATTCTAACCCACAGTAGAAAAAACATTTCATTGTCTCACTAAGACCTTAAAACGCACAAACCATGCAACAATTAATACTGTTTTAACCTTGGGCTGGTTTTGGTCTCAATGCCTGCTAAATCACAAACTTTGACATCGTGGGGCACCTTGGTGGCTTAGGGGTTAAAACACTATAAACTGTGGTGTCCAGAGTTCAGTTCCAGCTGGGTACAGATGTTCTATTAGTCAGTGACTTCATTGCCCTTCACTGACTCTACATTTTTCTGTTTTTATACACTTCTCAGTCTTAAACATTTGCTAATTCATTCTACTTTTGCTCTTTTTCACTGAATTTCAAAGCATTTTACATTTTACTGTGATGCACCCATACATTATGCTAGTTTCTTTTCAAGAAACATGTTCCATATTTAAGACTCATTTTTAAGATTAGAAGATTCGATTTAGGACTTGTTAATTAAGATTACATTTAATTTTGATGTTAAGCCAACTTATAGTAAATAATCACAATTTGGTGGAGCAGTTACCTCGAGGTCAAGCAATTAGTGTGTTTTGATCCCACCGCTGGCAGCAGAAACAGCAGGTGCCCAATTAGACTTGTTTCTGCCCTCACAGTGTTATAAGACATTCTGAGGTTGTTTTTTTTATACATAAGACTCATTAACTGAACAATAGGGAGTCTTCTGACTATAAACTTTGTGGACATCTTGTGTAACTAATAATGCTTGCAGCTGCCCCAAACAACACACGTAGCCCAAATAGATAGGTTCAGTTCAAGGGGCTGTGGCATTAACTTTCTCTTTCTATTTTTTTTTTCAGGGTACCTCGGCTACGCGAGTGGATTCTCTCTAAGCTGCATGGTGTTTTTTCTCACTGCAGTAAGTTGGTCCAGTTCAGACAGGGCCACATCATCACAGTGACTCTCTATAAGGAGAACATTTGTTCTAGCATGTCATCTTGGCACATGTTTACTTGTGTTTCCTCTCTTGTCTCTTTTCCACTCTCATCTCTATTTTCAGTGATACGTATATGGATATGTTTGATAAGCAGAGCTTATAGACTTAGGTCGAGAGGAAACGGCAGAGTTCTTAGAGGCTAGGTCATACTGATGTGAAATGGCTTTTTTGAGCTTGGCTGAGAGCTGTTGTTTACTGACTCTGACATGTGCTCTTATCCCTGCTTTTGCATCTCTCTGCAGGTTATCTATAAGAAGTTCCAAATTCCATGCCCGTTCGTGGCGTTCTCAGCCAACGGTACTGCTGCCCACCTCAGCCCAAACGTCTCAAGCTATGGCCATGAATATAGCAATGGCCTAGTTCACGAGGAGGATGACTCAAGCTGCTCCCCACGCATGTTCACCATCAAATCACAGGTAGGCAGCCAAGGCGAAGATATAGTTTACTTATTAAGGCCATAGACATTGAAAACTGAATGTGTACTCTATAGTCAGAGTTTGCACTGCTAATCATAGAAACTCGTGTGCTTATGTGTGTCTTCACAGACAGCATATACCATTCCCATTTTGGCTTTCGCCTTTGTTTGCCACCCTGAGGTTCTGCCCATCTACACTGAGCTCCGCAAGTGAGTCACCTATCTGTAACCTGCAATGTTTAATAACAGGTCAGTGCGGAATGTGGCATTCACATAACTTCCAACTTGCTGATTTCAGTGCCACAAAGAAGAAGATGCAGAAGGTGTCCAACATCTCCATCCTTATTATGTACTCCATGTACTTTCTGGCAGCTCTCTTTGGCTACCTGGCCTTTTTTGGTGAGAACAGTTGTAAATGGTAAATGGTAAAAGGTCTTATACTTGTATAGCGCCTTTCTATGCTTTTACAGCACACTCAAAGCGCTTTCACATTATTCGGCCATTCACCCATTCGCACTCCCAAGCACTCACGCATTCACACACCGGTGACATCACCGGGAGCAACTGGGGGT
>NW_018127916.1:857016-888148 GCF_001952655.1 Monopterus albus
TTTGGTTGGGTGAATGGAAATGTTTATGCTGAAATACACAGAAAATCAAAATGATTGCAAATGGGGTTGCAGAAAAAAATTGTTCAAGGTGACCAATATTAAAAGAATCATATGGCGTGCCTGCTCAAAGCAAACCCGTCATTCACCATATTGCAGAAATCAAAATAATTTTGGCCAATAAGGAAAATCTATGGACTGTCATTGGGTTGAGTAGATGCTCTTGTCTTTTACAGCTCCTATTTATGTCTCCTATTTAAACTGCTAAGACGTTTAAAGTCTTGCATATCAATCTTGAATAGTATGTTTGTGGCAAGTAGTAGTGTTAGTGTTCTTCTGAATTTCCTCTTCAGCTTTTAACTTTTCTACACAGAGTTCACACTCCCTCTTGTGGTGACTGTTGTAATGATGCTGCCCAGTGCTATGAGGTACTACTAAGTTATGTTTTAACCAAATATTCTCTCTTTTTTCATTCCTGCAGACCATGTGGAGCCTGAACTGTTGCACACTTACAGCCAGATTGACCCTTATGACACCTTGATCCTGTGTGTGCGAGTGGCTGTCCTGACTGCTGTCACACTTACCGTCCCTATTGTGTTGTTCCCTGTAAGTTTGGGCCCTTCGTTTGTTTATTCTCTTTAATACACAACATAATATTATATTGATGTTGTATTTCTAAACTGAATGTTTTGTGCATAGGTGCGTAGAGCCATCCAGCATATGTTATTCTCTGCCAAGTCTTTCAGCTGGTTGCGTCACATTGTCATTGCTCTCATTCTGCTCACCCTCATCAACATGCTGGTGATTTTTGCTCCAAACATTCTGGACATCTTCGGCATCATTGGTTAGTATTAAACTTAACATTTCTAGAGTTGAAACATTATCAAAAATAACAGTGGTGTAATGCAGATACAATAAGGTGTAATTTCTAAAACTAGTACTTCCAAGGCACTGATTGAGATTTCACCGTGAGCACTTGATTTCATTACAGTAGCTCCTCTGGTTAATGTTTAAGGAAAGGTTTTTACTATTCAAAAAGCATCAGGTTCGGAGAGTGAAGCTGTCGATAATATCAAGAGTGAACTCAATTATATTGCCAGACGAGGATAAGTGAATAACTAACTGTCTCTTTAATAAGAGCATGGAACAAAAAAACGACACAGAAAGCAACGTAAAGCACGATGCACACACTCAGGTCGAATACGCAGTCCAGGGTCAGAGCCAGCAAATGTACACAGCTGAGGAATTCACAAAACGAGAGGTCAGAGAGGGAAGTCCGATAATCCATTCACAGAAGGCAGTCCGAAGCAAGAGGGCAGGGCAAAACACAATGGTCAAAATACATGACCCATGGTCACAACAGGAAATACCAAAAAAAAAAAACAAGAAAGCTGGAACGTCTGCACAGGAGTGAGAGAACAATCTGGCAGGTTACTGGTGGGAGAAGGCTGCTTATAATGTGATGAAAACAATCAGGAGCAGGTGAAAACAATGAGTGCCGATTAAAGTAAAATGTCCGAAACTGTGGTGAAACAAAAACAGAAAGTAATGTCAAAATAAAAAGCCTGGGACCAGAAGCCAGTGGGACAGAATCATGACAAAAAAGCTGTGGGAAAATAGTAAACATCTTATGTCACAACTAAATAACAGTAGAAAAAGATTTGACATCCTAGACATTGTAGAGATCTCACCTTATCCTCTTGTCTGGATTTACAGTATATATCTGACTATACGTTCTAGCCTATACACCCACTGGCCACTTTATTAGGTACGCATGTACAGTTTGAATGCAATTCAGTGCAACATTTCCACATTAACATCTGTGCTTATGAAGCTCAAAATGTTTCCGTTTTTGGTGAAATTGTCATAAATGTATTAATTCAATTATATGTTTATTATTGAGGCCACAGTTAAAGGTGATGTTGTACTATGGGCTATGCTAAATTCAGAGGTGTCTCTATATTTTTTGTCCACCCCAGCTACACACATGAGAGGGTCAGAATATTAGGAACAGCACTTGAATTATATACAATTGTACAGGTGTAGCTAATAAAGTGGCCTGGTAGTGTATATAATGTGATGTTACTTATTCTGTGTCTGTTTAAAGAGCAAATCCTCCCATTTATGACACAATAATGTCAGTTGTTCCCGGCACAAAAAGTAAAACAAACAAAACATTAAAAACAAAACTAACACGCACAGTGAGTACATGTTTGCTTACGGACAACATGACAGCCTGAGTCAATATTATTGTCACTCTGTCCTCAGATCAAACAGGCCCGCTGCTATAAACACGTCATGTGCTGTGCATAAGAAGGACACCAAGTGTCTGACAGGGCCACTGAAAAATTGTATTAATGAAAAATAAATAGCTAAAAATAACAATCATCAGATCAGAATCACCGTCGTTTTCTCTGGCATGTCGAATGGATCATTACAGGGAGTTCTTAGTTTAAAATAAGACAATACAATTCAATACAGTAATGGGATGTAATCATAAATATTTCTTGGCAGGTCAGATAATTTTAGAGCTAGTTTTAAAAAACAAGTTCCGTCTTAAACAAAGATGTCCTCACGCTAAGCTTGCATATTTTTAAGCTATAATTTATGGTGCGTTGTATTGATATTGTCATGACTGGGTCATACATAGATAACCCACATTTGTTAACCTTAGAAATCCATTTTGACAAAAATTAAGTGTTCTCATACTGTTGCTATGGCAAATAAAATGCTATCCATGATGCATGAAGACTTAAGATCTGGCTGAATCTTTAAACCAATTCTGTTATCAATAAACAACAAGAGAAAAACAATAACAAAAAGAAAATGATAAATTTTATGCTGTAAATGTTTTTCCTCTTTATATTATTTAGTTGACACTTCCTGTACAGCACATGCCTTTTTTTTATCCAGTTCTTCCTCTCTACCCTTTCAGGTGCCACATCAGCTCCCTGCCTCATTTTCATCTTCCCTGCTGTTTTCTACATCCGCATTGTTCCTAAAGAAGATGAACCCATGAGCTCCGTTCCTAAGATACTGGTGAGTCATGTAGTCCTGAACTATTCATTATCTTAATTTGGGGATCAGACTATGAGATTCAAGCTCAGCGTGGTCTAGTTTACATACTAGAGCTTTTGATAAGTAAACTTCTGTACCACTAGTGTTTTGTTTCCCTCATTCTCAGGCTGCCTGTTTTGCTGCCTTGGGCATCTCCTTCATGGTAATGAGCCTGAGCTTCATAATCATTGACTGGACATCAGGGAGCGGCCACGTTGCAGGAGGCCACTAGGTGCTGCTTCAATGTGTGTGTGTGTGTGGGCTTAGGAAAGAACTGGTCAGTGTAAAGTAAGCACTGCCACCTTGGTGATAACACAGTACAGAGCTGCCTGGGGGTTTTAACACTAAATAAAATATCTTGTGTGTGTCTGTTGGAATCACACTTGGAATGATCAATTAACCTTTGAACTGAAATTTAACACATGTCTGAACAAAATATTTCCATAACAGTGTTCAGTACATCACTTCAGCCTAGCACAATTGTATAGAAGTTATATGAATAATCAGGACTGAACTTTTTATACTGTCTGTTTATGAGACTAGATGCTATTTCTTCCTTTTTATTTAAATACAAACAGCTGCAGCTGGTACGTGTACTGTACAGAAAAAAGGGTCTTTTAGGCTGAAGACTGGAAGGCAGAAGCACATATAACAGAGAAAGAGATATAAGTTATTTTTACATTAATATTAGTGCACAACATTAGAACAGAGGATCTCATCCTGAACCAGAAACACGCTGACCTCTTCATCATCATGCAACATTAGACAAAAAATGCTTTTAGGCCATTTCATTTTCATGATCTGTATGTTGTCAGAGTTGTTATGTAGAGTCATACAGTGAAAGATCTTGTTCCACATGCATGAACCAGAAACGTTCTTCACAAACCCTTGTGCCTTATAGCATCTGGAACAGCACACAGACATACAGTGCAGCATGGCTGTATATGTATTTAGATACTGTAGATGTGTTTTTAATTTGAAATGGACTATATTTAACTGCTGTATACGATGAAGGTAATGATCCAAAAACCTTATGTATGATTTCAGTTTTTGTTTTAGCTTACAGTATAGAGATGATGGGAGGTTTTTCCAGACTGATGCTACTTTAAACATTTGACAAAATGCAAAAAGCTTCACTGAAGTTTAATGATGCTTTCATTGAGTGAAAATTTTAACTAGCAGTGCTATTTTTTAAGGCTGCGCTGGAAGCTTAAATGAAAAGAATAACTGGGCATTTTGGTGAATATGCTTAATTTGCTTTCTTGCTGAAAGTTAGATGAGAAGACTGATGGGTCATTTAGCTTTGCATAAAGACTGGGTTTCAGGGGTTATTTATCAAACCTGTAGTCTTTCAACCACCGGCCAAGAAATAGCCCAACACACAACCTTGTGTTTTTTTTGTACAAATTAAACAGATATGTTCATAAATGAGTCCAGTCTCTGTGCTAAGCTAACTGCCTGCTAAGGCTACAGTAGCTTTATATGATACAAACATACATTAAGAGTGGTATTGCTCTTCTTGTCTAATTCTCAGAACGCAAACAGGCATATTTCCCAAAATGTCATAATATTATGATTAAGTGATCTAGAATTTAAAAACTAATGTCATCAAAAAAAATCTGCACATACCTCTAGTGAATGAGAACATATGATATCTAGTGTATGTGGACACCTGAGCAATGTACATATCTCAGAATTTATGCAAATATGAGGATAAAGTTTTACATCCAGCTTGTCCTGCAGTTGTTACAGTGGACTGCACAGGAACTGATTTTCCTTCCCAAACCTTCACATGTAGATGTTATTGTATTTGTCATCATACAGTGAACTCTGTTGAAGTCCATGTATATTTTGTGGTTATTATAGTGTCTATGAAACTTGTCTTAAAAGATGCAACATTCATTTTGAGCTTAATTTTGAGATGTGGATACTTCCAGTATTTGTAAATTTTCAGACTGATTTTGAATAATACGATAGCATTGACACACCGCACATGAGTTCACAGTGTACAGATGACATGACCATTTCTTTATATACAAATATATTGTATGTCACACAATAGCATGTTTTAAAGCAATGCACATTTTTAACTTAACTAACTAAAAACTCAGCAAAATGTCATGTCAAATATTTGCTGCTTGTGCCCAAAGATGGTTTTATAATTGTATCACAACTCTCAGGCTTCAGAAAAGTCCTGTGAAATTCTCTAATTTTATTTATATATAACTTTTTTCTTCAGTCGTTCTTATTCCTGATCAAGGTGTTTTATGGACAAATTATGAACAACAGCACGAGAAATCTTTAGTGCACATACTGACCTCAATCTCTTGCTTTTTGAAGTTGTTGTGGCATAAATGAAGGTTTAGTTTTGACAAGTTTAGTGAACAGACTTTAAAGGCTTGTGTCTAACAGCCTGATTTGAAACACCACATTTTAAATACAAAGTCACAGTACATCTGTTATGCATTTTTCAGTTAGACAAATAAATATATGTTATATTTTATTATAGCTTTAGTTCAAGACATAAATCTATGGAAATGACACAACAGTAGGTAAATAAGGTATATGAATTTTGGTGAACTAGATGTGGCTTTATATAAATAATGTATATAAATGTAGATGTTTTATATTTGTGCAGCATATTTACAGCAGCTTGCAAAGTGTAAATAGCAGGGACTGTTTTAGTTTGGCAATAAAATAATTGTAGATTTTTTTTACAATGTTTCTGTTGTCATCCATTCTCCCTATAATGAAGGCTAAGCATTTTACAGAAATAAACAGAAAAACGTGGACAACATGATCCCTCACCTCGGACCTCGTTATGTTAACACACAACAGGGTTTTACTGCAAATAAGTGACTTCACTTTGATTCGTTTATAGATAAAACAGCAGAAGATTTGTGCATTTCTGACACCTACACAGCAACTGCAACTCTCATAGCAACACAATGCACCCAGCTGCCTCAAAGGAAGTATGGCAACACCAGTGAGCAACACTTAGATGGCACATTAGACTTCATTTAGCAATTTAAAAAAATGGAATTTAACTACATTAGATTATTATCTAATGATGTATGCAATGGAGCCTTAATAGATATGAAGTCTTGTCAGCTTAATTCTGTCTGTTACAAATGAAAAAGGCTAAAAACATAACGTCACTTTAACACTACAGGGAGCCAATAAAAGAAAGGTTTAAGAACTATACTATAAATTAAAGAGCATTTCCATAGCTGAACGACTTTGATGAACATTTCTGCCATTTTATTTTCTTTTTTTTATGTTTTGCTGTTTAACTCCCATCCTCTTCTTAATTGTATTTCAGTATTTCAATTGTCTTTTTTTTTTTACCTTTATGAATTCATAGAATGGGCCAGTAAATGTAAACTAACAGAGAACATATCCAGATATGGCCATGTGGCAGCGCTGTCCACCAGCTCTTCCATCGGCCTAATTATGTGCCAAAGTATTTCACAAACATGTGACAGAAAGACCCGTTAGCCATTTTATCTGTCCACCCTGCATCACTGCAAAGACAAACCTGATCCTGCACACTCACAGGCAGTCAGAGAGAAACATTCTGTCCACCGTGTCTCTGAGTCTGCATCCTTGGCAGATGCAGAGGAATGAAGTTGGCACAGCGCCCGCTGCAGTCTGCACACCACACTCTTGAAATCACGCCTCACTGGCTTCTCGTCTAATTGGTTCTAGCCAAGCCACCGTGGAGAGCTCACCTGTTTTAGTTGGACTATCGCGATAAGGTGTCCAAATGACGCGGATGCGACTGATTGACCGCTTCCAGTAGTCACAGGGCTGGCCTAACTCGGGGTTTGTGCGTGAGCTTAATTGAGCACCAAGAAAGACTGCACGACAGGCCAAAAGACAAGAGAAGCGGAACAGTGAGCGCAGGCATCTCAGCCTATGAATGGGTCCAGGACTACGCACCGAGGGCTTTGCGCTTATGGACATGGACCACCGTTAACAGCCTGAGATTCGGTGTGAAAATCCAAATATTTGGATGCATCTGCTTCATCTTTGAACTTCTAGTTAAACAGAAGATCAATTGTACTCAATATTTACGCGTGGGTAAACAGAAAACATTGGCATTGACTGTTTTCCTCAGAAAGGAGGTCTGGAAGCAGGAGCTGCTCCATCGTTGTTTGTGGCATCGGTAGGCACACTGAGACCTTCAGCACTGAAGCCTTGTTTTTGCGGGAGTGGTCGGTGCGCCCCTGCGTTTGGAGCCATGGGTTGTACGGTGAGCGCCGAGGATAAGGCTGCCGCGGAGAGGTCAAAGATGATTGACAAAAATCTCCGAGAGGACGGAGAGAAAGCAGCCAGAGAAGTGAAACTGCTTTTGTTAGGTAGGTTCCAGCCTGGAGGTTGTTCTTCATGTTACATCACGAAACTATAATGAGTAATGCACTGCTAAAATACCTCCAGAGTTTTGGAGTGACATTTTGTAGAATCGCAGATCATCTGATTAAACGTCATAACATTATCAGTGACAAAGTAGCAAAATGCTGCAGTGAAACTGTAGAAACCACCAATGCACAGTTTGGACTAGAACTGTTCAATGCAAAGGGAGGACTATCACTTAGGTGTTAACACACTACAAGCTAGTGATATAATTTTACAGCTGTCAGATCTAAACAGTCAGCAGCAGTGGCATCAAAACACATAGTGTTGATCCTCCTTACAGGGAAGACAGGGGCCCTGGTTTACAGCACAGAACAGAGGCCATTTCAAGGCTCATGCTTCCAGCCATCACATCATCACAGCTTGTAACTTTTGTTTGCCAACACATTTGCCAACACAAATGTCCACATACTTGGCGAAAATTCAGATATCATCATATCAACATGCCCCATAGTTTCTGGGATCTCTGTGCTGGCAAGTTGCCCAGAAAGCTTGATTCAATATATTGAACCTGTGGTAACAGAGTCACACTTACACCATTCTTAAATGCACACCAGCCTCTTTGAATAGAAAAACAATCTGAGTTCTTTTTTTTTAAAGATAATTTTATTAAATGGATTCTGGAGCTGGAAAAACACATTCTCCTTTCCATCTTCTACCTTCCAACAAGCAACAAACACACATCCTCCCACTCATTGCCAGTTTCTCACTTCCCTGCTTATCCAGTGAATCTGTCTTCATTTGCCGTCATCTTGCTCTTGATTTGTCTTTCTCCTTCTAATTGTTTAAATATGCACACAGCTCAACTGACATCTGACCTGGAATAGAATTGAAAACTTAAGGAGGATTGTGTGTGTATGTGTGTACTGGTAGCACGAGTGTGATGTGATGGGGTTGAGGTAGCTGTTTAAGGTTGGACAGGTGTCATCTTACAAGCTGTTAGTATAAAGGACAGTATCCAGCCAAGTGTGTGTGGTGTGTCTAAGTGTCTGTGTGATGGCTGTGTTTTTAAGTCTTGATAACCTGAAGTCAGATAGACTCACTAATTAATTATCATCCTTGGAAGGATTATTATTATTAATACAGTGGGATATCCTTATTTTCAGCTTTGAACTAAACTGTTTCCAAAAAGCTGATGGGAAATTGAGCACCGTTTGCTATCTGAAGACCAAATGCTCCTTTTGTAACTAGTTTTTATCCCGCTGGATACAGACTTTCTTTCTTTATTTGAGTGTTTTCCTCAGTAAAAAAAACATCTGTTGGTTAAACCTGTAATATGTTGATGGATGACCTTGGCCTCGTTCTGCTCTTCATCACACGTAGACATGCAGCAGGTCATTCAGCAACAGCAAAGCACTAGTACAAAACCTGTAAGAATAAAAAATGGAACTGGAGGTACAGGACATGGAGTTAGCTATTTCTGATATGTCAGTGAATTATCAAATGAATGATTGCTGAATTCCATTAGGTGCTTTAGCTTCAGGGTCCTGGTCTTGTGCGTGCTGACTCACTGTCATGGCCTAATGGATGAATGAATGGAGCTATTGTTCATATTTTTATTAACACATGCTTTTCCTACTATAACAAGTCAAAACGTCTGCTGTGAAAATACAAAGAGGTTCTATACTCTACCATATACAGAGGTAATCACTGAGTGTTAAGAATAAACAAAACCTTTTCTTAAAAGAAACTGATGCATAAGGCCACATATGTATTTGAAGGGTTAACTTGACTTAGGGGTCATTTTTAATACCTTTTAGTATAAAAAACAATTTCTCATCCCTACAGCTTTGTATTGTCTGCAGATTAGGGCTAGATTATTATTGTTTGATGTCTTTCAGTGGAATACAAGTGAGTGAGCTGCAGCTAAAGATTATTTTTATTATTGATTAATCTGTTGATTATTTTCTTGACTGTGAAAATCCTCTGTCCCAGTTTCCCAATGCTCAGGGTGATCTTTTCAAATGTTTTGTGTTGCCCAGTAGTAATCATAGTCAAGAAAATAAAAGTAGATAGAGAGAAAATTGTATTTATTAAGCAGTCTGGATTCAGTTTGTCTTATCACAGTGTACACTGGCTCTCCAGGCATGTTTCTTCCTAGACCTGTTTTTATAGTCTATGTCGATCCCAAAGCCAGTAGGTTTGTATTATTAATGTGCTCTAAGGCCATTCGTATGATTAAATCTGTCTAGTATGGGCAGCACCAAATCTCCGTACTGAAGGTCAAGCATCTGGAGTGACTGTTCTAACAAATCAACAACACAAAACCAAGAGTAACGTTGATTAAAGATTCACATTGATGCTAATGGAAATGCATGGGGTGATATTTTGGTACACAATGGCAGTTTTGTAGATTTGACTGCACAAGTCACTGCACATTAGTAAATACAACCAGAGTTTCTCAGTTTTACACTTTGGCTTATGTACAGATTAAACAAATAAGAAAGAACATGTTAATTAGTGAGCTTTAGAAGTGCTTACTGTATATCTGGACTTGGTTAGCTTTGGACAGGGCCAGGTTAGCTGTTTTCAGTCTTTGTGTTAAACTAACTTCCCCAGCTGCTGGTGGTAGCATCATATTGCACAGACAGATATGAGAGTGACATCAATCTAATGTAACTCTCAGGAAGAATGTGAATAATCATATATACCAACATGCTAAACTAGTCCCTTACCAAGCTGGGATAAAGCATCCCAATTACAGATCTTTGGTGATACTGGGAGAAGTCATGTTTTTGGCACAGGAATCCAGTATGTTGAGTAACATTTTCTCTGTTGTCTTATAAGATTCTTTGAAGAAAAAAAAAAAAACACCATGTAATCATGTAGGGATGTCTGTAATGCCACGCCCTGTTAAGGTATTATTTCTGTGCTTCAGGACCTTTAGGACAGAAATGAACAAAATCACTAAATGAAAATGATATGATAACAACCTCTGGCTTGTTCCAACTGACCCTGTACCGACAGCACTGAGAACATGCAGGAGGCTGCTGCTTGTTGGTTTTTCACTGTAAAGTTGAGCTGAGGACATAATGTAGCTGACACAACAGTTGTATTTGTCTCGTTTGTGTATGAGAAGGTGCTGCTGACTTATTTTGGCAAAGAGAAGATGAGTCACTTGATGGTAGCTAGTGAAGCATGAAAGGGGTACATCCAACTTTTTAATGGCTCTGCGGCATTCAGCCAGTCTGTTTATTTGTTTTTGTTTTTGTTTTTATAATCATGAGTTCTGGGGAAACTAAAAGGCCTGTTCCTTTTTTTTTTTCTTGCAGAATGAGTAAGGTCTGTCTTTGCTTACCATGTTGTTGAGGACACAACGTGCGTAATAAACCACATTACTTGATTTATGTAACGGCCCATGGTGAGTGTCAGTGGGGACCGGGGATGGACAGTCAGAAACAAATTATGTGGTAGAGAACAAAAATGAATATTTGTTGAGCTGTTTCCGGACTGTTAAGAGCTTTCGTGTGTCCCCTAACTGCCTGGGCTGTTCCACAGAACCATATTTCATTACAGGGCTAAAAGGAAACCTTGACAGTTTCATATGAAACTCTTCTCTTACTGCTCTTAGTGCTTTAAGAAAACGCTGATTTCACCTTGTTGTGCCATACTTGAGCTCTCTGTGTAACGGACTGACTAGATGCATTTATCAGCACAGAAACCAGGAACAAAAAAGCATGTTGCATAAAGCTATAGTGCAGCATTTCAGTAGGGAAGTGGGGATTATGACAGCTTGACAGTATTTCTTATACAGTATGCTCACTGTTAATAGTGGAGGGACATTGTTTACAGAATAAATCAAAAGTGTAAAAGTAGAGGGGACTGAAACAGGATTTTAAAAGTGGATAGGGACAGCCCATCACCATTGGAAATGACACTCTTGACACTCTTGAGACTGTTGAATTGTTTAAAGAAGTTGGAAGTGGGGTTGAGAACAGTAACAGCCTACTTGAGGCACATTCCTTATAACAGGCTAATTTACATATGCCACCTGTGTCTATGAGTTTTCAGAGGAGCAAGATAGCTATTCTAGCTAGTGTGGTTTTAGGTCTTGACTGTGTAGTAGTGAAAACACTGGTCTAAATGCAAAGCAGTGCCAGAGGTTTCAGCCATTAGACAACTATGCAGTAATGTTCTGCCCTCTCAGGCGACTGTAGACATGTTGCAGTTGGGTGCTATTCACTATACAGAAGCAATATGATCAAACCTATGACCAAAAAATATGGTTATATACACATAAGTATAAAATTACCAGGGTGATAGCAGGTCATCATTTCAGCACAGGCAGAGCTGTACCGTAACCATCATCACATTATTACACTTAATCAGATTTAAACTAAATCTGATTTCACATTCAAAAGAATCTAACGGAGCAAGATACTGCTGAATCCGAGGGACTCTTTCAGTTCCCCTGTTACAAATTTTCACCCAAAAATGTTAAGTGAGGATATGCTTTGTTCCTCTGAACCCCCCATAAATCAGCCTCCACTGCAGCTTGTCTCTAATTCCCACCTCGGGCAGACTATAATAATACCACTTCACAGTAGACATGAGTCAGTTCTCCTGACCGAGATGAGGGCTCAGGGTGAGACTGTCCATCCAGAGGTGACAACTTCACAACTACCCACAAACTGAAAGAATATGTATACTTATGCACTGTTAGTCATGTCTCTGGTGAATACCACTAAGTTCTCAGTAAATGCATGGGTATTTATGTGCTGAACCAGCAAAAAATGGATCCTCATTGCAGTCTCAGTTAACAAACCATTTTACTTACTGTGTGTGTGTATATAAAGTTTGCACCTTTACAGATGGTACTAAGTAAGAATTACTGGTTTGCTGTGAAGAAAATGAAGAATTTCCAGTAAATCCTCTAATAAAAATTCTTTTGGGGGGGGGGGGTGGAGCATAAGAGAGTGCCTTCTGCTCAAAGAATGTCAGTGATTTAAGGATTTTTCTTAATGAGGAGAGCTGACTCACAGGTCACAGTGGACTAATGAGCATGGGGATGGTACATCTTTCATGCCTTGTGTTTGCCTGTTTTTGGATCTGTGAATGAGATGGCGTGCGTCTGTTTAAGACAGTGTACGTGTGTCCGATTGCTTGTTATAGGGGAAAGTGAGTTCTGAATATTTCCTGAAGCAGCTAGACGGCTCATGACATGTGACAAGTTTGGTATTTGAGGAAGTGAATATGACATTCATGTTCAAGGTTATGTGGTTATGACACATGTACACTTTATTTAGAAGTTGATATCTTTGTGTACACGTTTTTGTACAGAAGTGGAAGGTATACTCACAATTGAAGACGGATCAAAGAACACTTCAGAGCTCAACATAACAATTTCACCAAAATGAAGATAAAATAATTATTACATTTTTTGAAATTTTTTTATAATGCTGACATAATCAGTTTTTAGTCACTAAGGGTGAAGGACTGACAGACGTATCCTTACATGTGAAGTATAGTCTTAGAAACTTTCTATGGCTAAAGTGCTTGCAAACAAATGAAGCAGGGTTTGTACCCGGTACAAGGGTTAATGGCAGTACTGCTTTTGATAGCCACAGTGTAAATTTTGATTTATATCCCAGTTTCCTTCATGTGATTTCCACAGCCCTGACGAGCAGCTGCACACATCAGAGCAACATCAGTTACAGCATACAGCAGACTATGACTTAGCTATGGTAGGTATGTGTTTAGGCTGCTGTAAAATGTTAACGCACAACTGTACATCCCTGTTTTTTAACTACACAGTGCAGTATCTTAGCATTTAGCTAGCTAGATGTTTGACTTTCTTTGGTAGATAAGAGCTAACTAATTAATAACACTAATTAAAATTTCACCTCTCCGTGACTCACTTTGAAATTTTGCTTATGGTGTAGTTTCTGCAGAGATGTCACCTTTCTAGCCTTTCACTGAAAATGTATCTGTTGGCTTTGTGATAGAGAACCTGCAGTTGCTATCCAGCAGTTCTCTGCAGTCTTTGAAGTTTTAGATGGGAGCTGTTTTTAATTAACTTTATGTTTATCACAGCTGACCAATGTGTGCAAAATAAATAAACAAACAGACTCATCTTCTGTTTGTGGCAGATGACATACCTGATCCTTCCCCTTCTTTTGTTTTCCTATCACATCTCCATTATCAGCCCCATTTATAATTTAGGATGCTTCTTTTATGTCTGCCCTCCGCATCTTTTCACCTTCCACTCAGCCTCTTTCATACAGTGCAACAGGGCCTCAGCAAATTGCTAAGGTCTTGATCGAATGAAGATGTGCCAGCATGTTACCTGTGTAAACATCAATACATCCACATTAGTTACACTTAACTCCAAAGCTAGTTGCTGTAGGAGGTGCTGGGTATACTGTACCTTCGCATGGTCTTGACCTTTTAAATGGTTGTGTAGAAACCAATTAAAACCCAGTTTGATGGAGGGTTCAGACTGTTGCTGAGATAAAGGTGAGTGGTGGATCAAACAGATGGTAGAGACAGAAAATAACGGAGAAGCAAAGAACTGCTCAAGATTTCCATAGATCATGCAGTTACCTGAAACCACCACAAATGGAAACACTGACAATTCATGTTTTACAATTTTGTCTAGGAAGAGACAGTTCTGATGAATATATCAACAAGAATCGCATATTTATGATGGTTAAATCTAAGCATAAGTCTGCCAAAGGTCACACAGAAATACTCAGAACTGAAGTGCCAACATCTCACAATTTTAGGGATGCAATTAATGATTATTTTGCTGATCAATAAATCTATAATTTGTGCAGTTTTTCTGTTAGCTCTTTAGACCATAAACATAGAAAGAGTGAGCACTGCCCATCAAGTTTCAATGAATAGTTTAAAATAATTCACTGAAGGTGTTTCTGTTCATTTTCTATTAATTGAATTATCAAGTAATAGAGTAATTCTTTCAGCAAGTTTTGCATAATTAAAATGAAATGTATTCAGCTGTACTGTGTAAAAAGCCTTGGATATTTTGTACAATGTTCACTAACTTGACACTTTATCAAGATGTGTATTTGTACCATACATATGCCAACTGGTCCAACCAGGTCCTGGACTGTGAAACAACATAGTGAAACTGCATGTTGTTCCCTCTGGACATAGTTTAACACTGGGCATGAGATATCAGACCACTTTAATGGGCAAAGCGCCACAACAAATGTCAGTGTGTTGAACCTCTGCACAACATTCACTATTGGATTTCCTACCTGAATCTGTTCACCTCCTGAAGTGAAGTACGGCCAGAATGGTCCAGTGGGAGACTCATGACTGTGCTGGTATATTACAGTCATCTGTCTGTCGCACACTCCTAAATGTGCTAGGTAGTATCATTAGGTAGAACCACAAAGTGTGAAATTCCCATATTCTGCAGAAGTAGCAGACTCAAAAGAAATGCTGTTGATCATAGACTGTTGGACACATACAGTATGTGCACATGAAAGCACCATCTCTCCAGCAGAAGGTAAAACGCAAGGTCGGTTTCCATCCATTTGATTTCATGTGCATTTTCAGTTTGTGCATAAAAACAGTAGCGGATGGAAAAATACATCAGTTAGCATTTTCTTTTGCCAATGTTTTCAAATTTCAGTCACAGTTTGCACTAGATTGTATGATGACCATTTAGAGGTGGAATGAACTTAGTTAAATAGGCAGGATTCATTTAGTCTACATGGACAGGGTCTTCCTGGCTCACCTACCTGTCAACAGAATGCACTTGTTATTAATCTTAATTAATAACAATTAATAATAACTAGCAACTCCTTGTGGCTGTTAGACTGTTAGACTGGATTTTCTAACTAACTAATATGGCTGTTATTAATCATGCCTTTTAACATTTCTACAGCCTATTATCATGGAATGAAGAAAATACATCTCCAAATATTTATATAAGCTGCCTTAGCTCTGTTAAACCTCCGTTACTGGTGGTAAAAAATTGTATATTAAATTGTGTAAATTTATGACTCACTTATATTTCTTAAGGAAATTAAAAGTTATTTGTTGACAATGAATAGCTCATATAGTAGATTTATATGGATATTCTGTGATACTTATATTCCTATAAATAATATAAATCTAATATTGTGCAAACACTTGTGTTTGTACAGGTATTAAAGACTGTTTTTCAAACGCCAGTTCCGACTTCCAGAAATGTGGTTGTAAAGGTGCCCAGCTGCCAAAAGAAGTGCTCAGGGCTTTACCGACACTCCTGTTTCTTGTCAGCATTTGCAGAGAAGCAATTAGCCTGCATCACCTACATCACCAGCTGCTGCAGGGAGTGCATCGAAACGGTGGCTGTGCTGCTTGAAATGTCTGCTCAGCAGCAATGTTTGTTCAGTGCCTTCAACAGCATTTGTGATCTGTAGCCTTCATACAGAGTGGATCCAACTCAGGATCACTCACTGATTTAACTCCCAGTTGATCTATTGGTATCAACCACCCTCCACACACATTCAGACATTCATAAAATACACAATAGACTGCTTACATACAGTATTAATCACACTGACCAAAAGATACAATATGTTACACAGCAATTCAAAAACAAGTCTACAGGTTATGATAGGATTATAGCCAGTTTAAAATCAAGTTAATTAGTGTGGGTTATTATAAGCCTAATGTACACAATAAACCAGACTTAGACCTTTTGAGTGTGTCAGGAAAACTTGCAAAAATACTACAATAGTTAAAAGTTGGAAACGCCACGGTACTGTAAGGATCAGAGGGAACACCTTTCCAGGTCTAATCTCCAGAAAAACAGGCAGCACCTGCACCACAGAGGCGAGATGCTGGTGATTTAATGCCTCAGCGCTGGTGAGAGCTGTGGCTGGAGGCATTATGTTTTCGAGTTATCCGTCCGTCCGTCTGGCCTATTCTCGTGAACATGACATCTTACATTAAGGGAATCTCTTTAAATTTGGCAAAAACATATCCACTTGGATTCAGAAATGAGCTGATTAGATTTTGGTGACCTCATGTCCTGTGAATTTGACTTGCTGGCAGAGGCTTACAACCACGAAGCGATAATTCTAGTTTCTGGTTAAAGACACACTGAAACATACAACATGACACAACAAGCATACAACCATAATTCTAGTTTTTAAGCATGTGTATTTGCATAGGAAGTACCTCAGACATGGAAAGTGCCGTTAAGGGTACAGTGAGCGTACTGAATCTTTGGTGAATGAAGTTTATCCAGTGTGGCTCAGTAAATTATAGCTCACAATGATGAATCAGTCTTGTCTCCATTCCTCCCTGCCTGGTTGCCATGGTTATATCCATACTGAATGATACACTTTGTCATTCTCCTCATTCTGCAACAACAGCAGGCACCAAAAATACTGGCGGTGATCAATATTTAACCAACATATTTGAATATAAAACAAGAAAGAATGTAAGCAGATAACAGTAATGGGCTTCTACCAAAATAGCTTAAAATGGAAAAAAAGGTCTGATGAAAGTTTACAATGAAGCAGAATGTGTTATTTATTATCTTTATTGTATATCATTGTCAGAGTAATAAACTCTGACCATTTTTCTCCTGTCATACTGTAAAAAGAACATCCAACTGTCTTACAAACACAATCTTAAAAGTGTTTTTCAACTCATTAAAAGTTGAATATTACTGCTAATCCTACAGCTCCTTTTCTCTAAGATAAAAATCAGTAAGCACCACCTGAGTGTGACCTGCATATTCTTGCCACTACATGGCATTATTAGTTTCTTTTGATTCTCTTCTAAAATCTCTTCAGAGACAGTGTAACAGAAGAGAAGTGGGAGGGGGGGATTTTAATCTTTAATCCCCCCCTCCCACTTCTCTGTCTTTTGTTACACTGTCACAAATAAACATTTAAAATGGTTTTATCAGAAAAATAAAACAAATAGCTAGTTAACACAGCGTCCCTCATCACAGAACAGCCGTCATTTCCTGCTTGTTGTCCAATTCCACCTGCTCTCAGTCAAATCACCTACCATTGATTTCTTTAGAGCGACTAACTCAGCAGTCTTAGGAAATGAAAAGACATTCAATGTGCCATTATGCTGTAATTGCCATTTGTCATGACAGTGGCTGTTTTTCAGCAAAACTGGCATAGTTTCTCTCTAACATTTCTTTTTGATGCTATGCTGACATGTACTTAGGGGAGATCCAGGGCGAATGTACCATGTTTTCATTTTACTTTGTGTGATCGCATTTCATTCGTGGACACTTACACATCATCCGCTAATATCCACACACATTTTTGTGATTAAGTGTATGACCCTGAAGTAATCTTACCTTCAATAGAAGTCGTGCAAGTGTATTTTATGTGCATTATGTTACCCAGTAATGCAGCAGCCTGAGGCGTTGCACAGCCGAAGCCCACAGGCGAAGCCTATTTTACCGCTGTTGCCCTCACTAAACTCCCCCTTTAACCTCATCAGCTAATCTAATGAAAAGTCTCTGGGTCTTTCATACCTCTGTTAATTTTCCTCATCCTCACTCTGGACATACTGTGTGGGCACAACACGCATCAAATGGACCCAAGTTTCATAACCCTCACATCTGTATGACTTTAACGGATAGTGGGTCCATTGTACAACCGCTCTCCCCTGTACTGTCGTCCTGGATCTCCCCTAACTTGCAGGCAATTCTTTTCAATATCAGTCATCTTGACACATACAGTGGATGTTAACTGTTGAAGATCTGGCACTCAGGAGTGGAAAATCTGAAGGTTTTGGGAATGAATGGAGCACACAGTTGTCAGAATCTGTCTGAAAATCCTGTTGGACAAATACTGATAGCAACTTAAGGCCAGAAAGATAAACACATTAACCAAAAAATTGATGATGTGATGCTATTTCCCAAAGGTAGTGTGAGCTGATGACCCAATTAGCATCCCTCAGTGAAACATCACTCTAAATTGTTACTACAAAAGAAGGCAGGAGACCATTTAAAAATGCATTTCATTTAAGGCTGCTTTAATACCATTCCTGTTTAGCAGATAATGGTGAGAGACATCAGAGTTTTTGTTTATTGGTGATGGCCAATTTCCATCTGATTGTATTATATTAACAACTAAAATATAAATTCTACATGTTGGTAATGTGTCTGAACGCACCAGTATCACCAGCATTTGTATGTCAGAGGAGGAGTGAGAAATTTGATTTGTGATTTGTTTTACAGCAGTATATCTACTGTAAGTAGTAGCTGTCTTATCTCACTCAATGTCTTCAGATAGTATAAAAATAAATTAGCCCTACATGTTTTTAATTTACCTGGTTTGTTCATGCGGGAGGCCTAATTTGGATGCATCTGGTCAGAATTAATTTCGCATTAACTCCTAGCAGTCCAGTGCAGGAGTGAGGCTGCACAAGATCTGAAGATCATTAACTATAGTTTACCTCCAAATAACAATTTTGAGACAGAAATGTGGAAGTAGATGTTATTGTACCATGAACCACGTTATTTACTCATTCATTTTTGTTTCTCACCACTTTATCACCCTTCTATCTATGAAGTCTGTTTGATCTGATTTTCTGTGGTTACAGAACCTTAGTGTTGTTATTAATGCCTGTTTCTCTCATCATAGTGCTCGTATTGAATTCAGCTGCAGTGGCTGTCACTGTCCTTGAGGACCGCAGTGTTTATGGTTACATATGTACGCTGTTTTGTTATCTTGTGTTTATTTATCGTTACAATAGATATCCCCTACCTATATTTCAGTTTGCCATAGAGCTAAATGGCTGTAAACATACCACAGCTCAGGTTATAGGCCATTATGTCCATTTGAGATGGTATTAAATGCTAATGATGAGATTTATTATCAAGTTAGTTCATCTCAGATCTCTGGTGTGTTGCTGATTCAACAGTTTGGTGTTATTTTGTTTCACTTTAAGCAACTCAATAATCCAGCTAATAGTTTATTGATCTGCAATATTTCCAGATTGGATAATTTAATACAAACAGAGGGCCCACTCCCCAGATTAATGAACAATTTAAGCACTTAAGCCAAAGTAATAAAGCACTAGTGCACTACATGTGCTGTCTGAATAGTGCTTTCTCCAAATAAGTCAGGTAAGGTCTTATTGGATTAGGGTTAGACATGCTGAAGCCTGGATCTTTCTGCTTTACAGTGACAGGATGAATCCACATCACACTGGGTGTCTTATAAAACAAAACAACAAAAATTACAAACATGTACTGGCCATAGTTTCTCAAATATGTGGATTTCCTGCTTTTCCGTATTATAATTTCTACTGTCCATCAAAGCAAAACAAACCAAACCAAAAAAAAACTGTCGAAGGATTCTGATGGTCTATTGATAAAGTGCATCATACATGTACAACACTAACATCCTGTGTTTGTTGGATATTCTTTCACTTTTAAAATAAAAAAGCCAAAAATGCCGAAATAGAATCTTAAATACACATTACATTTCACTGAGAATCATGTTTGTCTCATTTGAAAGTTACAACGTGAAGACAATATACAACGCCACATACACAGATGAAGATATTCCACCGAGGGTCCATCTGTAAACTTGCATCTGAGATAAAAGACCATTTCAGTTAAATCTGTCAAAAACAAACCAGTAGATAGATACCATCAGTGCTGTTTCTACTCTCATTCTTTATCCCCTCACTATTTACTTCAAGTTCCATCCAAGCACAACAAATGGAGGTTAACAATACAGCCTATAAAAAAAGCTGTTACTGAATGAGTCTTTGCTTTAGGAGTAGTAGTTTATCCTGTCAGCCCACGCGAACAAACGTGTTAATGCGTTGATGTCCATAATTTAGTTTTGGTGAGGCAGTGTGGTGCTGTAACCATGGCAACTAATCCAGTGCATGCATATGCATGGCCACCCCTCTTTCCACTACCAGCTCTGCCAGGTCCAGCCTTCATGTACCAGCATTTAGACACATTTTGCAAGAGCAAGAGGCGCCATGTCCCATTTCTCTCCTGGAATATTAGCCATCAGGTCAGCAGTGATGAAACAGCAAGCACCTCATCGCCATGTGAAACTCAAACAACATGAAAAAAGATGTTTTAAGTTAGATGATTTTTCTCAGTCTGTACAAATAGAAATTGGGAGGGTGAATTTAATCAATTACTCGGACCCTGCTCTCAAGGATGCAGCTTTGCAGCAACCACAAGGCATTTCGTTCTTTTACTGAACTCCTGTCTTCCCCTGGATTACATCTTTCAGCAGATTCCTATTAACAGTTCCCTTAAGACGTAGGCAGAAAAGTAATATCCAACTCTACTCTGTGCCATGTGCCACTAATTTGAGTAAACAAGCCTCACTTGTCTAGCGTAATGTGCCTGCAGAATGCTAGATGGTTTTATGGTGGTTCCTCAGACATTACAGCAATCTGTTTGCTGACCTGTGCGTGTGAGTACATGGAGTGTAAGTTGAGATACCGGTGTTGTATGTAGAGAGTAAGCGGACTGACAGCCAGGAAAATACCAACCATGTCGGTCTGACATGTGAGGAATCATTTCTGACTATATTGATTAGAAAAGAGCAAAAGAAGTCAGTATACTGCAAGTCATATAGGAGATATTCCATACCAAGACCTTTATACAGGCAGCCTATATTTTATTTACTAAATGTGTGATGTATGTTTTTAATTTCCCCCAGCCTTGCTCAGGAACAGAGGACCATTATGTGTGAAGCTCCTGTTTCTACACAGTGAAGAACCAGTGGTGACAACTGGACAAATTTCTAATGATACTTCTAATAAAGATGTATGATATGATCAATAGATCAAGAACGCTACTAAATGGATGTTTCATTGAGGAAAAAAAAAGTCGATTAGATGTCAAATTTTTGTCAGGACAGCAGCTCTGAAGCATGAAATACTTTCATTGGTTTCATATTACGTTCCATCTTCGTCCTAAAATCAACAGCAGCATCTTTTCGATTCCCCGCTTACTCTTTAATATTGAACGGGGTTGGAATGTCCATTTTTCTTTTAAAGAGCTACTGCATATCAAGTGCTGATGGGTGATCAATACGCATTCATTTGATTAGAATAATTAATAGGGACTCTAGCCAGGCTGGGGGCATATTGATTTGTTTGAACAACTTAGCTGAGTGTGTATGTTCTGCTTGATATCTGATATCTCCAGTTAACTTTTCAGATGCAAACATCTAGCAGTTACAGCTTCTCAAATGTGTGGAGTTCCTGCTTTTCCATACTGTAATTTCTACTGTCAGCCGAACTAGTAAAAAGATCTATATGAGGTTTTACATGAACTAATTAAAGCCTAATTTATGGATATTTAATTAATCCAAGCATCCTTTTTAAAACAATTTTAAAAAAATAAGTATTGCCACATAGTTGAAAAACAAATCTGCTTCTTTTACTCTAAGCCTTGTTTCAATGGAATACGCCAAACTACTTACTTTGGAGCTTAACCTGTTTTTATTGTGAGATAAAGGGTAGATTTTGCTCCATGCCAGTGAGTCTGGGCCAAGGATTTAGATAATCAGTCCCACAGATCAGTGTCAGACTGTGATTCAAGAAGCTATCTCTCCAAATATTTTTGTATCAAATTGTCTTAGCTTGGTTTTTTCCTAGCGTATGTAGGGTCATACCTGGGGGATTAGTGGTCTGATGTCTGCGGTTCAAGCACACAATGAACTGACTGTTATGGCTTTTGGAAGCCAGTGATAATATGACATTTCACAATTGACTGATGCTGCAGCCTTATTGCAAATGAAATGAAACTTTAATCTATAGAAATCAGGAAGTAGTGAATGAACAGAAATGTGGCATTGGCTACTGTGTTGTTCCTCAACAGTGCAATGTCCCTGAGTTTAATTCAACTTTCACTCTATCCCAGAATCACTGTGGAGCTGCTGTAAGTACTAGACAATGTTAGAGTCCATCATTTTCTAAGCATAAGTATAAAACATCTTTCTAGGAGTTCTAATACTACATATGAACCAGTGCAGCAGAAATAAAACCGGGATGGATACTGTAGCTGTTGTTGTGCAGCACTGTTCCAAGATGAAGATGTGACATTTAAAAGAATGAATATTACAAAGCTGTCTAAGGGGGAAAATGATACTGTATATTCCCCGATGTGAGAAGCAGTACTACGTCCATAAACTGGTCCTAAAAAAACAGATCACGATGAACAACCACCCAGAAATTATCCCTTGTTGGCAGATGGATCTCTTACTTCAGACTTTATACTGCTGGGGTGTAATAAGTTTTGTGATATCCAGTACTTGACATCATGAAGGCATTTTCTTAAAGTGTCAAGATTAGCTGTTTGTTGTCTTTTAAGAGGAAATACAGTCAGACATCACTGGCACAGCAACAAAATAATGCATCTCTTTGTATTACACAACCACGGGGAGCGTTTAAAAAAATGGTATTAGACCAACAATAGCACATTTTGGTGTTTGCTGAGGAAGAGAAAGAGTTGCCAGTGGTGTCTGACAAGGTTGTATCGAAAAGGTATGAAGCACTGAAGAGCAGTGCCGGTAACACCTACCCACTGCTTATACACATGAATTTGAAACAGGAAGATCAGTGGTGCTGAAGGATGCGCTGAGGTTTCAAAGTAAAGAATGGCCTCTGTTAGTAGACAGTACTGAGGTGTGTCTCTGCTGTACTCCTCCTTCGGTGCTCTTCCTCATGCAGCAGTGATTGATTTTATTTCGTTATGTCTAGTGTTGGGTATTGAATTTCGATGCTTTTATGGCATCAATCAAATTAATTCAATACCATCGGGTATCAAAAAAATGCCTTTCTACATTTTTATTTATTGATGTTTATGTTAACAGAATTTAAGGTTGTGGTAGGTAGGTTTACTTTTTATGTTATGAAACTGCTTTGAGTGTACAAAAATACCAAGCAATTGAAAAAAATTACCCTTCTCAAAGGGCGGCATGGTGGGGAAGTGGTTAACGTTGCTGCCTCACAGCATGAAGGCCCCGACCTGGGGCTTTTCTGTGCAGAGTCTGCATGTTCTCACTGTGCCTGTGTGGGTTCTCTCCGGGTGCTCCAGCTTCCTCCCACAGTCCAAAGACATGCAGCTTAGGTTGATTGGCGACTCTAAATTGCCCTTAGGAGTGAGTGTGAGTGTGTGTGGTTGTCTGTCTCTGTCAGCCCTGTGATAGACTGGTGACCTGTGTACTCCGCCTCTCGCCAAATGTCAGCTGGGATTGGCTCCAGCCCCCCTCCCCCCGTGACCCTATTCAGGAATAAGCAGTATAAATAATGGATGTTCTGAACCAAAATGTGTAATGCATGTATATTTTGATTTTGTTAAAATTAATTTGATAAATTTGGCACCGAAAAAGTATCATTGAGGAACTGGTATTGAAATTAAGGTATCGGTACGGCTATCAAAAATTTTGGAATGATACCCAACCCTAGTCATGTCTTATGTTTATCTGGTGCTCTGAGTGCACTGTTGTTTATTTATGTCTATTAGAATGAGCTTCCACTATCTTTTTTATTGTTTCTCCCTGACTGCGAATGTCACCTTTGGCTTTTTCCTCATTAGGGGTCGCCACAACGAATCGCCACAGCGAATCGTCACACTGATGGTTCGCATGTTGACATTTGGCATGTTTTACACCGGATGCCCTTCCAGACGCAACCCTGATTCAAACCCGGGCCACAGTGGCAGGAGCACTGTGCCCTAACCAATAGTCTATCTTAAAACTACACCTGTTTCTTTTTTATCTGCTTTGTGCTTTCACTGGTACAAGGTACAGCTAAATTCACATCTGAAGCTGTACAAGGTATAGCTTCAGATGTGAATGTAGGCACCTGACATTAAAAAGGTGTTTGCTAGGCTGTAACTGTCAGACACATAATGTTCTGCTTGATGTGCCACACTGACGTCCTTTAAGAATACAGACATGCTTTTATGATGCTTGACAGCAATTTTGAAAGTAGAACTGGGGGATATAGCATCCAGGCCAAAAGCATGTGTTGAAGCTGCCTGGGCACACATACTGTTTAGTAACAAGGAATTCAATACTGTTTGCAGTGGCTGTACAGTATATAGTTACAGAGTGCAGTAAGCATTCTGCTCTGCAGAAGCTACACAGCTCCCTGCAAGTCTGATGACCTACTTTCTCCACTCCAGACGATAACACATTGTACCCATCCAGCCATGTAAAATTCCTCCAATGCTGCCCTCTCTGCATGTGAAAAGGGTTGAGGAGGTGGTTGGAGGGGTGGGGCAGATGGGCTGGCTGCCTGGCTGGCTCAAACACCTGTGCTGCTGATTGCTAATTTGTAAACAGGCAGCCACTAAGCTAATCTTTGTTCCCCTGGCAGCCTGAAGTGATGGATTGGCCGCATGAAATAATTCAAAGACCGCTGCTATCTGCGGGTCAATAAAAGGGAGATAGAGAAAGGCTTGTTTTCACTCTGAGTGAAAAGAGATGAGACTGTGAATAATAGCATGCTGGCAGAGGGCAATGTACTAGAACCAAGTGTGTTGTAAAATACAGCTCTGCTTATAAATGATTGCTGTCTCTCACACATATAAACAACAGTCTCCATAGACTGTAACTCAAGAAGTTGTGCTACTGCTAGCATGTCTGTGGAGTCTTACGTTTTACTTCACTACCAGAATGCTTGAAAATAAGAGTGTTGTTTCTCAGAATGTGCTGAGTGTGTTTTGCCTGCAGCTAGAGCACAACCTCTCTCACATCTCCACCAGGTCAGATGTGCCAGGACAGGCTTCGTTTTTCTGTGAGGCAGCAGCTTTTTCTCATATTGGTCTCTTATGGTTAGTTCCCTCTGGGCTTGTGCAGGATGAGTGGACAGCCTTGTTTCTACTGGACACAAAATGAAAAATGTCACATTCTTCATATTCTTGAAGTCCTGAGAAAAGCATGTCTCTTTGTCCCCACAGACTAGTTTACCTGGGTGTCATTACCCAGTTGTTTTGGGGAAGCCCTGGGATGCTACCGGTCCAGTCCAGCCCCTAATGTCCATGCAGGAAATAAGATGCTGTTAGATATAGTTAAGTGAGTCTCTAAAACGTACAACTTCACCAAAATAAAAAGCCCTCTTCAACTGTGTACAAATGTTTCGCAGCATTTTGAATAATTTATTTATATCCACGGTGGGTTAAACACCATCATACTACAGATATAAAGTTAAACTGCTTTACTTTAAAGGCATTCTTATCTGTGCTTGAATGAGCAATAAACTGGTCCAGTGAGCTAGAGAAACAGTTTAGTTATTGGTTGCAATTAATAATTAACATTTTGCTTAATTCATGATGAAATCAGGTTCATAGTTTACAGATTCCAATGTCAAAAGTCATGTGACATGTACGCAGGTTTCCAGAGCACTAAAGTAACATATTCATATTTTGTTGTCTAATCAAAAGGCTATTAAATTTAAGCTAAAATGCTATTGAATTTATGATACATATAGGCACCTTACAATTAATTTGTCAGATGCTTTTATGTAGAGCAGTTTGCAGTGCTGTTCAGTAATGATGATTAAGACACCATCAGAACAAGCAAAGTATATTTGGCAACGATCAAGTGATCCCAGTGATACCATAAATGTACAAGATGCACTGGCAGTAAGTGCTGACCTAACAAATGTAGACTACTTATGTACAACACATATTCTTTTATATAGTACATGGGAGCTTGTCAGTTAATTACCTTTCTGTACTCTAGAATCATTTCTTCATCAAATAACATAATTCAGTACAGTATAGGTCCAGCATTTACAAAACAAAATGTAAAAATGTATTGCTCATGGTAAATCTGGTCTTGTTTTCTTTCATTTCTGTGCTGTAAAAATGTTTACTAAGAGGTAAATTTCAAGACCAGAGGCCTTAAATTAATAACCTAACACTGTAAATTAACAGCCTACTAAAGCAATACGCTGATTTTGGTTTAGAGGCGCAATTAGAGAGGGTTCTTGAGAGAAGTGATTATATTAAGTGGGTCATTTAGTGAGGAAGTAGGTAAGAACAGTCTGCTTTATGAAGAGTCTGCCATCCTGTGACTTACTCATATTTGCTGTTGAATGTCATTTAGTAAACCACTAGTATTTTGGCAGTGAAGTGACACAATAAAGCAAGAACGAAACTTACTGCCTGCTGATATTCACTGAATGCTGTGCAACCTACACTTGAATGTTACTCATTCCAGCACCTACTCTACATTGTACATTTCAAGACTCCTTTACCAGTCTCGCTTTTCATTTTGCTCGCGAACTTGGGGCCGAACTCTGTATTTAATTGCAAACTGGCAGACAACTTGTTGTGAATATTCATGAATCGATCATTAGTGCTCACTCATCTCACTGCTTCTTCTCTTAACTAGTGCCCTCCTTGCTCAAGCTTCTCACACGCTCCCAGTTCCTCTGCATCGTCACCGTCCTCCTCTATCTCTTGCTCATTTGTCACTCCTGTCCATGTTGTCCACCTCTACTCCCACTGCCTCCTATCTGTCTTCCTCTTTAGCTGCCTGTTAATTAGTGCCTTCTCTTCTTGAGCCTTCCACCATATTGTCATTAATCTCATTCAGTTTTAATGGTCATGAATTACTTTTTCTTTTTAGTGTCTGCTAAATAAATGCTGGTTAGTGTCTACTCCATATAAAGATAACCTGATACCATGCCAGCTTTTCCACTGGAATCTGTGCCCTGTGAGCTACACTGTAGTCATTTTTATCTCCTCCTTGCTGTATGCAGCCATTACCAGCAAGTTTATAATGTCTTATTGCAGCTTCAAGTCCATAATTAAAGCATACGGATCAAATACAGACCACAAGAGGTCGGGTGGCACTGATGCCCTGTTTTTTGCTATGTATTTTTCTATACATTTTTTTTAACCTTTTGCTTCCACTTTGTAGGAACAACTTCCTGTTACTCAGGAAATATACCATGAAGATTAATTTCTACAACTAATCCACAACCTACTTGTATAAATATGGTTCGTTCTACAAACGGTGGAATCTGGGTGATATGTAGCATATTCCTTCTTAGATACCTTCAATTTCTTGGGGTGGCTGTGGCTCAGAGCAGGTCGTCTCCTAACCGGAAAGCTAGTGATTTGATTCCCGGCTTGTCCAGTCCACATGTCCAAGTGTCCTTGAGCAAGACACTGAACTCCCAGTTGCACTGGTGCGTGAATGTGAGTGCTTGGGAGTGCGAATGGGTCAATGGCCAAATTGTGTGAAAGTGCTTTGAGTGCGCTGCAGTGCACAGAAAAAGCACTATACAAGTGTAAGACCATTTACCATTCTTGTCTGTTACTATAATTTCTAAACACAATAAATGTTTAATGCATAGGCCTAATTTGACCTGCTTCCATGCAACTGAGTCAAGGCTAAATTCAGGCCGGGTAATTGGAAAACCCTGGTTTAGCTGCACAGAATAAATCTCCATGGTAACTTGACTGGGTTTAATTTAACCAGCTTTCAACCGAGTCAGGGCTAAATTCAGCCAAGATATCCCTTATCTTGGTTTTGAGCAGTACACCACAGGATTTCTCATCAGCCGATGAATGGTTACTTTGTCTTGTCAGCAGCAGGCAACTGAGAGAGCTGGCAAGTTGTCATCAGTGTGAGTGTGGCTGTGAGAGTATTAGATGTGCTGAGAGAGAGAGAGAGAGAGTGTGTTGTGTTTTCTGTAGCCTGGCCACTTTTCATCCTCCTGCTACAAATCATGTCATTATCTTTGCTGTGTTTTCTGGCACTTAATGAAAACCACACTGGGTAAAATCTATCAATAGTTGGGGTGGAAGAATCAGAAACACAGGGTGATATCATCTTCTCATGGCCAGAAAGCGATTCTCTTGTAAACGCCACTAAAAAGAAAGAGCTTGTCCACTCTGCCAGCACAGCACACTGAGGGATCTTTGTAATATTGATCAGGTCTCCTAACTGATCCAGCTCTGTGAGAGCCACGTGTTTTTAGCAATATTGTTTGATGTTCTCTCCTGGGTAGATGTTTACTCAGTGTTGGGAAGGTTACTTTAGAAATGCAATAGGTTACAGATTCCTAGTTACCCAGTTAAAATTGTAATGTGCAATATAACTGTCTTAATTTCTTCATCAAAATAATGTAACTTAAGACTTTTAATTACTTTTCTACTAGGCAATAAAGCTAAAAAACAAATAGCTAATATAAATTTAAACCAGGCAGTGTAAACCTCACAGTAGACATATTAATGTCAAACATTTATTAAAGGTTCTTCAACATAACTTTGGTTATATAATATATTACTGCTGAAACATGTAGCCTACTCAACGGGCACCAAGCAAAACCTTTTTCAGAAGGAAAATACTGCTGAACTTCCAGCACTGAAAAGCCTTTTTGTCATACAACATGACCACCCGCCTCGGTGATGTCGGCTGGTCACAGCCGGGCAGACTCAGGCTGCTTAGAGCAATGTGCATTCATTTGATTGACAAATGAGAGGTGGTGCCAAGTCAAACAAGAGAGCCAATCAAAAGCATCGCTCAAAATGTAATGTTTGCGGCCAAATAAACGAAGCCTATCTAGACATAGATACAGCTTCTTGTTAGCCAGCCTACCCTTGATGGTGTTACTTGTTCTCCCAGCTTTGTTGACCTGCAGAAATATGCCAAAAGATGGCATGGTGACAAGACGCCGGACATATGAGCACTTTACTGAAAAAAATATAATCACCAACATTGTGATTAGTAACTGTAATTTAATAACATTTTTCTCAGTAACTATAACAGATTACAATTATTTTGTAATTTACATACAGTAACTAGTTACATTTAACTAGTTACTCCCCAACACTGTGTTCACTACTTCACTGCTATTATTACTAGTATAGTTAATATCTGAGCTCCATGTGAGAGTGTTGTTGAAATCAGTTATGCATCTAGTCATTTTGTTGGCACATAAAACGGTGTTAATATCCTGCTCAGTGGCGACGGATTAATCCTGTGTGGTGGCTCTTTGTTCCCTGATAATTAAGTATTGTTTTGACAGTGAGCAGTATCTGTATCTGATTTAATGATGATGAGGCAGTAGTTTTTTGGTGTCTGAGCATAATAAATCACCAGTCTGCATGTTTGTTGTTTTGAATAATTTGATACCACTGTTTACTGACTTTAAAACTATTGCTTTCTGAACACATACCCCATGTGTTTGGCGCATTATTTTCCTCATTATCACTCAGCTAGTGATGTAAAGTAGTAGTGTGTACTGTTTGTTAGTATCTCTAGGAACACACCTGAAATCCTATTGAGGTCTGTCAGTCATAAATCAGGTTGTATATTTTACAGCCTGAATGTACCTAAGAAAGCTAATATCACGGGTAGATTCCATCTTACAGATATATTTTATCTATAAATCATTTAAGATCTTTAGTCCAAAATGGCTTTCCTATCATACACACACTTCACTGATTTAAACCAATCCCAGCTATAAGTTCTTATAGCACATAATTTTAGTATAGAATATTAAAATGTTGACATGTTTTTAATTGATACTGTATGTCTTTACCTGAACTGCAGATTAAAAAGTACATCACAACGTTTAACATTTTTGTGAAAGCAATAAAATGGTATCATTTTGGCCACAGTGACATCGGCATTCAGTCCTGACAGCTGTGCAAACAGTGATCCATAAAGGAAAACCTAAGCCAGACCATCATCAAATAATAAACTACACCAGTTAATTAGCTAAAACATAGAACATGAATGTTATTCACAAATCCCTCCTTTTCAATGATTTCACTGGCATCACGCGTTTAGCTAAACAATGCGCCCCTGACTCTGTGAGTTTGCTCCAGCATTTACTACTTCTATCACAAATCCACTGACAGTACTTACCTACCTGATTAAACAAGTTTGTGCCTTTCCTCATATTCTGCCCAGTGTTTTTGCCTGAGCTTGTGGGATAAATTCAATGTGCTTCCACCCTTTACACAGGCTTCCAACATAACTTGCAAATCATGAATGCCTGAGTCACATCTTGATCTCTTGTAGCTGAAGTACTTCCAAATGACAGAGGAAGCGCCTTTTTGTGGGATTAATTCCTCCTCAGATGCCTCCGCCTTCTGCCATGCTGTGTTTGAGTGAGACATCATGTTATAGCACATATGCAAATATATCATTATGTATATCATCAAGATCAAAGTCTTATCATGGGGAGGAATTATACTTGTATAGTGTTGATGATATGGCACAGCCCTACTCGTACTGTAAATATTGAGTTCTGCTTAAACAATCCAGTCATTTGGCTCAACTGTATTGCTTTATATTTTTTTCTTTCTTTGATTTGATTTGGTTTGATTTATTCTTTCAAGCATGTAAAGACAGTTGATATGTCAACACACATAATTTTACACATATCCAACAAATGCTAATCCAATATCAATTTGCTTATACCTAGTACATGCTTGAATGGAGTAGGAAGAAGTCAGACTTATCTAGTCCTACCCCATGACATCATCTTACCATCACTGGTTTGCAAGCAGTATCTCTACATAAATAATTATCCTCTACACCACACAAGTAATATACTAAAAAAATTATAACAGAGTGTTAACATTCTTACATAATTACATTCTTAAATAATTATCTTCTACACCACACAAGTAATATACTAAAGAATTATTACAAAGTGTTAACATTCATACACCACACCCACAATGTTCCATCTAATTAATCATTAA
>NW_018127916.1:888220-894243 GCF_001952655.1 Monopterus albus
AAAATTTTAACAATTTAGACTGTATGAAAGCTCCATTGGTGTGATCCCTATACCCCATCTTATGCACAATTCTTATTGCTCTTTTTTGTAATATATACAATGGTTGAAGTGAGCTTTTGTATGTATTTCCCCAGTTTTCAACGCCATACTCTAAGTATGGTAAAATCAATGAAGAATACAAAATGCGTAGTGCTTTCCTGTCCAAAATATATCTAACCCTTGCCAATATTGATATATTTTTTGCTATTTTGTGCTGAACATATCTGATATGAGATTTCCAGGAAAATTTGTCATCAACTATGACACCTAGAAATTTAATTTCATATACTCGTTCTATATTAGCTCCCCCAATTTTCAATTGAAGTTGTTTGTTGATGTTTCAACACATGCTGATTATGATCAATTCCACCATGAAGATGACTATAAACAATAATGTTCATACGGTTTACTCCCACTGGCTGCTACAGACAGATGCCCTGATTTTGTAACATTAAAAAGTAATTTCTTCTAAAACACCTTGAGCATGAAGAAGGAGAGGATGCTTTCTTCTTTTTTTCACTGTGTTCATCCCACATTGGGCTTAAAATATTAAGGTTGAGTTTTATTCTGGACTGAGGCAGGTGACCTTCATGCATGTATGTCCACTGAGAGACTGATATTCCACTTTCCACAGGATATTTCAGTACGAATGCCTGTATAGATGTATTTATATTTTTTGTTCATGCTTATCTCAGTGAAGGCAAATGTTAATGTTTTGGATGGGAGATCAAAAAGAAGAGATTTTACACATGCTGTGATAAAGCATTGTGTTCCTAGAGAAAGGATGGTGGATGAATCAGAGCAGTGGCCTAGTTACATCATTTCATCTTGATTAACCTTAAGATTACAAAGTTTCTACTTTAGGATTTATTCAAGTATAAGCTAGGAACAAAAAAGGGTCACAGAGAAAATAGACCTGACTATGTTGGCAGCAATTAAAAGCAATGGTATATTTGTACTACTACTAAGGTGGTAGTAGTAGGTGCTACTTGTGTTGTGTGTGCTGAGTTGGTTACCATATTTGTGTGTCATAGAGACACCGATGGATCCAGCCAGCTACCTCTCTAATTTTGTCTCTCTCTAGCAGCAACACGAGTGACAGCTGTTTACACCCTGCTCTTTGGCCTGTGTTGATCCCTCTCGCTCAGAAAAGCGCTGGATGTGTATGACTATGATAAGTGTTGATAGCGTGAGGGGGGAGCACTGCTGCTCCATCAGCCCCAGGCTGGGTTAATGTTTGTTGGCAGGGCTGGGTCAGGTGGCATGAACGGACAGTGCATGGTCCCTGTAGTCTTGACAGGGACCTGCCAAAGACTTGAGCTTATTCATTTCAGCAAGAGAACAATGGTGCTGAAGCACATTTCTATATTTATAATTCAAACCATTAGCTAACAGTCCACATCAGTGGTTTCAGATCATGGACTGTAGCTATTCTTCATCATTTCCCACAATTTTTAGATCATTACATACTGTATATATGTAGGTTATTATAAAATCATTCTTCATTTCTATTGATTTGTTTCTGTCCAGACAGTATAAAGGAACAAAGATATGTTTGCTCTTAGTGCTGCTTGCTAAAATGCATTGCATCTATCCTTGAGCTCCACCAAATATGCTGAATGCATTTCCTTCAGCAGTAATTTAAATCCTGCATCCTTTATAGCCATGTTTGCTGGCTTGTTGTCTTCTTTCTGCTAAGTTTTAAACATTAGCACCACCAACTCCGGGTGAAGAGGAGGTTGTGTGGCTCAGGTGTTTGAAGGCCACGATCTGCTAAACCCTGGACATAGGAACATAGCTTAACCTCTCACACTAAGGTGGCACATTGGAAACCAAACCAAATCAAAGCTTCAAACACTGCTTTATGTTTGTAGACAAAGATATCCACTCTTGACTACCTCCTTATACCTTCAGATGTTACCCTACTGTAAGTGGAATGTGGAATTTTGCTGAACAGGCATCCTTCATTGCATCCTGCCCTTGGTAGTGGTTCTATATCTTTTCATCCCTGCCTCCCGTCGGTGTCTTCCCAGCCTGCTTCTCTGTACTTTCTTGGTCTTCTGGAACTCGTTCTTCTGTGTTCCTCATTTTGCTGTTGCCTTTAATGGATTTTTGTGAGTTAGGCTGCCTTCTCTCTAATCAGACTTCCCCATTTTACCAACTGTCCACCATGATGATGACATAGCATTTTCTACTGTTATCATTCTTACATGTATTCATTTATAGATACGGCAATGAGGCCTTGCTCTTCCCAGGCATCCCACAGCATTTCTGCCTTTCTCCTTGCCTGTTGTCCTTGTCCTTCTCATTATATTAACTAATTAAAATGAAGGAATCTCATCAAAACTTCTAATTAATATACAAGAATCTCATTCAGTTACACAAAAAATGCCAGTACAGTTGATTTAACACAAACATTACTATATTACTCTGAATACAAAATAACTAACACTTGATCAAACATTGATTATCATTGACTAGTCAAATCTTTACTTTATGCATCAAGCCATTATATTTTAATTTCTGTCTTTCCAGTAAAATCAGTGGTTGTTCTTTCATTTATTTTTTCTCTCTTCTTATAGACACTCAGACATCTCTGCTTGCACTTCCTCTTTTGTAGGGATGTGTCTGCTGACTTCCCCCTTTGCCATACACCTACTTCCCCTTTTATAACAGCAGCTATACACACCTACACCAGTACATCACATTGGTAAAATCACATTAAGAAATCATACATTACTGCTGTCTACAGCTGTCACTGCTGTCCAGTTCCCTGCTCTCTTTGGCCCAGGTCCTATCTGTTGGCTGCACCGTCCTCCTAGATCGTATACTACATTTTTGTTTACTGTCTATAATTTTGTCATTCTGATTGTTGCTGTGTGCTCTATTCTGTACACAGAGCATCTGTTGCATGGCTATAAATTTAAATTTTAATTGGTAACTGTCACACTGAACATTTTATTGTACTATTTTGCTCATCAGCTTATTACCAAAGTTGCTAGAAGGTTTATTTTTTTTAAATATATAAAATTACTGACCTACAGTTTATTAGAAAATCAAACTCAGATTATGTGAATATTTTATGAATCTGGCTTGCATTTAAAAATTTGCTGTTTGGAAGCTGACTTGACAAATCTCATATAGGATAATCACCTTTATTTGGCCAAGCATGTTACACACAAGGAGTTTGTTTCCGGTACAGAACTGAGGCAGCCATCTGCGGCGCCAACTCACACCGATAGCTCTAACCATCAGGGGCAACTTGGGGGTTCATTGTGTTGCCCAAGGACACATCTGTTTCTATGAGATGATAACAAAACTATAGGTTACAAATAGTTCAGTGATTTCCTGCATGGTGACATTCAAAGTATTCTGAAGTGAATGAAAACCAGTGACTGCCAGGAGAGTGAAACATCTATATAAATCTGAGCTATGCTTTGAGAAATGCATACAATTTGTATTTAATAGATTAAAAATGCTAAATCGCCTTTAACTTTTTTCATGTACAGTGGTGTGAAAAAGTATTTGCCCCCTTACTGATTTCTTATCTTTTTGCATGTTTGTCACACTGTAATGTTTCAGATCATCAAACAAATTTAAATATTAGTCAACGATAACACAAGTAAACACATCATGCAGTTTTTAAATGAAGGTTTTTATTATTAAGGGAAAACAAAATCCAAAACTACAAAGCCCTGTGTGAATAAGTGTTTCCCCCCCCTGTCAAAACATAACTTAACTCTGATTGAGCTCTATCAGTTTGGAAAAGGTTATAAAGCCATTTCTAAAGCTTTGGGACTGCAGCGAACCACAGTGAGAGCCATTATCCACAAATGGCGAAAACATGGAACAGTGGAGAACCTTCCCAGGAGTGGCCGGCCGACCAAAATTACCCCAAGAGCGCAGCGACAACTCATCCAAGAGGTCACAAAAGACCCCACAACAACATCCAAAGAACTGCAGGCCTCACTTGCCTCAGTTAAGGTGAGTGTTCATGACTCCACCATAAGAAAGAGACTGGGCAAAAATGGTTTGCATGGCAGAGTTCCAAGACGAAAACCACTGCTGAGCAAAAAGAACATAAAGGCTCGTCTCAGTTTTGCCAGAAAACATCTTGATGATCCCCAAGACTTTTGGGATAATACTCTGTGGACAGACGAGACAAAAGTTGAACTTTTTGGAAGGTGTGTGTCCCATTATGTGTGGCGTATATGTAACACCGCATTTCAGAAAAAGAACATCATACAAACAGTAAAATATTGGTGGTGGTAGTGTGATGGTCTGGGGCTGTTTTGCTGCTTCAGGCCCTGGAAGACTTGCTGTGATAAATGGAACCCTGAATTCTGCTGTGTACCAAAATATCCTGAAGGAGAATGTCCGGCCATCCGTTTGTGACCTCAAGCTGAAGCGAACTTGGGTTCTGCAGCAGGACAATGATCCAAAGCACACCAGCAAGTCCACTTCTGAATGGCTGAAGAAAAACAAAATGAAGACTTTGGAGTGGCCTAGTCAAAGTCCTGACCTGAATCCAATTGAGATGCTGTGGCATGACCTTAAAAAGGCAGTTCATGCCCGAAAACCTTCCAATGTGGCTGACTTACAACAATTCTGCCAAGATGAGTGGGCCAAAATTCCTCCACAGCGCTGTGGCAGACTCATGGCAAGTTATCGAAAACGCTTGATTGCAGTTGTTGCTGCTAAGGGTGGCCCAACCAGTTATTCGGTTTAGGGGGCAAACACTTATTCACACAGGGTTTTGTAGTTTTGGATTTTGTTTTCCCTTAATAATAAAAACCTTCATTTAAAAACTGCATGATGTGTTTACTTGTGTTATCTTTGACTAATATTTAAATTTGTTTGATGATCTGAAACATTACAGTGTGACAAACATGCAAAAAGATAAGAAATCAGTAAGGGGGCAAATACTTTTTCACACCACTGTATTTAGCATCAGCTGAGAAAACTCTATCAAATAATGAAGAGCCATGAAATCATCTGTCTTCTCTGCATCGTTCTTCTGCCACAGTGAAGAATAAACATTGAAATGAATGGCATTTCTTCCATAATTGTGCATCACGTCCTCAACAGTGGAACCATAAATAAGCCAGACAACCCAGAAGACAAAATGTGATGTTAATGGTAGACCATGACTGGGTTGCTCATATTTTCAAAGCACAAACTGCCACAGCTAAATCTTATTGTAGTCACAAAGATACACAATATAAACAGTGTCAGACGCTTGAATTTCCTTTGTAACTGTTTTTTGAATGTTTCAACAGGTGCTGGGGAGTCTGGGAAGAGTACCATTGTAAAGCAGATGAAGTAAGTTTAAAAAGTGATCTTTTATCTTACTTTATTGTTAGCAGACTAATCATTATATTATATGTCATGAACTTTATGATGTTTCATGTTAAAATCCTGATGTGTTTAGGAAAGCCAGAAAATCAGTAGAGTTGAAGCAAGAACATACCTGATGATTCTCTGGTCCCTGCTAATGTCGCCATACTTTACTTATCTCCTCTTCTATCACTGGCTCAGGCACTCAGATACTAAACATGAGTCATTATGTCAGAATAAATAGCTTGATATAGTTTACAATAGTAACCACTTCCCTTTATGTGGTTTCTAGGGGACTTTATGGCCCATCCTGTTTGTTATCTAATGCTCAAAGCACAAGAATGTTGTGACACATTTCTGAATATATAGAGGATGCTGTAGTGTTTGTGCACTAATCAGACTACACACATGTTTGAATGACATTCATTTACATAATGCATTCCCTAGCCTCTTACCCTAACCTTGACCAACTCCACTGAATGCCTACCTAAACCTCTGAAGCCAAAATGTCCTTACTTTCCTAAGATGTCAGTCCCATTGTGTAAAACTCAAACTAGTCCTCACAATGTATAGCTATACAAGTACACACACAAACACAGGACTCTAAATGGCTTCATTATTCACATTCCTCCAGGCTAGCCAGACAC
>NW_018127916.1:894269-954392 GCF_001952655.1 Monopterus albus
ATGACGCATTTGAAGCCAGTTTATTACCACATCCAGCCGTACAATAAATCAGCCTGCAGAAACAGTCACAACAACTGTTATGTAACATTACACATTGAAGCTACCTTTTCTGTGTAAGAACAACATTACAATAGAGGACGCTAGGAAAACACAACTGCATTCTTAAAACTGCTTAAACATTAGGCAACTCTGTATTAGCTCAAGTACTTCTGTTCACTGTCATTCGCATTACCATACTATGACAGGCAGCAGGGTTTGTCTCAGTTTACTCTCACTGCAGTTTCCTCTGCAGCCTGATGCAGTCTGGATGATTGCAGACCACGGATCTATATTAGAGGTAGTAGTAATACTGCAAGAGGTAAACTCAGGATACTGCATCAGCTAGATGCTGCAGAGTAGAGGCATTTCCAGTGTGTGTTAACCCCACTGCTCTGCATCAACCTACACAGCATGCTGGCATGATAAATGTTATGCAGACTATAAACTGCTGGGTAGACATCTCAGTGAGTGCACACACACAAGCTGCTGTTCAGCTTTGCCATCCAAATGTGGTACTATTACACTACGCACTACTACACTAATTACACACTTTTTATGTCATTAATGTCCATACATGATTGATAACAGTACTGCTGTTTTTTCTTCAGCTTAATGACAGATATTTTTTAGTTATCTGGCTGAAACAAACACTAAAAATCAGTTATTACTGCTGTGCAGAAACGGCTACATACTGATCACTACAACAGCTTCCATTTTAAAGCTGCTGTAATCCATATTTTTATATTTAAGAATGGATCAAACAACTACATCTGTGTTAAAGGGGCCTGTTGTTCCACTTTACGTTACCTACCACGCACCAAAATGTGAGACTGACAAAGTTAGTGCCTAGCTGATGAATACAGCTAAAAAAAAAAAATCTGTGAACACAAATTAATGTTACATATTCTTGATGTTCGCAGGATCATCCATGAAGATGGCTATTCAGAAGATGAGTGCAAGCAGTACCGAGCAGTGGTTTATAGTAACACCATCCAGTCTATTATGGCCATTGTTAAAGCCATGGTCAGCCTCAAGATTGACTACAGCAACCCTGCCAGACTGGTAAGATGGCCAACACGCAACGCTGAAAAATACTGTTATAGCATTAGAGTGTGGATACCTGAACCAAACCCAAAGGGACCCATCAGTACCTTGGGGTCCGGACCGGGTTCAGGCACAAATTGTCCGAGTTGGGACATGTAGGTCAAACTTTAGGCTAGAGAGCTGGAGCACTCAGATGTCTGCTTTGTTCAACAGCATCGGGCTCGGGTTGGGTTTTGGACATTATATACTATAACCTAACAACTAACTTATCAAAAAACCCTGATTAGTGGCTATAGGTCCTTTATAACCAAACAAAGTGAGGATAGGGGCATATAATATGCATAGGAGTGAGAAAAAGTCAGTTTGTGGCCGAGAATCTGGCCAAAAAATGTGTGCATCATTACATCAGTATTTTATATTTTATTATTGTTATTTAATAATGTTTTATTGTTACAATTTTACATCTGACCACAAGCAACAACTCAAGATGTTTAATACCAGTCACTCTTTTTCCAGACAATTAAACGGGGAAAACACAGCCTCAACTTCCTACAAGAGACAATACCCAGGCACTTGTAAAAGTCATGCTATTATGCACATGTAAAGATAATTATTGAATATTTGTAGTTTTATAAGAGTGCGAGCAGAAATCCGACCAGCCTCAGAGTCATTACTGTGTGAGAATGCAGAATTCAGTTGGCATTATTATTTCTGAACAGATCGGACTCTCCCTCAGGCCACAACAAAACAAAGCCTCTTACAGTTGTGTATCATTTACCTTTGTTTCTCCGAGTCACTGTGTCCTTTTCACTTTTCCTTTGTCTCAGAATTGTAGTTCACCACAGCAGCCTGTTTATTTCTGGCAAAGTTGCTCTCGGTTTAAGATACTGAAACACAATAAAATGCTTCTCTGATTCAGCCTTATAACCTGAAAGTGTTACAGATTTAACTACATTTTTGATCTACTCGCTTCGCATTTAGTAGCATTTAGAGAAGAAGCTTAAAGCGTGCTTAATACCAGCAGCAGCAGCAACCAGGTCTTTGAGGCCTGTTTCTGGGAATTTGATTTATTCAAACATACTGGCAAGGCACATTTTAACAACACATTTAATTTGCCAGGCGGTTTCTGCAGATTCAGCAGTGACACAGGTTAATTCCTTGTTTTGAAGGCTGCAGTACCACCTGTAAAAGGAAGACCTCAGGGGTGGCCTTAAATTGTCTGGTTTGTGCTTTTTAAACAGCAGTGAATTAACATTTCATGTTTACCTAATTTTTCCCCTTCCTTTTGTCTAAACTAACATCCCCCAGCCTAGTGGCCATTTGCTAAACCCCTGCCCTGAACAGCAGTCTGCTTTCAAAGAGTGTGGTGGTTTTGTTTCACCCCCCTTAAAAAAATAAGAGTGAGGGATTAAACATTGTTTTTTTACATAAGATGTCAATGATAGTATGTCCAGTAAACTACTGTAGCTAACAAGCACCATTTCCACTAATTACATGAGTTGACATTTTTTCTCTTATCTTCTATATCTATCCATCCATCCATTATCTATACTGCTCCTGAAGAGGGGTCACTGGGAGGCTGGAGCCAATCCCAGCTGACACTGGGCAAGAGGCAGGGTACACCCTGGACAGGTCACCAGTCCATCACAGCACAGAGTCTTCTATTTCTAATATTTTGTATATCTTTTGGATTTTGGACTGGTGGTCTGCGATTATTTAGACATTTTATAAATGAGATGCTTAATCAACTAATTTAAACACTTTGATTAATCAGTAATAAAAATTATCATTTGGATCCGTTACAGCCCTAATTAACACAAACAAAAACATGGTTTCTTCCGCGCTGTCGCCAAGTGCTTGCTCAAGGAGGATTTGTTGGGTTTTTCCTCTATAATAATAGTAAGGTCTAGACCTTATTTGTAAAGTGTCCTGAGATGGCTTTTGTTGTGATTTGGTGCTATACAAATAAAATTGAATTAAATTGAATATTCATTAAACTATATAGAAACACAAACCAATACACAAATACAGACAGACACACCCTGCTCATACAAATGCAGGAGACATGCATCACCATCAACAGCAGCTTCAGGCACAGATCCAATCTGCTGCACACTGTGAACACTTATCTGCGTATGAACAAGCTGTCAGTGAGTTCTAACAGTGGCTGTGTTCTTTCCTGTGGAGGAGTGTGTGTGATGTTACAGTGAAACCAGCCTGTGTGTTCTGTAACTGAAGCTGTAATAAAAGGATTGAGGACTCGGCCGTGGCCATTCGAGTGGGATGGATAGATGTTGGCTTTTTTTTCCCCTCTCTGACAAATCTGTCAATTGGCTGCATGTACGTGATGATACTCTCACAGACTCCCACACATGGCAATCAGTGTGCTAGCCTGCCTGTACTTGCATATAGCAGCCGTGTAGTCGTGCACACAGCTATGCAGATTGCACACGTACGCATATGTGCAAACACAAACACCTATGTGGAACCAAAATGTACACACACATCTTCATTGTTATTTTGTTGCTTAGTTTGGTTGAGGGAGCAGCAAGACTTCCAACAAATGTATTACATTCCCAGAGACTCACTGCTGTACGAACCAGTTATTACTGAACAGCTGAGCCAATGCTATGCTGACACAGGAATGCACAGAGAAGACCAGGGCATTATTTTTCATATTGTTATCATAGCATTCATATAAGAAGGATGATTTCAGGCCAACAGAGAGAGAAGACAGAGAATTGGGAAAAACAAACGAGGTGGCACACAGCAGGAAATCTAACCACAGACTGTTATAGCAGTGCTGCATACCGTTACCTTGAGTCACACCAACATTATCTCACATAGCTTACATTTGCTAACCCCACATGGCATCGGCTTATAAGTTTCAGTGAAATCATCAACACATTATATTGCTACTATCCTAACCTTTGCTTCCTTGGCAGTGGTTCAGAGACCCTGAGACTGTATATAGTTTTTATTTTGCTTTACGTGTCTAAAAACTGAACTCTCTGTACCCAGATCATCCTAAGGGGGTTGTATATGCTGTGCCATTTTTCCCTCAAACTAACAGATGATGTTCACCTTTGCTAATGTTTGCTGTGCTGTAGATCACACATATTACTCACCTATTCTGTATATACTGTTTTATACTTCCATCTGTAAGGATTTGTAAAGATAGCAGTGTGAAAGTATATTTTGGCATTAATGCTATCATTGTAACAACCCAATGGTTTGTCCTTATCGCCCCCTGCAGGATGATGCCCAGCAGCTGTTTGCCCTGTCTGCAGCTGCTGAAGAACAGGGCATTCTTCCTGATGACCTGGCCAATGTGATCAGGCGGTTATGGGGTGATAGCGGCATACAGAGTTGCTTTGCAAGGTCACGAGAATACCAACTGAACGACTCTGCGGCATAGTGAGTTTGAATTTGTGTGTATTATATACAGGAAACAAATACAAGGTAAAACCTTCCAGTCATGTGTGAGCTTGATTTAAATCATTTTATTAATATTCAAGCTGCCTTTATTAACACCATTCTACATATCCTCTTCTTATTGTACATCAATCAATATGTAATCTGCTCCACTATAAATGTAAATGTGGCCGAGTGGAAAACCACACAACCACCCAATAAATGTGCCGTCTCTCTCTCTCTCTCTCTCTCTCTCTCTCTCTCTACGTGGAATGTAAGTAAATCTGTTTGTCAAGTGATGTCATGAAAACAGTTTTGCAAAGCCTGAACCTGAAACACTTCACTTTGAGAGAGATCAGAATATTAACAAGAATATCAAACGGTTTGAGAGAGTGACTAAGATATTTTGGCGTATGTCTTTATTTGGTTGTGCCTGTGCTTTTATGTTGGTGTCGTATTAAGAGCTGTTTATTGTTACTGCCTTTAAGGGAGACTGTTCTCTTGGTGATCTGATGGTGTAGTCCTGCCAGCCTCTCTCATACGCGGTGCAGTGAAAAACCCGTCTTTGACTTCTCTGGGGAGATGTAAACTGGAATGATAGTCCAATTATTTCTTCCTCTCTGGCTTTGATTCTTTAATATGATAACCCCATAAGCAGAGCACATAATACTTTATCTTGATGGAAGAAAAATGAGACGACTCAATTGTGTTTACTTCTAGAAGAAGTAGCCTGAAAGAAAACTCTGAGTGTTCATAGTTATGATAATAAACCCCCAAATGACTGTTGTTTGGAACAAGTTGATTCATTTTGTGGCAATGTTATATGAAAGCTAGAAACGGTGGTGTGATATGTTCATAATCATATGCCATTGAGAAATACTTTGTAATGTCTGTTATGGTGAAATGGAAAACTACTTGTTTAACAATGTATTATGTTTTTATTCACTTTGGTAAATGTGCCAGGTTTTAACAGCTCATTATTATAATTATTACTATGTGGACTTGGCATGTATGAATGGTGAGATCTGTACATCTGAAACACTGGGTGTATAGCTGCTTCTGCCTTTGAAGAGTAGGTTGGCTGGGCCGCTAAAGCTCCCAGCTGGTCTTGACTGATGATGCAATGCTTGTGTAAGTGGGGCAGGCTGTGTCAAGCATGGTGAAAATACTTCCACACTCCTCTGCTGACCAACACTCTGTCTGAAAACAAAGAAAAAAACAAACAGGATAGAGGGAGCGTGACAAAGGACAGCTGTGAATGGAGAACACAAAAGGACAAAAGTGAAGGGAACGCAGCCCTTTGCATAGCATGAGAGGATGCAGCGCAGTGTCTTTTTCCTCTGTGTGAATTTTATCTTGCATCTCTCTCTTGTATAAACCCTCTTCAACATTTTTACATTGTTTCAACAATGCCCTTACAGGAACAAAGGCTGGCTGCAATCTTGCGTTTAAGAGGCAAGTCATCTATACAAATTGATTTGTGCTAAGGGGGCTGGTGGTAATCCCTTGGTGGTCTCACATAGACATTTCAGTCAGCCGTTTTACATGAGGATATACTATGTGAATACAGAGTAAGTGCAAAATTGATATTTGGCATCCACTCTCTGACCTCATCTCACTCCCCACACAAGAATAAAGCAAGCTCAGCACAGCAGAGTCTAGAGTGACTATGTAAAATGTATTCGCAAAAACTGCATACAGAGCCTTTCACTGGCTATTACCTATATGTATTACAGTAGATGTGATATATTGTGAACTGAGATGGACAAATCTAAACCCAGCAAAACCAAGTGTATGGGTTGTATCAATCAGATCATTTCTTAAAGAATTTTATGAGGCAGCAGATCAGTAGCAACACATACATAAGGTAAATTTTAACAGCAAGTGGCCAAGTGTTGCAGAAGAAAACTATATCAGGTAACAGTACAACAGATGATTTCAAGTGTGGATAACTACCTACAGGATCTTGTGTGCATAGCCACAGTGAGTGTTCAATGAGGACACAGTACAGACAAATAATGTGAACAGATGGCATGCTATACAACATGCATCACGTTTACATTACCTGAGCCAATATACAAAATCCCATCTATTAGAGATCTGAGTCTGCAGTGAACCACTGCAGGATGAAACCTCTAACCAAGCAGAAAATGTGCTGCATCAAAATACATGTACCAAACAAAAACAAAACTATTTTCCAGTGTTAGGAATGAATTGAGATTTTAGCCAGCTGCATTAGTGACACTGGTAAACATTATCTCTCCAGGCTCAGGAGTAGGCAGAGGTAACTGGTTAGGGGTAGGGTAAAGGTTAGGTTCAGATTAAGCTAAAACAGACTTCACTTTCCCCAGAATCTGCTCTCTAACCAGATAACCACTCTGTGCTAACGGAGTAGTGCCGAGCAGAGCCGAAGTTGTAAACCTGTTGGGTTACAGTTAGTGTTCATGTTAAGCATAGCCACTAATTCTAAACCTGTCTAGGTGAACAATGTCCAGCTGCTGTTGCCAACTTCCTTCTGAGGTCAGCAGTCTGCCGTCTTGTCTGCAGCCAGGTTCTCTTTGTATTACTGATACTGCTGTGTTACCAGTTGAGACAGTCACTTTAAGGGTAGCTTTGTGTACATGTGTTGGTAGTTAGCTATGCAATAGTGTCATCCCCACCAGTCTATCAGTGTATGAAATCCCAGCATGCAGCCGGTGTCAGTAGCAAACTGTCAATGGCTATGTGAAAACAATCTGACAGTGTACGCAGGGTAGGGCAGTTGTAATGTTGAACCTACACAGAATTATCACCTGAATCTGCATCGGTTTTACAGAGCAGTACAAGGAGTTTCAGACTTTAGTGTTTGGATCACTCTCACTGTTCAGTGTTGTTTTCAGGCTCAGCTGGCACCAACAAAGGAACACAAACCTCTATCATTCAGCAGTTAAAGATAATGTCCTTCAGGAGTTGGTAGAGAACAAAAACAGAGATAAAAGAGTGAATACTGGACTTGTTTTTGCCAGGTGGTCAGAAAGATGGCAGTGATATACTGCATGTGCTCCTAACTTGTTTCCATTACCTCCAAGTGGCCGAAGAAGCCAGTTATTGCAGGTTTGTTCTAAAATGCCTAAAGGAGCACAGGATATGGTTCAGGAACTGCAGAATGATCCTGTTACTGCAGAGCTGATCTGGACTGTTAAGGCTTATTAGCAGCTGCAAGACAGGCTTGATTAAATCTGAGTTCTCTCAGCCACGGTTCTGAGCCACAGTTCTGGGAGGCTAAGTAACAATCCCTTAAAAGGCGCTTAAATCGTCTAATGAAAGGCCATCAAGTGAAGTTTAGCAGCCTATTACTGAGTGCAGCAGAATATGAGTCACTCCACAGAAAGTTCACAAAATTACTAGAGTTCATTACAGTTCAAAGCAGTAAAGCAAAAAACTGTTTCGAATGTTAATGGAACACAAGTGCATCATTGACCTGTGTGTTTATTTGTTGCGTCAGCCTGTTTGTTTTCCCTTTCTCTTTTGAGATTGCGAAATATGTTGACACCTTGCTCTCTCTCTCTCTCTGTGTGTGTCTCAGTTACCTGAACGACCTGGAGAGAATAGCTAAAGCAGATTACATCCCCACCCAGCAGGATGTGCTGCGAACCCGGGTCAAGACCACTGGCATTGTGGAGACTCACTTCACTTTCAAGGAACTACACTTCAAGTAAGATCAGATAGCACTGACCTTATAGCAATGTTGATAGGTTTTTAGGCATTTTTGGTAACAAAAACAAATAAATAAATGAAAAACAACCCACTCTCACCCTGTCTCTCTGTAATCAAAACAAGCACTTTGGCCATTTGCAGCCACTGTGAGAGAGTCCAGGGAACTCTCAGTTTGCAACTTACCCACAGTCAGAGGGCGTATTAAGTAACCGGAGCGGTTATACGGCTGCCTAGAGCTCACTCACCTCTGATGCTGGGCTTTAAGTGTTATTTGGTGGTGCATAAAAACAGCCTGTTATCAGTTAGCCTTACTGACCACACAAGCGCATGTGAAACGTGACATGAATAAAATGTAATTTCCCCTGGTTATATTTCGGGAGACCAGCAAAGTAAAGCCTAGCTTGGATATTAAAGTAGCAGGGTGAATAAATGTATGTCATCACATTAGGTCCTGTCACCTGCTGCACTCAACACCAAATCAAAAGCACAACAAACACTGGCTTTGTACCTAATTTAACACAATACCCAGAAATTACGAAACCTAATTTTTGTCCCGTCATTAACTACATCAAGGGGCAGCTAACACTCCTAGCTTATACCAACAATTAAAAGCCTAATTTTCACAACTGCACTGAGAGCTGAATAAATAAATTAGCTCCTGCCCACTGTGCTCTTGTTCAATAAAAGCTGAGCTTTATTTAGAACTAACATTTGAGTATGTCCTCCATGGCACAGAACCCTTGGTCTTACATAAAATATGTAACTTGAGCACGTAGAGTGTGTGTGGGATAGTAGTGTTTGAATATTTGATATCAGGACTGGTACTGACAGAGTCAATTCCTGTACAGTATAGGTGAATATATAAAATATGCTATATAAAAGAGCACTGAGTGTAACTGTGAAGAGAATTTCTGAAATTATAACAGACATCAGTTGTTTGGTTTGTGTTTTTTCAGTGTCAAACAGTGTATAAGATAACCAAAGCTCTTAAAAAACAGGCAGTGGCAGCAACATGGTTCTGGTGTGACCTGTTTCCTGATAAACTTTCTGATATTTACCGTCTGTCGCAGCCCCAATATTTGGCCTGAATAATTCATGTAGGCAATCAATGAGAAGAAAGTCAAGCTTTTATCATTCTGTCCCATTTTCCACAATAGGTACTGAAAAGAGGTATTTAGAGATACAGAGAAATGCCACTTCATTCTGATTTATTAAGATGGTACTTCTTGGGCATCTGCTAACTGAAACAGCTTGTTCACTGAAACCTCATATTTGTTGCCCGTATGGCAGCTGTCCTGGATGTTGTTGACTGTTTTCACTTCAGCTGTCTGTAGGGTTTTGCTCACACCTCTAAAAGCTTCGATCACAGCGCTCGTCTTCCCCATGAATACAAAGGCCTGCCTCACGTAGCCTGCATTGACTTTGCAGTTTTTTTTATCGGATATTCGACAGACAGCTTTCCACGTCCTCACCCCTTTTGTCCTCCAAGCTTCGTGAAAACTTAATGTACATCCAGGGACGGAATATCACCTTAAATTGCTGCTTCCTTCCTCTCTTCTTCACCAGAATTCCTCCTGAGATGTCCTTCTGTTCCCTATCACCTTCACCTTACTTTGTTTCATTGTTACGTTTTGTCCACACCATTGCACACACACAAACACATGGTATACTTTATCTCCTTTGCTTCATCTCCCTCCTTGCAGAATGTTTGATGTGGGAGGCCAGCGCTCAGAGAGAAAGAAGTGGATTCACTGTTTTGAAGGAGTCACAGCTATTATCTTTTGTGTTGCACTGAGTGCTTATGACCTGGTGCTGGCTGAAGATGAGGAGATGGTAAGGAGAAATCCATCTTCTGACGCATGTGTCTTATTTGTCTGGATGCTACAAGTTAATTAGATTTGTAAAGCTGCTCTCTAGCTCATTTTCAATATCAGTAGTTTCCAGTGTGTGACACTACAAGGCACTTAATATCACCTATCTCTCTTTATTATGGTGTAATAATAGACATTTTTCACAGCAGACATTTTGAATTGTCATAGCAGGAAATGCGCAGCTGTAATTGACAGCATTCATGATGGCTGTGTTTCATTTCTGTGAGCCATTTCCAGGATCCTGGCATTGTGCATGCTTGCTGGGTGACATTGTTTAGTGGGACACTTAGTGGAACTCAGCCACCATTAATGATGTTATCTGCACATGTGCTTTTTCTGTTATGACAGTTCAAAATGTCTGCTGTGAAAAACGGTCTCTAGATGATCAAATTGGCTCATTGGAGTTTAACATCACATCTGCAGTTGAGCCAGTGCAATGCAATTATGTAATAAAAGCCCTACTAGCTCATTTTTCTGGTGACTTGAATAGGAGACTTGGTCCAAAGATGATCTGAAGAACCTCTTCTACACTGGTTAACCATCACATTTAAAATATTACACAACACTGCCCCCTGGTGGCAGCTCTGAAATGTTGTTGTGCTTTAGTGGAGGCCGTAACCCATGGCCAGTTTTGCTTCTCTTCAGAATCGAATGCATGAGAGCATGAAGCTCTTTGACTCCATCTGCAACAACAAGTGGTTCACTGACACTTCCATCATCCTCTTCCTCAACAAGAAGGATCTCTTTGAGGAGAAGATTACTCGCAGCCCCCTCACCATCTGCTTTCCAGAGTACACAGGTATAGAGTGGAATGTCAGGGGCTACACCACACCTGAGTTCACTGCTTTAATGGTCAAACATCCACAGTAAAACCACACACAGGTCGCACTCGCTATTGAACTGGCTTTCTAACAAATCACATAGGAACTGCTAATCTCTCATCTTAAAAACAAATCACCTCCTCATCTCTCACAACTGTTGCTTCCTAGGAGCCAACAAATTTGATGAAGCAGCCAGTTACATTCAGACCAAGTTTGAGGACTTGAACAAGAAAAAAGACACCAAGGAGATCTACACGCACTTCACCTGCGCCACTGACACCAAGAACGTGCAGTTTGTCTTTGACGCTGTCACTGACGTCATTATCAAGAACAACCTGAAAGACTGCGGTCTTTTCTAAAGGTAGAACACAGAGACGGCGGGGGATGAGAATGTTACCTGTAAAACATACAGATATTATTGCCTTCTGATCTGATGTGTAGACAAACCGTTTAAATTCGGCTGTAATGTGAATATTCCAAACCATACCGTGAATTTATTTCCCCACCTATTGACTAGTTCACATAATTCTGTCAGGCTTGAGAGGGATTGTTTGTTTGATAAAAGTAGCTCCTGTAAAAACAGCCCCAGCCTTTCCAGCCTTTTTTCTTTCAAGGATAAAGGATATCATATATGATACAGAAAAAAAAAATGATTTGGGACTGTATAAATAAACTGACTTGACTTTACAGTGAGATCTGTGGATTAGCCACATAACAGTGATGTATCTGTTGAGTTAAAGAGAAAGTATGGTTGTGTGATCTGGGTGAACCAAATATTTTTGAGTTTAGCAAGAATTTAAATTATGTAGTATGTAATGTAAACTCATTTAAATGCTAATAACCAGATTAAGCAGGATCAGTAAAGTTCTTGTACATCACAACAGTTGCAACAATTCTTCTCTCTACCTCTGCTGTGTTTCTCTAAATCTGTTTGTCATCTTTGTTTTCATGCAGGATGATGTCCGACGCGCACACACTGCATGAGAGACTGCAGCAGCCATGTGATGATTACTCCTTTTCATAATGAAAACCATAACAGACTTGATTCCTAGAGGGGAAACCTGAAATAACTTCAACAATCACTGATTTGCAGCCATCACATTCTCTAATGTATTGTTGTTATTATTATTATTATTACTTTATATATATATATTTCTTACCGCACATCCTGAACACAAAGTAAATACTGAGTAAAAACATACAGTATTTGACCAATGACTCCCAAACTGGACCTAAAAGAACCACTTGCAGTCAAGGCACTCACCTGTGAATTGCTGTTTTTAATTGGATATACAACAAAAAGTTTATCAGCCAACTTGCTAAAGTGTAAAAGAACCGTTGGAAGTGTAAAACCTAAATGAAAATACAGTTAACTGTAGTAAGATTTGTAGTTTCCATCCTCATTAAGTCTTCAAGGACCAGTACAAGAACCGCTCGTTTGCTCAGTCTCATTTTGTTCATATTTAAATCTCAGTTTGATTTGATTTTTGTAAGTTTTCTTTTTACTTTTTTTTGGAGTTTAATAACAGGATAGAGTAAAACAACTTTTTATAAAAATCACATTAACTTATGTTAACTATTGTTGGTATTTTATGAACCTTTTGACTGCACAGAGCTTATTTTTAGAAGAAAACAGACAAGCACGGAGAACGATAATGATGAAGGGAAAATGTTTTGTACAATGTTTACACAGAATCAATATTCACAACTGTATTATAGTGCATTGTTCTGCATGAGTGTCCATAGATTAGCCTGTATCCCCCACAAACAAATAACATTCCTTAAGTAACTTCTTTAAAGAAACAGAAGAGAAAAGGTTATGTGTCACTTCTGAGGTAATTGCAAGATTTTTAAGTGATTATGTCTGTTCCTAACATGAATTGTTCTGTATTATTTGTTTCATTTCAAGTCTTTTGACATATGTTTGTGCCTTGATATCTGTTTACACTTGTTCTTTAGAGACATGGTATCTTCATTGTGTGAATTAGGGCTATTTCTACTTCAGTTCACGTAACCCATGATTTAAAATGCAACAAGACTGAGACAGTTAATAGTCATCATTAATATTAAGATTAAAGTCATTCACTTGTTAAATGTAAATAAAGGTTTGGTCACTCAGTCTTTTATTGTGCATTGTGGTGTGTCAAAGAAAAATGCACAATAACCTAATATTCTCTTCCTTCATGTTTGTACCAAAAATACTGCTCTAAAAAGGGGAGTTACAGTATAGAAATAGACGTATACTGGCACCAGTTTGTACCAGTATTGGTTTAAGACCTCAGGGCTCACAGAAGATCCAGATGGATCCACAGATTTTCTTTATTAAGGTCAACAGGTGACAAGTGAATTCATATTGATGCCATGTGTCCAGTGGTGGAAAGTAAGTATTCTTCTTCTTTTTTTTTTTTTAGCCCATTAATCATTTATTGACTTTCAGATTTATCTTGTGACCCTCTGGAGGAGGCCTAACCCTTAGGTTGGTAACCATTGTTGACTAATCTAGTTAAATCTAGTTCCACTTTAACTAGTGAGATGCTGCTTAGACAGTGTTGCATCAGTATTAACAATCTAATATTGGGATAGGCCTCTGTAACATTCTGTCATAAAGTTCATTTTTCTTCAGAATGAGTAATTGTATTACTTTGTGCTACTTTAAGTACATTCTGCTCATAAAAATACTTGTGTATTTTTCCTCAAGTAGGATTTTTAATGCAAGACTTTAGTTTATAATGGAATATTTATACATATAGGTAACCTATTTCTAGTTTTAGTCAGATATAGACTCTAAGCAAGCTGTGAATGAATGAATTACAATACAAAGCGTTCTAAGCATCCGAAGAGGTGTGAGGTGGGGCTGTATTCATGACTGGTTTACTCATCTGCAAATGAAATGGGAACTTCTTTTGAGCACAGCAGCGTGTTTGCACTTCAAACATCTGTTAAGAAGAGAAGCTGAATGGTTTGCTCAGACTTTACTAAAGGGCATGAAAAGGATTATATTCAGTGGTAATATGACATTCACTGTTCGCAAACATCCACAAGGTGGCGACACGTAGACTCCAGTAAATCGGTACATTTAAAAGCAGTACCACTGAATTTGTCTTAAGAATTTGTAGCTTTTACAAAAGTGGCGATTTATTCTCAACATTCGACTTTACAGTTTACAGAAAATACAAAGAAATGAATTATTTCACTCATCTTCGGTTATTTGCAACGTGTAATAGTATTTAGATAATAAAGAAAGGTTTTTATTGTTTTGTAATAATTTTGTTAGATTTTTTAAATTGTCCATTGCCAGATGTAGAGGCTCAACGGCGCAGTACAATACAATAAACCAACATTATGGACCGCTGTAATTGCACGGGGAAGTCCCTTGTTTCGTGCCATTGGCTGGTTTTGTGGTGCGCTGTGCTGATTTGCTGCAGAGAAAAGCTCAGCATCGTCAAAGTCCGCTGACAGACCATGGTCCGGCTCAGAGGAAGGAGGACACGGTGTCATCTCCACTGTGGGGCTGTTGAATGTACAGGGATTATTTCTGAACCAAATGCAAAGGTGAGTTATTACACATTACTATATGTCTTAATGAGTGTAACAGCAAAACCATGTTCATTTAACTAATGCGCTGTTTTTGTTGCAGAAGCAGTTAACAGGATTCTGAACTTCGCTGCAGACATTTACTCACATGCAATGGTAAGTTTTCTCTTTTCTTTCTTTCCCTGTGCTTTCATATTTGGACAGTTTTCTAGATGCACTGCAGTGGCCTTATTGTGGTTGCAAACGTCATTGCCTGGGGACTTTGCAGAAATGTTTTTGCAAATAAACTTTCGTACAGATAAAAAAAAAAATCCTTTAGTTACCGTTTGTTACTGTTTAGAAAAGCTAGTGTATTTTAATTGCCCAGGTCACAGTTAATTAAACCAAAGTGTCCTTGCCAAATCCATACAAGTGAGTGAATCACTTCTTCCCGTTGTGTGAAAGCAGCCAAGGAGAACGGGGCGTTTTAAAAGTGGCAGACTGACCACAGTGTCCCACTGAGGATGTCTCTGTATGTCAGATAAGTCTCCCCCTGGGGCCAAATGGTTCAGCACCTACAGCTGTGATAACATCATGGCATTGTGGTTTCCTTACTACTCCAAGCCAAATACTGGCAGGGAAGGATACTCAACAACCCAAATATTTTATTAATAGTTAGTAAAAAGTGACACAAAACAAAACAAAGCATTTACGCTTTTGTTTATATGGCCAGAAGAATTAGAAGCCTGCTTTCTGCCACATGGAAACTTGCAAAATAGTTATTTTTGTTGTTACATTTTTGTAAAGTTCATGTGGTGTAGGTGAAACTTTATAAAGTAATGTTTCATCAGCTGATCTGCATTGATTTTACTTTGTCCGAAGGCTGGAAGATGCTGTGATTCATGATTAATACTTGATTATTGTGTAATTCCAAAATGTTGCTGTCATTTCCTGGTTTATAATAAAGACCAGTCAACATCCTGTGAGTTAGAGGAATCCAGAGAGGATATGTCTCTGCACTCCTTTATGATTTGCTCAGACTTCCCCTCTATCTGTAGGAGCCAGGGCGAGTTTTCCCAGTATAAAATGCGTATCCTGTTCTCACAGCCATGCCTTTTTCATTTTCTGGGATCATACTGCATGGGATGGTCTCCATAAAGCTGCTCTGAGGTTTGTCAGGAATGCTTCACTAGTTATATGGTCATAGAAACGAGTGATCTCAGCTGGTAAAAATCTTATTGGCCTGGTACTGGAAATAACACGGGCATCTGTACAAGCCTCAGCTAGAACCGTGAGGCCATGATGGGATATTTTGGAAGTCAGTCTGTAACTGCTCTGTTGTCTGCTACGAAAGTTGACCGTGATTTTTAAATTGTGTTGGTCTTATTTAAACTCTGCTGACACCACTAAGTCTGTGTGTCTTTCTCATTGTGCAGCTGTGTTTAGGAGATTCCGCTGACTGCCTCCGGGACCAAATGCACTACATGATGAGATCTTTTCAGGACCTAAAGCAGATAAACAGGCCGAGGCCACTGAGTGAGCCATGTGTTCGGTCCTTTGCTGTAACACGGCTCTGCAAACAGACCGCACAGCAGGAGAGACTCGCTCGTCTACGTGTTTCTGACGCCAGTGAAGCCAGCACATATGACTCTGCCTGCTGCCTGGCCAGCCCCTTGGAAGAGGAAGAAGACCAGCAGGTGCATGAACGACTGGCACAGGGATCCCCCAGCAGTGAGAAGAGTGTGGACTTTGACTCTGGTTACTCTGAGGCTTCTTGGCAAGATGAAGGTGTGGTGCTGAGGAGGACCAGAAATGTGCGAGTCTCCTCTTCTGCCTGCCTTCGCACAAACAGAGGACCTTCAGGTCGTATTCGACCCAAATCAACCTCAGACGCTTGTCTGGAGCACTGGACTTCATTTGAGTCAAGTGACCCAGAGGACTGGGCAACCTCATTACTGAGCCGCAGCAGGAACAGACAGCCACTGGTTCTGGGGGACAACAGCTTTGCTGACCTAATAAAGAACTGGATGGACCTACCAGAGTGTCCCGAGCCAGCGGAACTGAAGCCCAGTGCAGGCCGGCGCCTTGCCAAAGACATTTTGGTCAACATGCGCAAGAGATTGGCAGGGATGTCTAAAAGTATGGAGGTGAGGCCACAGCCAACATGTGCCACGAGGGTCAGCAGGGCTGCAGAGGCTCCCAAACGAATGTCTTGTCCTGTGGGACTCCAGGCTCTAAAACCTTTCTTTCACCAGTCCCACACAGGCTTGCATCAACTGGACACTGACTTCTATCAGTTCACCGCTCTCATGAAGACTGGCAGCCGACAACCCATCATATGTAATGACATTATTGGATACATTTGAGTGAGGCTGTAACTATGGACTGACACTTCAACACAAGCTAAAATAAGATGATCCTATTTTCATAATTTGATGTTGTGCATAATGTTGATAAATCTGGAATAAAGGGGTTTTTTTTGTATTTAAGGAAAATGTGTCCCATTTGTACCTGAGTTTGAGAAGTTCTAAATTCTTATTATTAGAGCCATCTGTTGCTTTATTTCTTGTGGATAATTGCACAGTTTTAATTTTATCTCTGTCCTGACATCAATGCAATATTTATGTGTTATGGTTTGAACTCAATTAGTTCCCTAGTCAGTGATTAGAAACACAATTACCTGACAAAAAAGTAAGAAATATTTACAATAGTCATCCATATTACATTCAGTTTGGAAAAACCTACACAGTAACTGCATGACAGCTTTGTAAACCCAATGAATTCAACTTTGTTTTCCCTGTTGAAAAATAGGAGGTTGGGTGTGGTCATCACAGGAAAGTATGTGTATGAACTAAACGATTTCAAAGATAGTAGGGGAACAGAAATATATTAGTGAAGTACCCCAAGGTATGATATGGTTCCTCATAAACATTTATTGCATTATTGTTCAAACAGCATTTAATCGCAAATGCTTTCAATCACAGGCCCAGTTACATGACATGATTAAGATTCAGCCAACTCGGAAAGCATGTTAACAATGACAGCATGGTTATGTGAGGGTATGAAGTTAAACCCATTGAGCTTGTGGATGAAAAGAAGCCATCTGAGGACAGATTTAAAGAAAAGCCCAGCTCTTCTGCACTGACCAGCACAGGGATCCTTCAGGGAGGCAGGGAGGGAGGAGGAATGTTTGGAAGAGGACTTTATGCAAGACAGCTGTGTGCAGATACCAAAGCACTCCAGCCTGTCAGAGCACTGTGCCTACTGCATTTTCTGACTGCATCCATTCAGCTTCATCAGCCTGACCTGAGTTAGACCCTGGAGCCGGTCCAGCGCTACCCTAGCAGTGCCAGATCAGCTAATCCATATGTCTTGGCAGGCGTCATTGCTGACCTCGCCAGAGACACATTTAACATATAAATCAAAAGCAAACGTTTTGCAAACAGAACTTCCTGGTAAGAGTTTTTGTAATAATAGTAAGGAAACTACAGGTTGCCAAGATTCCTATTTTGCCATATTATATAATCACAAAAAATCCCAAATGAGATATTGGACATCAATCTTTGCATATTTTGCACTAATATTTTTGGAACAGGATAAAAGATTAATGTGCTTGTGGTATTATTCACTTTACATCATCAAAATGTGGTTAACAATAAATCACTGTGACAGTATGCCAATAATTCAAAAGCATTTTTGAAAAATAAAAAAAGAAAAGGACAGACACTAGAAAAAAATAGGGTGGCATGGTGGTGAAGTGATTAGTAGTTAGCACCCACAACATGAAGGGGACTTTTGTCTAGAGTAGGCTCCAGCCTCCCCATAACCCTTAAAATAAGGGAATATAGAAATCATCATTCAAATATTAAACTTTGTAAAATAAAAAATAAAAAAACTGCTTTAGCATTAAAATCACAGTTTTTAATTTATACAATTCTGGAATATAATGTTTGCTTTGACACACTGAAGCACGTCCATGTGATGCCTTCTCACTCAAACCCTGTGGAAACTTCCTGCCTGTGGCATCACAAAAGCAGGTACCTGATAGTTAGGACAAACTCACAGTCCTCATCTTCATCTTCATCAAATGAGGGAATCAAATCCAGCATCTTCTTGTGTGAAGGGATGTCTTTTTTGGTTACCATTCTCACCACATCAGACACACTGCAAAAAATATACAGTGGATGTCTGAATGAAAAGTTATCAGTTCAACATCTGTGCTCATTTTACTGAACATTTAAATCAATTGATTTTCTAAAAAGTGTCTCTTCCTCACTAAGGAACACAAATATTGTTGTTGCACCCAACAGCTGTTCATCAATTGAATTTTATTATTATCAACAAATTTTATGAAAAGACCAACAACCAGTTGATCCTACCGAGTATTGCCTGTGTAGCCCAGGCCTGATGGAGCGACTTCATTCATGCTACAGAGTTCCATAACAGTTCCAACATCCACTAAACACACTGAGTCACACTGTTGCACTGGCTGACATCGTCCTTCGTTACGACAAACTTGGGGACTGTAGTTTATTTGGAGTCATTACCACCCACATGTACACCATCCTGGGCAGTAAAGACTCAATTGATCAAATGTGTATTAAACGCAGCTAAAGCTAGTTCCCAAATAAAGCACTGCTTCCTCCTGTTTGTGTGACAAGTGCTAGAAGCACAATCACCCAGCAGTTTTAGGAAACTGGTTTGCCTTTTTTAAATATTAAAGTAAAAATCTATGGCCCAATTTCCAGGATCTATGTCCTCAGTTGAGTGAATGGTCTTACGCTGGGAGCCACAGACAGGGTAGAAAAGTTTGAATGTATCATTTTTGGCTTTGGTTTTTTCACGGGAATTACTGACAGCAACATATTGTCAGGGCTGCTCGGCGGCCGCTGCCTCTCTTCCGCCTTTCTCTCCTCTGTTTGCTCGACATGCCTTTCTTCCGCCTTCCTCTCCTCTGTTTGCTCAACCTGCGGGATTCGCACCTCAGCTGTGTTGCATTCTTAATTAGCGATTCGTTTGTCGGTGCACACAGCTGGGGTGCATCCCGCTGATTGAGTCCTTCCTTATTTATACCTCTGGCAGACGCTTCGTAGAATGCTACGCTGACAGACACTGTGCGTTTTGGCTTGACTCTACCACACTACCTACGAGCTACGCTCATTTACACTACACTACATATCATACATATCCAAGTACCGTACTTTCCCATGTTATGTTCTTTTGATACTTTGTGTTCACTTTCTTCACCTGCTACCGTCATGTTTTCCCCCCCAGCACCTGGGTCTGCAAACTTGAGTCCAACCTAAGTCCTCCCTCACCCTCCTGGTGAAGGGGGCTACCATAACACATATAAACTGTTGGCAACCTTAAACTTTGATGATTTTTAGTGTGTTCTTTGTTTTTGAGTTTTTAGTTCCCTCTGCAATGATCCAACACATGAACCCTGGGGCAGGGACACTGCACAGGAAGTGACTAGTAGATAGGGCATTTGTCATGTGTGGCCTGCTGTCCACACATCCAGCACTCGGCCCCACTTCCCCTGTAGCTTAATCTAACCTCAACACCGACACCAGCTCCCCAGAGACATGACTGTCTAAAACAGAAAAGGACATGGACAGTCTGTTTCAGGATGAGGAGCTCACAGCAAGATTTAAACAAAGAACCATTAGAATCAAATACTTAAATTTACCCAGTAAATTAGAAGCTTTCTATCCTAAATTTGATTTATTACAGTTTTCCCCTCTTCCTGTAATCAAAACATCCCTAAATGTGAATATTCTACTGGAACTCAGATCTTTAACTGATAAGGAGAGTTCATTGCACAAGTCTTCAGACTCGTTTTAAACACGCCGGGGCTAACGATGCATGTTTTTAATGTGCAGCAGCACTGAACAGGCCTGATCAGCATAACGTCTCTGATGCAGTCACCAATTTAACTCTTGCCCACAACAAACTCAAGGAAACCTGAGGAGGAGCAGCCTCGATGGTCAGTGTTTGGTGATGCGTGAGAGTGTGTCAACAGGCACAGAGGAAACACTTCATCCTACCATTAGTCTCTACACAAACAGTGGTTAGGCTGCTTAGTGTGACTGTTTATGTGTGTAGAGTTGTGTGCCATGCATAGCTGTGCATATGCAACATTGTCTTTAGTGGACCTACCTCTGCCCAAGCCTCTCCTTTTGCCCAGTGTATAAGACAGCTGTTCCGTAGAAGAGGCTACAGATGTTCAAGTTATATTTTTCCTGCACAAAGAAAAAGTAATTCAATTAAATCTGCAATGCAATATAACAAACATAAAAGGCAAACTAGAGATGAGTACAAGACATCGCATGCATGCATTAGGCCAAGGCGATTTCTACAAAGACTGCAGGCTGCAGAGCTAAAAGGTCTGACATTGACATGTGGCCTCAAACAACTTCAGCCGTTCAGGAAACTCTGCAGTGTCTCCACAAACAAACCAGGGGATTTCAGCCAGTCGAAGGTTAAACAAAACCTGAAGCAAATAAGTATACTTGCCAATTTATTTTCCCTTTGCCTCTTTGCCTCTTTAGAACAATGTAGGAGAGCATAAGGGAATCATCACTGGTGTGTGCCTGACTTATACTGGGCCAGGTAAGGTTCCACAACAACAAACTCCAGTAGCATCAAAAAACCAAACGTCAGTTCAGGGCAAGAGGGTGTGTGCATAACAAAACCTGCAAGGAGTCATGTCCTAAAACATTTCTGTTGCAACTGACTTAAAAACAATGTCATAGAAAGCATATGTGGTGCTGTGTATCTGTGAGCACTAAGAGAAACAGGACAAGTTTGCTTTATGTAGCAGTCACAAAACCAAACAATATGATGACAAATAATACACTGATCTACAGCACTGGAGAAAGAACAACTTGACATTTGTTTAATACATTGTTGCTCTTGTCCTCTGTTACTGGTGATAAGTATGTTGACCCTCGTCTGCTGAGATAACTCAAGTGTTGCAGAGAAAACATTAAAGAGTTAAAACTCTGAAAACAAATCATATCAAGATCAAACTCGTGCCACTGAAGATTGAATTGGAACAGTCCTGACATGTTTATCCACTCATCTCAACCTAGTACTTCTGTGTTTATTTGGCTAAAGGTAGCATTTTGCTTATTAAAGAAACAAGATGCATGTTATGTAGTTGTTTGAAATTGTCTCAGTTTACCAATCAAAAATTTACCTTTACTTCTAAAGCTCACTACTGAACAGATATTATCTGAAAAACAATAGTGTAAAAACAATAAATAGCGGTGTTATAGTGGTGTCAAAGTTTTCCTCGAGAGAAACCAGTGACTTTGGGGAGGTGTGATAGTAGAAAAGAGTCGTCTGGTTGTGAATATAGGTGTAAAGTGGCCAGTCGCTGTAAACAATGGGCACTGTGTGGAGTGGAGGAAGAGGAGTGAGTTGAAGAAAATAAAACATGCATAAAGTATGTACTGAGTAGTACTCGGTGCAGAGAAAGTTTCCTTGCTGAGAGAAATAAGGACGCCGTACCTTGATATACTGAATCAGATCTCGATCCCACAGGGTGTATTTGTTTCCTGCGATCTGCCAATAGACACATTACATACGCACACACACACACACACACACACACACACACACACACACACACACAGAGTTGACAGATGAAGTGGCACTTGATGCGAGGGGTGTGTAGAAAATGTTTAGGTCCATAACAAGAGTCCTGGACCCCCGCAGAAAGAGAGGGGGCATTTTTCATCACAGTTGCAAACAGTCTGCAGCAGCATAGACCTGAACAAGCTATAATGAGGTCAAGAAGGTGCATCCTCAAATATAATGAAGTGACTCGCTTGTTGTTCTCAAACCTACAAGACTTACTTCTCACAGTTTTACAGTCATCCTGCGCTTTTTGTAAAAAGTCCATGTAGCTATGTCAGTGTGGTGTCAGTGTGGTCATATTGGTGCAACTTTAGAAAAAGTGGTAAACTGATATCTATGTGAATAGAAATGTGTTGCTGTAGGAGGTGGAATAACAAATAATTTGGAATTTGGTGGAATAACAATAATTTGTTATTACTGGAATAACAAATTGGAATTTTTGTGATATCTTGCTAAGTTTGAGCTTTGAAGGCCCATTTTCTTCAGAATTTCTTGCAGCTCTTTGTCTGAATATGTAAACAGGCTTAAACCGCTGAGTCAAAATGGGGAATGATATTCTGTCACTATAACAGTGATCCTCCCACTATAATACATGTATGACATACTGAAAAAATAATTTGTTAATCATTTAGTTGATGACTGAAAATTAACTGGCACTCTTTGACTGTTATCATTTAAGTAAAAATACCAAATGTGCTATTTGCAACTTTTCTGTTATAATAACATTGTAAACTTAATCCTTTAGGTTACTGGACTTACTCATATGTGGACTATAATAAATAAGATATTTGGATTAATTCCCCGGACACCATGGATATCTGTACAAAATAATTAATTCTGGACAAAGTGGTAGATTGACCAACCCTGTCATCCCTAAAGTTACACTGCTAGCTTGGATAAAGTCAGAGGATTCCTACCATGAGGATGATGTTTTTCAGCCAATAGCTGGAAGCCTTTATGATAAGAGAAACATGGAGATAGAATTGTGTGTGTAAATAAATGTTAACAGTCTAAGATGATTTTACTAACAGTTATATAAGTCATCTCCTTCTCCTGCCTCAGGCCCGACTGCCACCCTGAAGCACTTCACACCTCATGAGACCAGATTTTAGAATGGAGGACCTGACGGTCACTATTCCAGTAGAATCAACCTTTGACCGACAGAATACATAGTCCTGAAATTTACGTAGATCAATTCAGCCCCTGCAAACATAAAGACAACTGTTTCTGCTGCCACCGAATACTTGTCATCACAAGACCATAAACATTATAATCCCCATGTGTAAGACCCAATTAGGAGAAACATCACGTCATCTAAAATGGGCCAGGATCCGTCTCACGCAAAAAATCCAGTCCAGTGAACCTGCTTACATTGGGGCCGTCTGGTGAGAGAAGTTGTGACGATCAAAACTTGGCTCACAATGTGAATATCAAAACTCCAGCAAAACCTGGGTCCAATTATCTCCAGCAGCCAAGGGGAACCTTTCGACTACCCCTCACAACTCCCACCACTTATGGAGTTTGGGTTATGGAGACATTCTCGAGGCATAGACTACTTTTCCTCATGTCTGACTGGGAGTCTCGCTCCTTTGTCCCAGTTTTCAAAGTGTGTTTTGTTTGTAAAATGCACATCTTACCCCTGGTCATGCTAGCTTCTTTAATGTTGAATTTCCAGTACAGCCACAAACCTTCCATGGGCCGAACACAGCTAGAGTCTGATATGCACACAGTGTATGAATTTAAAGGATTTTTCAAATATATAGTCATTGTTGGACTCTATAATGGACCTTGTTTTTCAGCGGCCCCATGCCAGAGATTTTCATGAGCATTTTAGTGTGTGGATACTGATTTGACACAATGCAAAATAAGCATGCACTCCTATTTTTACTCCCTCTCCTCCCTTCCTCTCTCTCATATCTGCCGCACAACTCTGGTAGGAACCTGAAGGCAATCAACCAGCCATCAGTATGTATGTAGAGTGACATCAACTCTTCAACACTATAGCAGGAGGGAAAAATTAAGCAAGAATCCTGGAAACAATTACAAATGGTTTTGCCACAAGCACAGCTACAGTATCTTTTTGTCATGGAAAGACCACACTAACAAGAAAACCAAAAATGGCCCAGTGAAACTGTTATATCTGGGGAAAGTAAGAAATATGAAACAGAGAGTTATTGTTTTCCTCTTAGAGCAACACTGAACCAAATCACCAGCATTGAAATAATCTGCTAGTGTGTTTGTATATGTGTGTGTGTATGTACATATACAGTATATCACGTGTATGTATATATATATATGTATTAATTATGTAATGATATCTAATGATTTTTAAACACATTTAAATAAACCAGCTGCACTCAAGAAGTCATCAAAAGACTAGCTGAAAAGAAGAGCTGATTTACATAATATCACCTACAGTAATTATCCTGAGGTTAGAGTATAGAATTACCATCATGAGAGGTCAGCTGTTATGTTGAAACCAGGTGCAACTTGGTGGTTAATCACAGCTGCATAAAATCTGCCCTGCCTTGTGGTAACATTTTGAAAATCGCAGGGTGTAACGGTTGAGTGGGCTCAGGCTGAATGCATTAAAAATGTTTCCGTTTTGGCAATGAATATAAAAAATGTTAAGCACACAATGACAAAAAGACACAAGATGTACATACAAGCGTGCAGTGTCCAATCTGTGTGTGTGTGTAGATTCACAGGTCTGTTTGAACATAGAGCAGAGCTGGAAGTCAGGATTCTGGGTAGCTGAATTGCACTGAGTTTGACTTCAGAAGATGAGGATGAGACAAACAGACATGGGCTTGAGTGGAGTGAGCCCACAGTGGTGGACATCAAGGTTTGTAGTCTGTCAGCTCTGCTGTGGTTGGAGGACAGCCAAATGTCTCATTTGCTCTACATACTATAGTCAGTATTATAAATAGCTTTGAACTTCCCTCTAAAACACAACACAGCTGGTTTTTCCAAAACAATACAGAAACACAATGACATTTAAACTGCTTCTTATTTTACAACTACAGCCGTCATAGTTTCACTGAAACTACAGATGATCACAGACGAACACTACTTTTCATGCACATCATATATGGTGATGTGCATGTAAAGTAGTTCAGTCTCACCTTTATTTTCATGTAACATCTATACAAATCATCTTTATGTTTAATGCTCAACCTTTCCACCCTAGTGGTGACGGTACTGGGACCAGGCTGTGTCTGGTATTAAGGTAGCATTAGGTTGAAACTCCAAATCAGTCCACTCAGCTCGGCCCAGTGCTCCCTCTCTCTGCTCCACTATGCTCTAATACAATCTACTACACTCCCCCAGGCTCTGCCCAGCTCTTCAGATATGTCGATATGAAATTAGAATAAATGAGAATGCAACAAAATGGACTGATCAAACAGGAAACATTGAAAATCTCTGATTGGTTAGAGAGTTCAATCCTGCTCAAAACCTTTTGGAAGCTAATATCTCTACGTTGCTGCCAGTGCTTTTCAATAAGTCTGAGTCACAGGAGGCTTTGACAGCACCTCTCCACATTAAGACAAATTTTGGAGCAGCAAAAATATTTGAAAAATGTTACATAGTGTTGCTTTATAATGCAACCTGCTGATGCCATTTTGAGAGGGCCGCTGAGCGTGGCACCTTTGGTGTCCAAAGCTTTTCAAATGGTTACAATTTATAGTACTACATTGTTGTACTTCGAATGTACTAGTGCTTCAAATTTAAAAAATAGAGTTGCAGTTCAGAGCTCTTAGAATAGATCCAATAGCATCTGTTTAAACTGAGCCACTATTATATGGGTGGTTTTCCCTAGAATTTTGACTAGGCAGAAGTAAAAGTTTGGTGGAAATCTGGTGGAAATTCCAAAGAAACACATTGTACATCAAGAGCTGCTGTAGCAGAGTCAAATTCTTCGTGTCCAACACAGCTGGCCAATAAAGCTGATTCTGATTCTGAAATTCCTACAGTAGGTCTCTTGTCCTAAGAATTAATGTTCATATTTTTGTGATGAGACCAAATTCTCCATAAATCTCTAACAGTGATTCTGGCCTCTGCCTATTTATTCCCTGTGCATGTTATAAATTCTCTCTCTCTCTCTGCATGACCTGTTCAGATATGAAGTTCCCCAACATCTGATGTGAACAGCCAAAACTTCAGGCTGCTTCCTCTTGCTGACAGGAAGCCTGGCAACCTCTTCTGCTCTTCCTGAAAAATCTGAAAGTAAACAGCAACATCTTCCAGGAAAAAAAGAAGACATTAATCTTATGATAAAATAATCCGCCCTGCTAATTATCCAGCTCTGAAAACATGATTGGATATGAATAAAGCAAAGGCACAAAATAAATCACATGTCAGAGAAATAAAACAGTTCTACAGTCTTGATAAAGTGAGATAGGAAAATGCCCTCAATAACACACCACATTTTCATTTTCATTTTCATTTATTTTGTATTAGATGATTATAAAAGAGGTGCATTGTGCTTTTTATTATGTTATATATTATTATGTATTGTACTTGTACTGTATTGTATAGTATTGAAATAGCCCAAAGACCTCATGTCAAAAATGACCCTTTAGGTACAAGGGAACAGAGGTCAGTGTCTTTTCTAATTTACTTAAAATGGAATATGTGTGTTCTTTAAATGTCATCATGGTTCTGCCTTCATATTTTTAATATGTCCATATTTTAGAATGAGCTATGCACTCAAAACCTTCTTGCTGTTTGGTTTTGGTTTTAACTACAGTTAACAGGTTTGCGAGGTTAAGAGTAAAATAGTTTTTCATAATTGTCATTTTCTCTGGATCGCAGAAAACGAAGAAAGCTCATTAGGGCAGTTAACAACAGAGAACCCAGTACAATACATTCTCTTATGATAACACAGGAGACTGACTGATGGGACCTAAAAATAGGAGCCTCTGTGTGCAGATGTATAGTGAATGAGGGCATGAGAATGTAGTGCAGCCACAGGAAGTTCAGCCAGTGAACCTGATAAGGTGGTAGAATGAAGCCCTCTGTGTCTGGAGCACAATCGTGCTGGTCATTTTTCAATGTTTGCTGAATTTAGAGTAAAAACTAAACATGAGGTTTTAATCTTGCCCTTTAAGACAATGGAGTGTTTTTGGAGCCAGGAAGCTGTGGACCTCAGTAAGTCCTCCTAACTGCAGTCTGCCACAAGAAACAGCACTGCCCCAGCTTCATTATCTGGCCAGAATCCCAACAGTGGAAACATTTTTACAACCTGCTGTGACTAGAGGCTTGTCTGTTCCTTTGGAAGGCTTTAAAGTGAGCTTTAGAGGAGGCAGATGGAGCATCTGTGTGATCTTTAAGGTAATATTCCCATCTGAATCTCATTCAGTTTGCCTTTACTTTCTTTTTGTTGAAAATCTGGAAACCTTTCACTAAGGCCTCATGTGTTAATTTAGTCCTCCTTTGAGCCTGAACATATGGTGATGCTGACAACTAGGGCTTCAGTAAATCTATTATGCCATCATGTAACTGCTTTTAAAAACCTACAATCTTTCTGTATGCAAACTGAGTCCAACGTCACTCTCAGCTGAGCATACAAGCTTCTGGTGATTGTGTCTTAGTAGTTACAGTGGTATTCTTGGTTTCCAGATTTGAAATGACTCTCATGCTTTACTTCACCCAAAATAAACCATCTAAGATCATAAAAGTAATATCACATGTGTTTTGAGGGTAGATTTTGTCAAATCAGAATTGGGTCTGGAGAAGAGCAAATGATCTACATCTTCAGGAGCACATTTTGTTTTCCTGTATGACTTTTCCACACAGGACAATATAAAGTGTCCTTTGTCTGATCGGGAGTGCCATCTGCTACCTGATCACTATTGATTACCACCTCTTTGGACTGCAATGAACAAACAGATGGCTGGGACCTCCAACTGGTCACTCCAGCCCTCTAAAATATCTGCCTAACACCCTTGACAATTGACAGGATACACCTTTAAATTCAACCTACATAAGAAAGCCATTAAACAGGTTGGTTCCTGCGGTAACCGTATTCACTTCCTGTTTACTGTCTTTCCCATGTTGTGCTTGCTACCAGAATGTTTACAGCTGATGCCAGCTCTCATATAGACTTGCTGCCCTCGACAATACCCGTACATGCCAAACTACAACCTGCACACCAAAGAATGCTACTGCTTCAGACCTTCAGGGTTTGCCAGATCCTTTCATTTACCAGTGTCAAGGACTTGGTGCTTGTTAATCTGCTTAAGAACACTTCTTGATTTCATGATTTATCAGCATTATGTAGCCTACAGGTAAATGTTTTGAGGCGAATTCGAAGCATATTGTTTTACTTCCCTTTAATACCCATACCCAGTACTCAAAAACGTGAAATATTCAATGCATTTAGAATTTGAGACCCATTATACACTGAGGGGAAAAACACCTCCCTACACTCTCTGCACAACCCCTTACCTTCTATTGATGTGTAAAATAGTAAACAGAATCTCAATGGGATTGTCTTTCAAATCAAATGAAAAGATAAGAGCTCTCCACCTGGCTGCAAATGACCTGAGGCAGGAGATGTGAGTCAATAACACTCTCCTCGAACAAACGGGCCACTGACACGCTGGAACCTGCAGAGGCACTCAAACAGCAAATGTCTGATACCTAAAGCAATGATTTATCATCAAAATGATGCATCCTACATAGTCTGAAAACAAAACCCTGAAAAACTACTGGCAGAATGTCCTGTCAGTTATAGTCTTGCACTTCAACTAATGGCTGTATTGGATTATTTCTTTTACAAAATGAACACTGACAGAAATCCATTTCTTGTATACCAATTGCATACTATGCCTACCATGATTCCTTTAGCACACACTGTATACTATCGGTAAGTAGAATGAAACTGGGACACAGCCATTATATCAGCAAGTGTGTCATTAGCATCAGTTCAATGCATATAGTTCAGGAAGTAAACTGTTATCTATGTGCCCAATTTGTAGCACTGACTGGATGCTTCAGTAATCAAAGGTCACCCTTTTTGGTTACGTGGTGTAATGCAGTATGGATTGGTCACTGGAGCAGCTTATTGATATCTGTAGGTCAATATGATGTCCAGTCCTTGTCAGCAGTTGATAAGCTGTCATTTACACAAAACAAATAAGACTGAGACACATCCATACAGTCCCCAGCACTGAACACTTAATGGTGCAATTAAAGCTGAATCTACTCAGATACAGCACCGGAAATATTTCATTACCATAGCTGTACTCCACTCTTAACTGGGGTACCCCAATTACTTAAGCATTAATGAGAGCATAAATAATATGAAGAGGAGCTGTAATCCAACATTTCTGGGTCAGAGATGTGGTGATTTTTTTGAGCCTTTGCAGGGAAATAGTCTCACAAGCATTTACACAACACACTAAAATAGGGAGACCATGTGGAGTGTTAAGTGGTTGATCTCTTAATCAACCACTGTTTAACACAGTCTCCATCAAAAAGGTGAAAGGGTTCAACTTTTCCATTGGAGTATATTCATGGCTGTGTGCAAAAACTATCACAATAAACACAAAATCTGTTTGTATATGAACTGGCTGCAATATAAACTGGCCTGAGTCACTGCCCAACAGAGTTAGCGTGATGAACAGTACAGACTTTATAATGTGGAACAGTTGAGCCATTTTAGCAGCGTAGCTACAGGGATAGCAGTGTTGGTCTTGTTCACCACTTTGATCCAGACTGAAATATCTCAACTATTTGATGAATTGGCACAAAATTTGGAACAAAACAAATCACGGCTCCCAGAGAATAAATCTTATTCACACTGGCAATCTCTGCCTCTAGAACCACATTTGTGTTGAGATTTGTGGTTTAGCTGAACTGTTTCAACTAATATTCGGGTTGCCATGAAATTGTGTGTTAGCATAGCATCCATGACAAACACTCATTAGGAGCCACAGTCTGTGGATGTTCATGAAGTGGTTCAGGTGTGTAGCTTTTAAAACCAGTAAAAAGTTGTTTCTATTTCCAATAAGGAACATGGACATGTGTATAAGAAAACTGGTTTGTGTATATGTATGAGGTGACTCTTTCTGTGTGTGTTGATAGAGAAATGAAGAAAGACATGACAGTATGCCTTTAGAATTCAAAGTTAATGGGTAAATTTTGCCTCATGTCACTAATGAAAAACCTGGCAACATTGGTGCTTTAATCAGAGAACAATGAAAGTTGAGGACAGGGACCTCTAACAACCTCCATATGGTGCTTCCACTGAATCCAACAGCCTGAAGAAAAGAATTTGTAAGAAACATGGAAAACACAGGGAAGCTATATCATAGACCGTTTAAGTAATTACGGGTTCAAATTGGTCTCTGTGCAGAGTTTGGTGAAGAAAAAGTTACTGATATGAAGTTGATCTTGAACTATTCAAAGTGGAAAGAAAATACATAAGTTCCTTCCAGCTCTTACAGTCGATATACTGTACATACAGTTTTCTCAAATTCTTTTTCTTTTGCTCTTTTACTTTTGTTTATGAAAACAAAAGACACCACATTTTATATACAGTACATGTTGCTTCATGCAGGCTGCTTCAAATACGTGGAGCTGGACAGTCCTGCTGTGCCTAGTAATGACTGGTGATACAATATTGGACAATCGCTCCTGGTGGGAGGGATTTTGTGAAAGGTCAATTAGTGATTCATGGCCTTTTTATATTGTAAATACTTTATTTATAATAAAAATAGGTATTTCATTTGGACTCCTCCAGGAAGGTTAGGGGTCTGAGTCAACTACAGAGCTGTGACTCTGAAGCAGGCCGAGATTCACTGGTTTGCTTAAGGACCCATCAGAAAAGTGAATATAGCCTGAGTGCCAACACAAAAGTCAGAATCCTCAGCTAACTAGTTGAAAGAAAGTTGTTTTTTTTTTGTTTTTTTTTACAAAATTAAAAAAAAACCCTGTTATTGTGTTTCTCATTAAAGACTCCTGCCTCTGGCTTAAACATTTATGAGATGAGGACATATGATTGATGATGATTTGAAAGAGCTGCTAACACCTCCAGATTTTTAATTTGATTTTGTTTTATAAAAGCTTTTATTTATCATCCATAGTCTGTATTTAACTGCTTGATTACTCATCAAATCAAATCTGGTTTAAGCCTGTCACGTCTGATTTGACATAAATAAGCTAATACTGTTGTTGATGACATAAATGGGAAGGTAGTGATCAGTGGGGAACTGAAGAGCAGCAGTAACGGAACAATGCGATATAAAAACAACATAGACCAAACACACAATACCACCACCAACACTACATTAAAAAAAAAACCTTGGATAAGAACAGAAGGCACAAGCTGTCTAGGTTGATCACAGATTACTCATTATCCCGTGAGCACTATTCATGTCTGAGTCTTGAGTTACAAAGTGCACAATGCAGCTCCATGCCAGAGGAGAGCAGAGGGCCTTGGATCATGTTCACCTTGGTTCTTCACTGGCACAGACCAAGGAGACCACAGATTTAACCACACATGAGGTAATTCTCCCCCTTTGTTGTTCTCTCTCCCTCTCTAAGCAACTCCCTGAATGACAGATGTGACCTTCAACTACGCAACAGCTCAAATCACAGTTCTGCTGGTTTTGTCTTCTACTTCTAAACCAACAGGCACATTAGACTGAAAGTACCAGCATTTTTGCTTCTTCCTCCTTTATGAATGCACATGAAAGAAACAAGTAGGCTTTCTTCCTGAGCAAGTTGTGAATGAATGAGTTTTTAGAAACAGAGGATGGACAGAGGCTGAGGCAGATGTACCCCCCCCCCCCCCAGCGCTCTATAGATCATACAGCAAGATCACATAGTGCTCTCAGGGAAATCTGGTTTCAATACACTGCTTCCTGTGCAGGCAGGAAATAGCCGTCATTTTTGCAGGCAATTAACAAAGAATCATTGACCTTGCAGTGGCTTTCTTGAAATCAGGAGCCTAGCCTCCAACACTCCTATTTCAGTTAGATTCTATAAGGGCAATTTGGGAAGGAGAGGCACCAAGGGACTGTGAAAGGACACAAAGTTACAGTAAGATCGGTGTGGGGAGGATATCTGCACAGGCATGAAAGAGGGATTATTTGCATGGCACACAACCAGCAGGCAGCTTAGCAGACAAGTAAAGATACATAACACTGTTACAAAGTGTTGAGCAAGCTGATGGAGCGGGTTGAAGCCAGAGCTATTTAATACCCAGCTGCAACACGTTTTCCTCTGTCCTGGCCTTGGGTGATGTTTCTCTTTGTTTTACAGAGGCTGCAGCTCGGTTACAGCTGCAGGAGCACAACACTCATTAATCTTTGCTGCTCCTGAAATATCCTTCAGTATCATGTTGAGCTTGTATTTTTCGCCATAACATGGCAAACAGTGTCTGCACTTTCTATGATCTGAGGTGAGCTCAGGCCTACTTACAGAACCCCTTTCAACTACTTAATGTATTGTAGTACTAACAACAAAGTGCACTGAAAAATAAAAATTCAAATTCATTTACATAATCTCTTTTAAATAAACATTAATTTCTTCTCCATTATGGCCCCTTAGGGGAAAGCAAAACAAGCTAAAAACACTCAGAGTGGAGTCCAAAGTGGCGCACAAACACCTGGGCCTGGTAACAACAAGATTTTCACAGATATGTAATGTTCGTTCATACTTTTTAAAAGTACTTCTAGCCCCATTTCATTTCTATGAGCTTGTAACACTTTCTCCTCCTTTAATGGCCTGCGCCTTGGTCCCCCGGCTGAAAAACATAAACACAGGGAAGGCTAAAGATTTGCAGTGTTGAGCAGACAAGGACAACCTTTCATTTGTTTACATATTTCTGTCTCTATACAGAGGGCAGCAGCAACAGGGGAAGCCAGGGCCGCTTCCTATTTTGGGAAACAGCTGCTTTAATGCAACAACTTCTGTAAAAGTTGTTATGATGAGAGAAGGAGCAGTCATTTCTTTTAGCTATAACACACCCCTTTAAAAAACGCTTCAACTACAACAGTCATCTCAATAACACATATTTTTTCTCCTTTAAATTTGGCACAGTCCAGGTTACATTCTGTGATTGCCAAACATCTGGCAATGCTCTGGTGTGGTACACACGTCTCTGGATGGACACATTGTGGGCCACTAGTGTGGCCAATGAGATGTGAGTGTCGTTACTTGATATTAATGAACTGAGCCTGATCTCAAGAAGGGAGAGATCTAAGTCATTGCATAAGTAAGCTGAGCTCTTGATACTGCATGTCTGATCAGTGTTATTTAACAGCTGCACGCCTGCAGTTGCTTCAAATGCCGCCCAAGAAAACCTCAAATCTTAGAGTGATTATGGAGATAAAATTGGATTAATGGCCTTGTTGTTTTTGTTTTCGTTTTCATTGCTGTGGGCTGATTTCTGTTATTTTAAGGAACTTATATTCACCTTATTTACACATTTCAGTTACAGTACATGTCACATGTATCAGGGATTCGGTTTCTTTACAGACTTACTACATTATGTTATCTCATTCTTTTGGTGTGATAATGCCTGGAGCACATGTCAAACACAAGGGATCTCTGGAGCAAAAAACAAGATTAAAATATCAATAAGAACCTGGATATCTGGCCCTTGACTAGAACATGACTGCTGACAGCTACAGAAGGAAGCGCAACTGAAACAGGATTTCTGAGGCCTAAGCATTTATGGATTGGGCGCTAATTTGTTTGGAATCAGTTATATGTTTGAATTCAAAATATCCACTGTGTCAAAAAACATACATTTGTGTGACCATATAAACTGCAAGAACTGCAAGTCTTAACATTCGTGTGTTTCAAAATCCATCCAGTTATCTATGTAGATCATAGAAAAACTGGAATGTGTCACTCACCGAGCTGAACTGTATTTCTAGAAAGCATCATAGACAAATTTAAACTAATCTTACTAAAGAGCAAAATATTTTTTTTTGCACACATTAGAGTACCTCCCATGCAGATGGCTGAATGTTTGCCAGCCAAGAACCGTTCTCTTCCTCTCCATACCTGCACGTGTGTTACTCATTTACTACTGCCTTCCAGTATTCAGCTCTGTAAGATTTGGCCTTAACCCTCAAAATGCTAGTCCAGAGTCTCAGCTGAGCCTTTTGCCTTTTGGTGGTGTCCTGTCACTGTTGTGGCTCCTCTGCTAAATACAGTAAAGCTTAAAAGCTGATTCTGCTATAAGCCTCAGAAAAAAAATGCCTGGGTCTGAAAAATCTAACATCTACTCATCCCTCCAACTAAACAATTCAACAGTCCAATATAACCCCTGTGGCTGTGATGATGTCAGGCACTCATTCACCAAGTGTGTCCAGTGTTCCATGCTGCTCAGGCAGTGTTGTGTTTAAACCAACACATTTCAGAAGACAGAAAAGAACTATGCAAGCATGTGCTAACACTGACCAAGTTTTACAGACAACTGTCTCACTACACTGGGGTCTCTGTGTATGAGAAAGAGGGCATGTCTGGAACTTCAGAGCTGCCCAGAAAGTCCCAGCTGCCTCTATCATCACAGCAGCCTTTTATGCAGCTGCAGCATTTTTTGCCTGTAACCAAAGCTGAAACCAGACCTACACTGTCTCAGAGCCCCCTGTCACTGAACCCTCACGTCCCGCGGGACAGAGTTACCCCACTCGCTGACCCCCAGTGACCCCTGTCTGTCAGAGGTTCAGTGCCCTGAGTGAGAAAGCTGGAGACAGCAGTCGCAATATCTGATTCAGTTCAGATGTGAGATATCGATGGACAAGCCATTGAGCCTATAAGATGGCAGCAAAATTAACTGACTGGATATGCTCTCAGAATTAGATCTAATGTGTGACCCCAGAAGTTACTTGGCTTTCTGATCTGGCTAGTTGCAATTTCCTGTTTGGGCTTTAAAGCTATACAGCATAAAAAACCTAATATGACCTCACAAACCTGGTATAACCTCACATGATTCTGTGAATTTTATCCTAAAAGGACTCCACATTAAGAGAATAAGCCCCTGTCTTATAGTTGCCTTGAATTCACTTGATTTGTGCAAACCCAGAAGCAGACATGGGTCTGTTTGTGCCTTATCTGCACTGAGGATTATATTGAGTTAGTGAAAGATTTCACATATATGCAAGGGATTGATAGGCTGAAGTGGACTCTTACCCTGAGAGCACTCATTCATGACTTAATGCTCTCCAGGCAGAGAGAAAGGACATAAAGCTATAAAGAAGCAAACACATTTATCCCTGAAGTAGAAAGGCTCAAATTATAAATGATATACAGTAAGGCTATATAAGGTGTCGTCCACCAGTCCTGTAGGTGACCTACTGCTTCACAGATTGCTTTGGATGTGTAGAGCCATTACTCACTGTAAATTGTGCAGGCCGGCTCGGCTGGGACAGAACAAAGTACTGGACAGCAAGGTTGATGTAAGCTGTACGGTAAGAGCTGATCTTCTTGTGACCCTGCACCAGTTTGTAAAGCTCCAGGCACATCAGGCCAGCTACTGCAGCTGTGGTGGTAGCTATGGCAGGGATGATCCTTCCAGCAATGAGTTTACTCTGTGAAGGAGATAGAGGACAGTTCACTTACTTATTTCTTGCAGCCGAATTCAATATTATCATTTATGGACTATCGATAGAATTGTGCTCAGTTAAGAAGTGCAATTTCCACACTGGTGGAAAGTTAATTTACTTTGAGGCACTTTACATAAGTATTCTCATTTTATGCTATGCAATGTTTCATAACCCTCGACAGGTAAAGTGCTGTGATTAGTTCTGCTCTAGGAACAATAGGTGAGCTGGCTGTTTCTGTGGCTTTAGGGCAGGTGTGTGGAGCACTTACTAAAAACATGACCCCAGGGGAGGGGGAGCAGTCAGTGGTATTTTCTTGTACTGTACTTTATAATCTACTATACAACATCTGTCACTTCAGCTTCATCTCACTGATTTTCCTGTATAATTTTCACTGTTACTGATACACGTAGTGAAAATGTTGACCTGGTGACGATCGGCTGCAGGGATGTCATAGTTCTCTGCCCTCAGGTTAGAAGCAGCAACGATGTAGTCCATGTGGAAGTTACTGTCGTCATCCTGTGCCGGGTAAAATGTTAAACATGTATCAGACAAGTAGATAACACTCCACAGCTTGATACACAAAAACAAAAGCTATGTACATTTCTGTGTAAAATTAAAAGCAAATACAAATTAAAAAAAAAAACTAAGAAGTTAGTTTTGAAATTAACTACGTTACTGAACAAATTGCTAGGAGGTGAGAACATATCTATGTCCATTCCAAGACACATCTCCAGTGACGTGATTCTAAATTGCATTGTAGGCTTTGTTGTTGTGTCACCTAAATCACTCTAACACATTACTTGGTCACTCTATTAGAAAACAGAGGAAATCAGATTTCTGTTATGATCGACGTGGCCAGTGAGGTCATGTCTCTGCTACTGCTGCTCTTCAAAGGGTAGGAAGACTACTGTCACTCAGGGATGGCTTTAGGGGTTGTGAGGAAGCTTCAAGCTGGCAACTTGATGCCTCTGAAACACTCCTACACACATTCCATCTATCCACAGCATGACATGGGCATGAAGGGATAAAAACGAAGAGGAGGGGGAGTGTGGTAGTTTGGGAGACTTCATTCTTACTCAAGAAGACATTCGATACGTACCTCACTTATCTCATACACCTTCATTACTGCTTCTCCTGAGTCACTGAATGCTTTATCAGAACCTTATTCGGTCACTTTCCACAGCCTCTCCAAATTCAAAACACTCATTTCTGCAATTACAGCAGCTGCATCCTTTATGGGTTGCTTAAAGCTCTTTGTTGAGCCTGAGGCACCTCACACACATGGCAGTAAAGGTTTTCTTCTGCCAGCCAACCACCTTCTAGCCACCGCTTTATCTAACCACTTCCATATTACAGGTTTCAAAGTGGTTCTGTTGCCTCCAACATCCATGCAGAAACAGAGGAGGCTTGGTGAGAGGTCAGAAATTAAATGAATCTTTTCCAAGATTTCCCAGGAAACTTGGGAAAAGGGGATCAATAGGTAAACAGATAAATACAGGTAGATAGTTCAGATGCATAGGACAGATTAATTAAGGATGCAATGTAAAACCTATATTTGGGTAGTAACATCCACAATGATTCAAGAATTTTGCATTTATTCCAATTGCCTATTTACTTAATGTTACTACTGATGATTTTATTGGCAAAGGCTCTGCAATTCTTTTATAGGTAGTTTAAAATATGTATTTTACTATTATGGTCCAGCTCACATATTGTTGAAATGTAGATGGTGCAATTTGCTGCACTAATTCTTTTGGAAACAAAACCTGTACATGTTCTTGAGAATCTAGATTTGGGGTCAATGAAGAATCGAATTCTTTTTCCTGTTTTGTTCTTGTGCAGCTCTTTTGGGTGTGTTGTCGTATATGGTTTCATGTGCATCCAATACTGTATATTTCTTCAACCTACTTACTTTCTACAACTGTAATGCTAATTTAATAATTTACTCACTTGGAGGCTGTTGTTTCATTGGGTAATGTACCCCAAATCTCTGGGGCCATCCATGCATTCCCAGTGGATTATCTTTTTTTTCTTTGCTGCAGATAAGTGAGGCGACTTGAGGATTTTCAAGTGTTTTCTACATGTGTTTTGTGGCCATGTTCACCTAAGGGTCACATGTAAGAAGAGGTTCTAGGGATGCTATACTGTGCACTGGTGATGACTGACTACACTGAAACAAATGATTAGAAGATATCTTTGGGAATTTTCTGAAGAGATGCATGTATCCGTACCAGATACCTTATAATTATAAAGTCCATTATAAAAATGAACTTTATAATTATGGACACAGGATGTGTCTGTCCCCAAGTTACTGAGTGCACTGCATTTCACCAAAACTGTGCTAAAGCAGCTCTCATATAAACTCATACAGATATAAACCTGTACCATGCATGCTGGCTGACTGAACTGCTTTTGCACACTTCTAAAATATGCCTTAGCTGTTAGGTGTTATAGCAATGAACACAGAACACAAGCAAGATTTGTTTCATGAATTTGTTGGGGACCAGCTCAGATTCAGTGTCACAGTGTCAGGAAGCAAAGGTGGGTGAAGAAACCCCCACAAATTCTGAAAGCTCCTGTACACAGATTCATGTGTAGCTTCCTGCTAAGGCTCAGTCGTCACTCTGTCTGCAGCTTCTGCTGCGTGTGCAGCAGAGGTGACACTGCACTCTTGTCCTACCTTCTCAAAGTCAATGGGGTACGTCTGCATGGCTGAGCTTTTCAGAGATGATGCCAACTTTCTTTTCAGCTCCTCAAGTTGAGCCTTTTCTGGTGCAAAGACACAGACATGATAAAAAAAGGCATCCTGGAATAAAGAGGAAGTAAAAACAGGAAATAAAGGCAAGGTAAAACAACTCACCTGCGTCATCACTTTCCTTTTCTTTGTCCTCCTGCATCTCCTTGTCAGTGAGAGGAATCTTCACAGAGGACTTGGGAGTGAAAGATGGTACATGGACTTTCTCTAAAATTTTTCTGATAGATTCACAGTCTCTTGTCCCGTTGATCCCGTAGATTTGCCCATACAGATTAGCTGCTGCGACCACATAGTCCATATGAGTATTCTAAAACAGTATCCAAACATAAACTGTTAATAATAGTGAACACTTATCCTCAGGTATCACATCAAGGGGTATTTCTTTTACATGCATAGGGAAGACAAACCTGTAGAAAATCTGTAAACAATACTGAACACAAAATAAAAGTAGTTGATTTACACTGACTAAACACTGAGGTGGGGGTAGAAAGATATTCAGTTAGGGCCAAACTGATTCCCTGACACAATAAATAGCTGTAACAAGTAGCTCTCTCAATCCACATTCTCTCTGCCTCTCAAAATACACACACAAAGATTCTCTTGTGGCAGTGACTGCTGTTTACCATACAACAGCAACTCAGTCTTACTTCTACAATAGAGTACAACACTGTATTCAATTCACTGATAAGAAGAGTTGCAGCAGGTGATAACTCTGCACAAGACTGATACAACTGTGATGTCTTAAGTGAAAACATTTTAAAATTGTCAAAGAGGGATATCCGAACTGGACTGATACGAATACAATGTAGTTGTTAGTATCTGCCCTGTAATGGATCTGTAGTTCTGAGAGTGCATTGTCCAGCTTCTTTTATTCATGTCAGTAATTTAAGATAATAAACTTAATACTTTTGGAACCAGGACTTGATCTAGTTTTTGGATCAAGAAGCTCCTGAAAAATACAATGTGCCAAATTAATTTCAATTTCAATATGTCACATATTGAATAAACATCTGCTGTAGGTAAATAGAGGTATCAAACTGGAAGTGGTGTTGGCAGATATTTAATATTAAAGGAATCATATTGGTATCGGGGCCAAAAAACCTGGATTGGGACATCCCTAGTAAACAGTGGGGCTATCAAGGATGTTAACATGAGAGGAGAACAGACCATTATCTGCCTTTATTTTAAATGGCTCAGATAAGAATCTAGTATATGGTCAGAGTGAGGAAGAGCCACTATCAGACCAGATAAAGAAAGAATGTGTGATCATCACTAGATATTCTAGCATTTTTCAATCATTCCCATCAGAATTGAACCAGACACTACTCACATTAATAGGGTCAAAGGTCAGTGGGTGAGGGCACCTCTTGGTTCCAGACCAGAAGGGTAGACCAGTAGGGGTCACCTAAAGAGAAGCAGAAGAAAATCCCTTAATCATAGTGATTGACCATTGAAAAAAATCATAAGAATAACAACAATGCACTGCTTCTTACAGTCACCTTTACTGGCACAGCTTAGTGTAGTTCAGCATAACTCACCCAAGACAACAATAATGTGATTATGTCCCTCATAAAAAGGAACTAATGTTATATTCCAAACAACAGGGAAAAGTATGACATATTCATTGCATGGTTAGCACAGTATGCCAATAAATGACCTGATAAAACATACTTGTACCACAGGAGGAGGACTACAACATTCCCATGGCACAGCAAGACTAATAATGTTCTGAGTTGTGTGTTAACTACACAGTTTGTATGTCTGATAAGAAAACAAAGGGACCGAGAGCTTTGATGTTGTCATATGGTCCATATGTTGCGACAGAGAGTCTCCTACTGGTGTGCCAGTTTTCACCGCAGGGGTGCTTTCTATAGCAGCCAAAAGGTAACGACAGCTTTCTCCTTCTCACGATCAGGCTTCAAATGGTTTAGGGGCCGAGCAGGGTAACAGCAATGCTTTGCCCTTAAAAGGTTGATACCAGCTACTTTAAGACTTTATTTCATGTTCTTAACTCTCAGAGTGCTTTAACTAAAAAAAAGCTATAACCCGGATCTTAGGGTCTCCTCTTCCCTTTTTAATGAATCACAGACAGATTTATGAGTTCATAAAAAGTTTGGTTAAATACTAAAATCTAAAGTAACTGTATAATACAGCCATACCATCCTGGATAGGGGGTGCTGAATACTGAATGGGTTGTAAATCCCCTTTGTGTTTTGTGATACTGAGCTATAGCATTTGAATAAAACCGACTTGAATAGACTGCTATGAATTAGTATTTCAGAACTGATTTACCTTGTAGTCTATAAAATGCTAAAATTACTGAATAAATTGGGTGGTGATTCTGATCAGCTTAGGATAAAGATGCTCCCATAATGTCTTTGGATCGAATCCATGCATTGTTCTATGTGTCAAAGTTTAAACACACATGCAGAACCACCCTCACTTCTACGCGGAAGCTCACACCCGGCAAAGCAGCTGCTATGTCATATGTGTGGTCATCTGTCGTGCTTGCGTATTTGTCAGGTTGGTTTATGCCCATTAACTGACACTAAATGCTTTATCGCAGTTCCTCAGAAAGTCTGTGGTCAAACATGACTTTCCAAGCACACACAACTCTTTCATAGGTAACTGGGACAAAGAGAACTGTGGAAGAAAAAAAGAGAAGTACAAAATCATACCCAAAATTAGCACAGAATTTAAGTACAATGTGTTGAGATTATTAAACAAAATGCTCTTGTTTTAACTGCTACTTGTAATATATAAAAACTGATCAATTTTATTAGATTATGTTATTATAATAATAGCAAAAACCATGTTTCTTAAGGGGTGCACAGGGATTTTAGTGCCCTACAATAAATATATATGCAAACAGAATCCTGCTTGCATATATAAGAACATTTCCAAAACCCTGCAAGCACATATTGTATATTGAGGGTAAAAACGACCAGTGGTTGGACTGCAAATGGGGTTAGTAAGGGCCTGTTTGGGTTGATACTGATCCATGCCCCCCCCCCCAGGTGTGACAGCAACATGTGACATCACTCTGTCTGCATGCTTCACCAGATTACAAACCCTCAGACCCGCTCAGAGGCTTTCATCAAAAATGGCTTTTGCTGGATCAGGTTTCAAACCAGGTTAATGGTTTACAAGCCCAGGAGAAGTCGACTGCATGAAGTGAAATGTGAAAAATTAAATGCTCAATAGTATTTCTTTAGTGTAAATGCTATCTTGCTATGTTTAAGTGATTTGTATGCAAAGACCTTAAAACAACAACAGTGCCCCTTTGTGCCCATAAACAGTAGTTTGAGCTTTACAACACTTTAGGGAGGGATGATTTTTCCTCTGGTGTGATTTTACCTGTTTAGGAGGAAAACAGTGCAGAAGCTGGCAAATATCGTTGTTATAGAGGGTCTGCCACTTGCGACGTGCCCAGCTCACACAGTCCTCCCAGCTTGTTGGCCGTTGCCCTCCATCTTTCATGTTTGACAGGCTGTTCCACACCCCCCCAAGAACCTCCAGGGCCTCGGCATCTCCATGGCCAAGAGTCCGCTCTACAAAACTTGAATCTCTGCAGGAAAAAGTACAGGAATGGCAGACACATAAGGCACATAACTGTGGAAAAAAGACAAGGCAGGATAAGTACAATATAAATGTGTCAATGTATTCTCAATACACAGATTCCACACGTTTTGACTTCTAGTCTTATGATATCACTTGTTATTCACTAATAGCTGAGGTGGGGGAGTTGTCCTGAAAAGTGGAAACTGGGAAAGTCCTCATGGAAAAATATTTAGTTCTATCAAGCACAGAGAATGATTATTCAGATCTTTGTCTTCTTAGTGACTCAGAGGGAATTCCTTTGATACTTGGCTGTGGAGTGATAAGAAGGAAAACAAAGTGTTTAGTAAGTTTGTCATGTGCTGGTCAGTGCAACTCTATACCCATTTTGCGCCATAATCGTGTGCCAGCTCATTGTACGTGACATCACACTGTGGAAAAAAAGAGCTTCCTCTGCACATGGTTACACCTAAACAGGTTTAAACAGGAACATTTAGAGTCATGGTTCTGCACAGAGCTGCATGGGTGGAGGAAAAACCCACGAAAACATGACTGTCATTAACCATGACTTAAAATATACTGAACTATGACATGTAGCTGACCTGCCTCGTTAAAACATCCAGAGGAAGCAGAATTTCAGAGGCCTCTGAATAAAGTGTTTACTAAAGTATTTTTATAGGCATAATACATGTTCTCATCAGTGTAATGTGAGAAACTTCACAAGCACTAGTTCTGTTCTAGTCACGATTTTTACTTTTCTGTAAAGACACAAGAAAAAAAGTGTTACAATGAGGGGGATTATACACCAAAACACACAGACATCTCATAGAGACGTCTCAAATGTGGCTGGATTAGAAGGGCTCCGAGGCTCTAGGCTCAAGGCTCAGATGTTGTTTGGCCCTGGAAGCTTACATCTAAAATAAACACAAATATCCTTTGACATGATATAGTACTTTTTCTGCATTAATCTAATCTCTTTTTTTCATTCAGCAAATGTTTCTAAACCAAAACGTCCTGTAATTAGTTAAGACTTTATGTGTTATTTTGAGAAAATGGTGCTGGAGCTGCTGTGAAAGATACATAACAGAGCACAGCCTTGGTGAATCAGACTGTGTATGGCATTTTTACTGGGGGTTTACTGCTAAAAGCCAACCACATGTTTTCCTGTTTATAAAACTGAAAAATGAGCTTGCACCACTTCATTAGCTTTTGTAGGTTTGCTGAAATGCTTTGTAAGACAAAAAAAAAAAAAAAAAAAAAAACTGAAATGTGTTTAAAGAAAAAAAAAAAAAAAAAAAAAAAAAACACAACAAAGATTACACCAGACTAGTGAATGTAGTGTTTTGACAGCATCATGTCTTACCTCAGGAAGAGATTCACATTTTCAGGTGTTTGTTTAAACAGTCCTTCAAACTGGTCTCTGGCCCACTAGAAGAATTGTAATGCCAATTTAGTGTAAAGAAATTAAAATATATCCATGTCAGTAAAATGGCAACTTTTCATATTATATGAAAATAAACTGCGTGGCCCTGTAATAAACCCTACAAATAGCAGTCCAGTAATAGAATTTTAATTTTTTTGTAGACACTGTGAGAGATGTGCGTTCAAATCTTATCATTTTTAGCCACGCAGTGCGAATGGTACTGCTGTTCTGTCAGTCAGCTGGTCCATCACTTTGGTACAGACTAAAATAAATCCATAACTATCAGATTACCGTGAGATTTTCCATAAACATTTGTGTTTTCAGAGGATGAAGCCTGTGACCGGTGATTCACTGACTTTTCCTCTAGTGCCACTACAAGGTTGATATTTTTGGTTTATAGTGAAATATCCTGACAACTATTGGATGGACTGTCAGGAAATCTGGTCAAGGCATTCATGGATCAGCTGTAGTAACTCTGGTGATCCTTTAACCTTCATCTGGCGCCATCATCTGGTCAAATATTAGAATTTGTTTAATGCTTGGTTTAAGACCAAATAACTGCAAAACTAATGATAGCCCCATCATCCTTAGTTGAATTGTTACCACGGTTACCACAGTTACCACAGTTTGATGGTAAAGCCGTTAAACATCATGGTAGTATTTTCATACTGTAGCATTTCACTTGCAGTAATGCTGTGCCTACAGCCTCGGAGAACCGAGGCTGTATTGGACAGCATTATTTTAAAAAGGTTTTTAATGTTTTGTCACTCTATATATGTAAAGATGGTGTATAAAATGTTAATGCAGTCCAGGACAACACTTCCATAACATACTACAAAATTCTGTCCCATAAAAAAACTTAGTGGTCTTAAAAGAAAAAGCTGAACATTTTAAATGTTATAAGTAAGGCCTTTGTTATGTTTCTGGTCAGTCAGTGTAGGTTTTGAAACACACTTAGGTGAATTGATTAGCGTGTAGCTTATTTCTATTATGGCAAGGATGAAGACAAAGCTTAATTAGACTAAATTAAAAATCTTAATCCAACCTGCAAAGTGTGCTCAATGCGATGAGGGAAGTTCTTGAGTGTGCAGAGTGGGATGGATTTATTAGAACTTGATTTGACAGGTCCATAAGACTCTGTCAGGTGAGGCACTACCACCGTCGTATGACCTTTGCTTCCTAGAGTTCCTCCCTCCAGCATCGGCTTCTGATGCTGAACACAGCATCCATCAAGATAGACCCCTGGGCAGCAAAAAGACAGGTTAAACACTTATAATCTTACTTTTATGTGCATTTGTAATCAAATATTTACTTTAAATGCTCTTGCATCATCACTGTGGTAATAAGAAATCAATATAATAATGATATTAAAAACCAACTAAACGTCCTTACTGGCTTCCACATTATCAAGAGCGGCAGCCACTCCATCAAGACCCATAAAGAAGTTGTAATCATACACTCCTTCACTGTCAGGGTCCAGACGATTCTGATGAGCGGTGATTTTCATCTGCGGGTTTATCTCTCGCACTGCTTTGGCTGCAACTTCTGATTTTGGTTTCTGTTTAGAATAAGTGAGAAAATGGGCAGTGTCCCTCATACAAGAGAGACCAGTCGTCTTATATACTCCTACAGTAAACTGCTACAAAACAAAACTATCACAAATGATGAAGAAGAGCAGCTTTTTAAAAATCTCCCACAAGCTGTGAGCTCTGATGGCATGTGAGGCTCTTCACTACAGAGAGGAGGTCATGATACTCTGTGTTTTCTCACCCCTATATCCTGAGACCTGAACAGGAACTGACGGTTCAAGTTGGATCTTTCTATGAAGTCCATGTCAGTTACGGTGATTTGCCCTTCTTCTCCTGCACCAAGCCCAATGAGGGCAAAATTTTTGAGAAGCTCACAGCCAATAGCGCCAGCTCCAACCTTAAAATGTGACAAGAGAGAATGTGTGTCAGAATAAAAGTGCAATAGCCCAGACAGTGTGACTGCATGACACCAAATTATTAAAAAGTTGAACATATAGTGTTCAAATTAAAAATTGTTTTTGATATTGTAGCATCTACAAAATTATTTATCTAGCCAAACTGCTTGTTGACTTTGTAATACTGTGTGTGTGGAGTTTTTACAGTGGTACAAGAAACATGTAAGGGCTTGGCACTGTTGAATGGCCCCTCTGCACCACAAGGTCAACACTGGCAGGAAATGCCACCTGAATCACAGCCATTTCCTGCATGTGCTATCAATAACACCAGGAAAGATGAAAGGAAAACACAAATGGAGCTTTTCTAGTGCAGAGTGTGCCTCCTACTGGACAAATGTCAAACCTGCCCTCACCAGGAAATACTTCTGCCTCTCAAGCTTCTCCTGGAACGCTGGTCCAAACACAGCAATCTGTCCATCGTACCTTGTGCCTTTCTGTCAGAAAGTAAAAGAAAAGCAGGTAAATTCTACCTAGTTGAAGTTTGGTGGTATATAATTGTTAGAGTTAACGGTGAAAAGAACTGGGTCCAACAATATGTATGAAAGGAATGGGTGTCTAAATGCAAACATACTGCTGAAAAGGAGCACTCTGCTTGTGGATCCTCCGCTTCAGGGAGGCACTCAAGGGCATCAAAGTATAGCCACTGCCGAAGAGGTGTAAATTTCCTACAACATGCCTGCACAAACATACAGTGCACAGAGTACAGTGCAATCATTTATACTGCGTGCATGACTGGTGTTAGGTATGTTAAACACAGTACAGAATGTTTTGAAATGCTTCATTAAAGACAAAATCTAAAGCCGATGAATTAAATTAATGTTACAAGCTTCAACTTTTGAGCTCACCTTAATAACTTCTTGTGCAGCAAGGCCTCCAATGAAAGCATTGATAGGAGCCAAGTCGCCCTGGGCTGTGTAGGACAGGTGTCGAACAGCAGCTTCATCTAGCTGTTCCAGCTGTGCGACTGCATTCAGCTCTCTCACTATAACAAGCAGGGTGTCTGCATCTGACTGTGTGGGATTTATTTTGATTAAATGTTTGTTTTAATTAATAAAATATCAGTTATAATAGCCTGTAACCTTCACTGACCTGAGACTGAATATGAGGGAGTCGATGTTCTTTCTTCACAAAGCTATGGAGAGCTTGGAAAGCCAAGTGCAGAGTCTTATGTCTCGATATTTTACCAAAATCATTCATTTTCAGCAGTTCATAATCCAACAGAGCCTCGCTCAGTGGTTTCTGCAATTTATGTTATAGTTGTTTTATTTTCAAAGCAAAAAAACAAGAAAGATAATAAATTTACAAAATGCTGATGCTTACAAAATTGAGCACGCAGGACTGTTTAACCTCAGTCACTACTCCACCACGTTCATACTTAGAAAAGGCTGAAGTGTCACCAATGCTGAAGGAGTATGGGCCTGGTGATAAGAGGTGGCAAGTGAGAAACAGAAAAAACATTAATAAAAATTCTCATCACATCTATTGAATTCTACTGGGATGCTCTTAGGGAAAGTCAAAAATGTTGAGTGATATTTGGAGGGCCGGAGTGTCATGACTCCACTGTGTATGTCAAATCTCAACAGCTAAAGGAAAGTGTAGGTAAAAAAAAGTAGTCATGATATAATAACACTGACTGAGGACTTTGATCTCCACAGGTCTGATGCTGTTCAGCTCGGTCATGCCTTGAACTTCAGAGAACGAAACTTTAATGCCATCCGAAAATCCATGGTTCTGGTCATCTGTGCAGATCACCACTCCAGGATTTTCCTAAAATAAAGTCAGTGTTGACAACCTTTAAATTTGAAAGAAATATTGTAATAGTAACGCCCACGTAACCTAATTGTCTACACCGTTAAAAAGATGTAAAAGACAGTTGGATCTGGAATAATATACATTTTAATGAGAAGCTTTCTGTGTAGAAATTGTATGTCCTTCCTGTGCTTTTATTTTATAGTGCAAAGATGTGCAGGTAAATGTTAACCTAACTCCAGATTTCCCATAGGACTGAGTGAAGGCTGCATGGATGGATGAGAAAGGCCCTTAATGGGCACTAACATAAAACAAATGGGAAGCATTACCTTGGAGATACTCTGGATCATTGTCGATGCAGGCATCTCTCCATCCTGGTCCAAGACCTCAAACTCGTCCCCAAAGTCACAGAACAGCTGACTGCAAATGAACCACTAAGTTTTCACATCTTTCTTTCATCCATTATTAATTCCAGCCACTCATTTTCTGTCACTTGTTATGCCCACTTACCCACAGAGTCCTTTAGTGTCTGCTACAATGAACTTGATCCCACGCAAATGGCAAAACGCGCCAAAGCGTTTCTGATCATCCAGTGAGGAATCAGTGAGGACCACCACCTGAAAATTGGAAGAATTTTAGGTAATTTCTAGATCATCAAACTTTTTTGTGGAGAAGCCATATCAGACAGAAAAGTTAAACTTTTAGTTTTAGACTTGATGCACCATTAGGTAAAACAGTTCAAGAATACCTGAAACTGCAGAAGCAGGTCTTCATTCAGTGGTCCAGTGTGGGCCGACACGCGCACATGTGGGTTTAAGGCGGACAGCTGTTGTAGGGAACATTTGGCTCGATTTTCACCAAGATGGGACTCCTTCAGAAAAAACTGGTGAGAAAATGAAATTACAGATTGTCAAAGCAATCTCAACTCAAGCTCCACCTGTACATTTGTGTTGGAGTTTCTGACTATATCACACAATCTTAGCAGAGAGTTGGGTGTGCTTAGCTGTTGTTAAACAGAAACCAAAACAGTAACAAACTTGTTTAATTCTTAGCATGTCTAGAATGAACTGCTGTTTCCAAGGTCAAGAATAAACCACCAAAGTTATAAGTTATTTGATAGATTTTTTTGTGGGGCAATGTTTGTTTAAGCCTTGACAGCAACTTAAAATAATTTGTGGTGACAATTTGTTGCATAGAAGTAGAGAGTAATAATGAAAGTAAACTGACTTCCTTTCAAAAGGTTATTTACAATAACCAGCATACTACATTCTTACTCACATGAAAAGCCAAAGTTATTAACCTTTAGGAGAGTCAATATGTTAGATGTTAGAGCAATTATTTAATATTACAGCTTAAGTAAGATTTAAAAAGTTAAATATTGAGCCCTTTTCAATTGTCAAATGTTTATGTAATAATGTGAATAAATCTTAGTTATATAGTTATTCCACATCTGACTACATTAAATAGACAAGCAATAGTAAAATATACATATATAATTTAAACAATATAATTAAACTTGAACATTTTGACAAATTGATGTTCTTCTAACAGGAAGTGCTGTTTTTTGTTTTACTTAAACCAAAGTGTGTGAGTTATCTGACTGACACAAAGCCAATATCTTCTAAAATGTGTATCCTCTTTATTCAACACCAGGTGCTTAGTACCTGGGAGGACAGGTCGGACCACACTGTCTGGCCTTCGTCCTGGACGGTGACAGATTTGACTCCGGACAGAATCACATTCTTGGCTATTTCTACTCCGAGACCACGCATGCCTGATACGAGGACGTCGGCGGTGCCCATCCGATGCATCGCATCATGACCCAGAACATACCTGTGCAGGTAAAAGAACAAGCAGATCATTGGACCAGCACTTACCTCATCCTTACGTGCTGTAGTGGGCTACTTACAGCTGTCTGGAGTAGAATCCTTCATCGATTTCACCGATTTCTGACATGCTGCTCTTGTAGTCCCCAAAACGAAATTGCCAATTTGAAATCGAGGATCAGCTGGACACACTTTAACCCAACAGGACAAACCGGGAACAAAACGTCAGTTATGAGATGACAGCCCTTTATATGAAACCAGTTCACTTTCGTTTTTGAGTCCTTGTACGGTTTGTCCTTGTGCCAAAAATATTTTCTAGCCTGGCCACTAGAGGGCGGCACCGACAGTTTTTCGACTTCTAACCAAGTTCCCCTGTCTGCAGCCTGGAGGATGGGGTGGAGCTGCGCTTCTATTACACTGTGTACTTTGTGGAAACTTTTTGTAGGTTTAAATTAAATTTTATTTTCAAGTAACATTTAAGGTGTAACGTTCAACTTTGAAAACCACTTTATATATAAGAAAAAATACCACTCTACTCAAAAATACATTCTACTGATTATTACTTACTGTAGATATCTAACATTGCAGTTTCTCTTTGCTTACCCTAAATCTGACTTTCACAGTGAAGGAGAAGAGGTTGATTTAATAAAAATGAAACATCTAAAAAGTTAGCAAAACATCTTTGTGAAAAACAAAACTTGTTAGTTTAAAGCTAAGTATTTACTTAAAACATGTCTGGAAGGCATCTTTCATGGTTCCATGGTGACAGTAACAATAATACACCCTAGTATTGCACAATTTGGTCAGTCTCGGTCTGGCAGTGAGTCAAAAAAAAAACACCCAGAAGAAAATATTGTATGCATAGGAAATGATTCATTATTACATACCAAGTAAAGGTAGTAAAATGTCAAACCACTAAGCTCATTGTGTGTCAGTAAGGAACAGGGAAAAAGGGCTAAAAGAGGAATCTGACATCAGTTCTATATAATGGTTGAAATTACTACAATACATCTTAGATTATATAACACTTTGTTTGGAACAGTTTCACCAGAAGTTATGGTTGTAATCATAGTTGTTTGTTTATTTCCTTTCTTTTATCAATCACTTCAATTGTAAACAGATATTTATCAGCTATCAGGCATAAGTGTACTACATAATAATTTATGATATATGGCATCATGGTAACCTGAATACAGCTTAAGATAATAACAACTACGGATCAGTGTTTTGTTGCTGTCTTTCCAAGATAGAGAGCTGGAAAAGTGCAGGTAGTCCAACAAAATGAGGTCTGTAGATACCTTATAAGAATCAGATATTCATGTAATATGCTTATCAGTGAGAGGAAGCACTTTTTAAACTTTATGCTAAACTAATCAGTAAATGCAATATATAGACAATCGCCATAATTGCTTTTTATTGTCAGCCATTGTTAGAGATGTATCTCTGACAACAATAATGGCTTTCATTTTTGATCATGCATTTTATATTCTAGAAAAGCCACTAGTTTACATTGTCTTGGTTAAATTTAATACAGAAGATGAACACTTTCTGTATACAAACAATGTGTTTGGTAAATGGCCTTTAAACACACCCCTAAACATGAAAATTGACTAGAAATTGATCTGTGTGAAAAACATAAACATGATCATTTGTTTTACTGTTAGTATACTAACATGCCTTTACATTTTTGCCACTTGCAAAACTGTAGGAAATAATATTATTGTAATATTTAATAGCAGGTTATTTTAAAACCTGTGAATTTCATCTCAGCAAATACTATATCTTGATTAGTAATGGCACAAGATATTTCTTGTATGCAACAAATCTTGCAGGGCCCGTGGTTCTGCATGCACTGATTGGTCCCCATCTTATGAGTCATGTCTGTGAGTTGCACAGGGACAGATTGAAACTCTGGAGTTGTCCTTAATACGCGGTTTCTTAAACAGCTTCAGTCTAACAAGCCCTTGTCCAGCTCCAGTCAAAACAACTTTCTCTGTTATGCAACTCTTTGCTTAAGGATCTGTTGTAGTTTTTTCTATATCATTAGGACTAATTATACTGTATGTTTATGGTTTGAGGTTTGGAGCAGTAAAAGTGTTAAGAATGACAGTAGTGCATTTTTTTTTTCTTTGGAAGAATATGGTACCATAAACTTTTGAAACAGCATATGATTACTGAATTTTGGATTCAGTGGTAGATGTTTAACTTTTGTATATGTATTGCTTCATTGTCAATGATAATGTTTCTCTTTGGAGATTGATGCATAGCTTCATTTATAATATAGTTCAGTTGTCAATGTCCATCAGAGCCAGCTTAGTTTATTCCTCCTTGATGTCAGTGTTAATAGGTCACGTTGCTTTACATTACGTTAAAAGAGCTGGTATGACTAGATAGTAGCTCACCTGCATTTGAATAATAACTCATTTGGACTGGAAAAATCTGGACTGGAAAATTTTTCCACTAAATTTGACACAACGCCAGAGCGGAAAGAGTTTCCGTTACTAATACCCTATGACTTTTGTGAAAGGAAACGATGAGGGTATATTTAAAATGGGCCTATTTCGCAATTTTTGCATACTTCCTTGTTGCGGGAGCGGCTTGACAGTTCCAGGACAGGACGCACCCGCTTGGGGAATATAAAAGTCAAGTCAAATTGACGATACCATTTCCTGCGTTCAACCTTCAAAATAAATTTTAAATCAACTCAAGGACATGTTACAACGTTTCCTGAGTGGGCCTAATACAAGCAGGTGAAACTGTTGATTATGAAGGATGTGGTATTTGTGTTGCAAAGGTGGATTAGCAAACACAGAAATAACAACAAAAGAGGTAGAATATGAATTAATGGGCTACTTATTTTAAAACAAGGTCCGTCCGCTCAAATTGAATTTCAAACAAAAGTTGTTTTTTTTTAACTTCATCATTTAGTGAACTACAGTCTTATTATAGCTAATATCTGTAAGATCTCCGTGTTTAATGGTTACAGTATATATATTGTTAAAGTATAAATAATTATTAGGTAACCTATTGTACTGTGGAGAATTACTGCTTTCTATTTTATTTAATTTTATATTACTTATTTTATTGTATTTGTTACTGAATTAATATAGACGTCAATTGATAAATAAAAACTATTCATGGTATAATTTTTTAAAAGCAATATAACACATTTTAGTACACTTCCGTCACGAGGGCTTCGTCCTCCTCGCTTTTAATTTGAAAGTGTGTAACATCCTGTTTTCGTCCATAGTGTGGAGGTTATCGTTGACTTGTAGTCCGGCGTTATGCTTTGCGTCAGTAGCACATCGACTCTGTCAGGTGAATATTTGCTGCTGCTAGCTGGTGAGTGAGTGGAGGAAATTTATCTAAGGAGTTCGCATTTTGAGATTATTACACACATTTCGACGACACCGCAAAATCTTGTCAAAGCGAGGTAAGAGTCATTTATTGTAGGTTATATAGTTTTTTTTTATGGCGAGACTATGTCTGGAGCAGCATGAAAGACACTTTTGCTATCTAGCGTTAATTCGCAACTCATCGGATTATTGTCAGTAGCCTACAAATAATCTTAATTAAAGTCACTTTGATTTTGATGTCCTCCTCACCTTACAGAGCAGTGAACATATGTTCTTGTCTCTTTTAACTTTTTTTTTAAATTGTTGTGCATTGCCCAGTGTATTAAAATAGAGAATACAGGATAACTGCTGAATCATTTGTCCGTTCATTGTGCTGTTTTTACTTTTTGACAAACTTCATTGTATGTTAGTCTTTCTTCTGTGTATGGTCTGCAAACATTTCCATGGTTGCTCCACATCTTGCAGCAAGTCGTGTCTTGCCCAGAGTAGATTTTATCTTGACTTGTCCTCCCCCCTACACACACACACACACACACACACACACACACACACACACACACACACACACTGCCTTTGACACATCTGTGCATATCAAGTCTTATTTATTTTAAATGAAAGAAAAAGCAGAAACTACCTAATCGCTGAACTTGGGGAGAAAATAACAGCAGAGATTTTTTTTCTCCTTCCTTAATTCATCATGCTGGATGTCTCAGTTTAAACAAGCTAAAATATTTACAGTATCCTCATCCACTTCAAAAACATCATGTCACTGTGTTCCGTCTGTTACATCTTAACATTCCCTCTCTCTCACCCCTTGCAGAGCTCCTGTTGGTTCTCCAAAATGCTTTCTTTGAGGAAAGTATCTTATAGGTAGCATTCAATCACAGTGAACTGTGACGTGGAGATGGTCACTTGGGCTGCCTTGTTGACACTATGCATATGGCTACGAACACAAACTGGCTCAGGACAGCACACGTGTCCTTCTGTTTCTCGCCGGCTGGTGGATTTCACTGTAAAATACTCCCTCCCCTACTTCCAAACAGACAAACCTATACAGAACATAGCGGTCAGCAGGGAGGAGCCACAGCTAGATGTGTACGTTGGATGCCAAAATGTAATCGAAGCAGTCAACAATACTATGAAAAAAATATGGCATGTGAAAACTGGACCTGTTGGTAGCCCTGAGTGTGAAACCTGTAATGTGTGTAACATAGGAACAGATCCTGGGGATCCAGTGAATACAGACAATGAGGTACTGCTTTTTGATTCGAATTTGCTATACTTGTACATTTGTGGAAGTACTCAGCATGGGATCTGCTACTCCATTGACGTTAGCTCTTCGCAGCCTGAGCCTCACTGTTTGTACAAGAAAGAGCAAAACTCTCCATCCAGCTGTCCTGACTGTCTGGCCAGCCCACTTGGTACCATAGTCACCACGGTTGACGAGGGAGCCACATTGTTCTTCTTTGTAGCAGCCTCTGTCAATGCCACAGTGGCACAGAGATATCCCAGGAGGTCGATATCTGTGGTGAGGCCACTTTCAACTGAAGATGGGTTTCATATGGTCATGAATGGCCTGACAGTACTTCCCGGTCTACAGGACTCTTACAGGATCGATTACATCTACAGTTTCTCCACCAAAGAGTATGTCTACTTTCTGTCCCTGCAAAGAGAAAACCCATCAAAGAGCAATTCAGCTTTTCAGACTCATTTGGGGCGATTGCCTATAATGATTCTCGAGGTGTGGATGTACAGAGAGGTGATTCTGGAGTGCCGGTTTGAACCAAAACGCAGGAGGAGAAAGAGGGCGGATTTCAAGGACATTGTATACAACGGGCTACAGGCGGCTTACTTTGGACAAGCAGGAAAGGACTTGGCTGATGAGCTGGGGGTGGATCAGACAGACAATATTCTGTATGGGGTGTTTGCAGAGGTGAATGTGCGTGGCCAGCCTAATAAGAACTCAGCCCTGTGCGCCTTCTCTATAACTAACGTAAACCATGCGATTGATAAGGGAGTGGAGGCCTGCTGTAAGTCGGGTTCAGAGCAGCTGTCCAGAGGTCTCTGCCACTTCCAGCCATGTGAGAATTGCCCACATGAAGTGAGTAACTCTTTTTTTATATCTCACTATCATTAAAGCAGAGGTATAGTACAAAGGTTGTGCTGTTGTCAGATAAAGTGACCTGCCCAGACAAACAGTGTGTAATTAAGTCACCTGTGGTTGGAACAATGTAGCTTATCACGTAGCATGCAGTTTTATATTGTGCTCCTGGTAAATTGCGTACCTGTTGCAATTCTGAAGGTGTGTGTGTGAGAGAGAGAGCAGGGCCAGATGAGAAATCTGGGAGGGGTGGATGAGTCAGTGGAGTGACCTGCACGTTGCCACACCGTTTTACTGTTCTGTTAAGTTTCTGTGTTTCTCAGTGAAAGGGTGGCAGCTGTTTACAGTACAGAGCTGTTTTATGAGATATGTATTTCGAGATAAAGATATGGGGATTTCTTCACTGCAGTGAGATGAATTCTTCTACATTGAGCTTTTTATGAATTTGGTTATGCCAGAGAAGAAGGGTAAATGGAAAGTAATGGAAACTCAAAAGGTTAAAATAATATGCAGAGTTTACTCTAAAAAAATGCCTTTAAGGAATAGAGTATTTGGCTGCAGTTCTTCACAAAATAATAAAGGTGTGGGTTTTTTTTTTCTTTTTAAGAACACAAACAATGTCCTTACAGTTATGTGTACACCTACAGGAATGCGAGTCAACAATGTGTGTTGATAAAAGGGTGGAATTTCAAGGGTTAAGACAGTGTTGGACTGTGCCTGGCTTTTATGTATTTTCCTTGAGTGGGAAATAGGAAGAATACTGGAGAAGTGGGGAGCAGGAAGAAAGGAATCCTCCTTTTACTCAGTCAAATGCTGGTTATCGCAAAGCTGTCTTAAAACTGTCAGTATCATACAGTTAAATATTTGGAGAATTGGGTTTGTGCAATAAAAAAAATCTTGGATACCATATGTGTTCAAGCGTGAAATGCTGAAATACAAAGTGACTGAAAAGATCAAATGACGTAAACATCAGGCATTCAAATAGCAGGAAGCAAATAGGGACATGCTGGGGCAGGTCAGCTAAATTGCTTTGAAATGGAATGTTTACCATTGGTTTTGACATATCCTGTCTTCTTTTCAATAATTACTTTTTGTTACCATTGTGACTCATATTCTGCCAACTATCCACACACATCTGCATTCTGCAGTTTTATGTGTGTGAAAGTATGGAAAGTCCAGTTTCAGTGGCTGACAGTCACAAAGTCAATATGCGGAGCTGGAGTCACTGCTGTTTTATGACCTTGTTCCTCTCATAGTTTATTATTATGACTGGAGGCGAGCACACTTCCTGTATAAATGGATTAATTAAAACTGTCTTCACTGTCTCTTTCTCTCTTTTTTTCCTCACACTGAAGAGTATTCATGTTTACAGCATACACTACCAGTCAAAAACTTGAACACACTCTCTCATTCAACTGAATGGGAAAGTGTGTCCACACCTTTGACTGGTAGCGTATGCTGTATGTGCTTAGAGGGAGACCATTGCTGTTGAAGGCAGACACAGGGATAAGAATGCTAAAATGAGAATGCTAAGTGTACGCATCTCTTTGTGCTAATACCCTTGTGTTGTATGCGTTGGTCCCGTTTGCACAGAGCTATGAAGGTAATGACAACTGCAGCGCCATGCCCACTCTGGTGTCACAGCCATTCTACAGGGTAGACCTCTTCAACAGCCAGATGAGGGATGTCCTATTTACTGCTGTCCTGGTCACCACTCTCGGGACTCACACACTGGGCCACTTTGGTACCTCAGATGGCAGGATACTGCAGGTAACATGATGCCTGGGGATGAAGTAGTGATGTCATTGTGGTGTAATCGTGAGTGTGCCTCTGCAGTTTGAATGTATTGTACCAAATATAGATGTTTCTCTGCTTTTTAAAATCAAGTTCAGTTCCATGTCCAAACTAAATATTTGTATATTTTCACTGTCTGCCAGCCAAAGGCAGGTGCATATTAAAAGTACAAGAAAAGAAAACATTACTTCTCTGTGTCACTGGCTTAGGTGATTCTTACAAGAAACAAGCCTTTGGTTTTTTCCAACTATTCTCTGGGAGAGCAGAGTGTATCCAGGACAGCAGCTGTGTATTCAAAGGATTCACTTCTCTTTGTACTTGGAAATAAGGTACATTTTGTAATAGCTGCTGTAGGTACTGCTTTCATTTCTCTCTGTTATATCAGACTTTCTCCACCTTCATGTTTTTCTCCCTTTCATCAAGATGTTCAAAGTTCCTACTGTAGGACCTGGGTGTGCACATTTTATGACGTGCTCCATGTGTTTGACGGCTCCACGCTTCATGAACTGTGGCTGGTGTTCGGGAAACTGCTCAAGGCAGGATGAGTGTACCTCGCAGTGGAACAAAGACTCTTGTGCGCCTGTCATAACAGAGGTAGATCTCCTTCTAGCTGTAAGTGATTAACCAAGGCATGAAGTTTGAACACTGAGATGCTGAATGCTACTCTGTAGTTCTTCCCGAAAATGGCACCTGCTGGTGGTGAGACACTAGTGACTCTGTGCGGTTGGGAGCTTCAGTCTGCTCTGCGGCCTGCCGTCATCGGCGGCAAAACACACACGATCACAGTGGGCTCGAAGACCTTGTGTACTGTCCTGCCTGAAAACAGCAGTAGTGAAGTGTGAGTAACACACATGCAGAAATATTGTATGCACAATACCACACAGTGAACTTTTTCAGAATTTGAGCTGGAAGTTGCGAACTACTTGCCAAAAGTGAATGGTATTCACTAGCTTAAATTTTAAAATGCTAATGTTATTCAGCTTTTTTTTGGCTCAAATCCTGATGCAATATTACTGGTACAGACATAACAACTGACAGGGTCATCCGGTTTATATAATTTAAGGAGGGAAAGTTTCTCAGCACATTTCATCAGAAACATTTAATCCTTGTAGATACATGTTTGATGTCTTCAAAAGATTAGTTCAGTCTCTGGATTCTGTGGAGACATCTCAGCGAGCTGGAAATTGGTACAATATGAGAGAAATTAACAGCAAATACAGTTAAAAATGTGGTTAGAAATTAAGGCATTTTTGACTTCTTTATGTTATATAGGTATTCAAAATAAAACTGTCAACAAATTTGAGAATGAATGGAATAACTCTATCTACAGAATCTATTTAAGCAGATAATTCCTTATGTCCTTTTCATAGGCTACTATGCAAGATTCAGGAAAAAAGACCAAACCAGAATCTTACCATCACTCTGGAAGTGAACGAGGAGAAAGTGGGGGGACCGTACTCAATCCAAGGCACAGCTCGGATGTCTGGCTTCTCTTTTGTGGTGAGAATAATAACTTTGATTTAATTTAAACCATTTCTATGAATATTACTTATACATTATAATATTTGTGGAACTAATTTGTGTATAATGCAATGTTTTGTTGTAAAGTGACATATGACCCTCTTGTCCAATCAGGAGCCTAGTTTAACAGAGGTTGGACCTGACTATGGACCCATGTTTGGAGGAACAACGGTGACACTAACAGGCCAGTATCTTAATTCTGGAAGACAGAGAGAAGTCTTCTTTGCTGACAAACATTGCAACATTCAAAGGTGAGCAACGTAGAAAACACACAACATTTCGTCTGCATAATTTGGGTTTAGTTATTCGTCTTGAATTGTACAAATGTAGTTTCTGTTACTGTATCTGTATTGCTCTCAGTGTTCCTGAAGGAAATGGAACTTCATCTTCAATCATCTGCCAAACACCATCTGCAGCAGAAGTTGGGCAGGTACCCGTGAAAGTTGTCATTGACAAGTTTGTGACCCCCCCTAAGATGTTTTTTTACAAGAAAGACCCTGTAATAACCTCTGTACATCCTCTCTGCAGTTTCAGAAGGTAGGAGGCCGACCCTAGTCCCTGACCTTTGTCAGATTAAGTGATGCCACTACAGTAAAACAAGACAGTGCTAATAACATATTCATTTATGCTGTCATGCAGTGGCTCAAGACTGATGATCGAGGGTCAGAATCTTGACTCCGCCCACAATACTGTGGTTGAGTACATTTCCAGTAACCCTGACATAAAACTTCAACAAGTAAGTTAACTCTTATTCTTATTTAAGACAGAAAATTGCTCATTAACTTTGTCTTGTGTGCGGAGAAATACATTAAAATATTTGAACATATAAATTGGACAGCAATTTGTGGACCTGTTCATGAATGTCAGTAATGGGTGGCTGGCCGTACTCATTCTTTCTGAATATTTCTTTCCTAATATACCAAACAACTGCAGTAGCTGTGATTTCAAACAATATTTTATTTGCTGGCTTCACTTAAGGTCTGCAACGGCACAAACAATGGCACACATATGGAGTGCTGGGCCCCTGCTTTTCAAGAGGAAATGCCAGAAGATCATCCTGGCATGGGAAGGATTGTTATTCACATAGATGGAAAACATGACCTCTGGACGAAACGTTTTGACTACCACCCTGATGCCACAGTCATTCCTTTTGAATATGATGACAATGTATTAGTTCTAAAACGAGGAGATACAAATGTTTCATTGCATGTATGTTTACACAATCTTACACAGTTTTTTTTCCATATTTTATATAACTAATTTGGGATGTTTGCATTAAAATCTCAGTAATAGTATACTTCACAGCATAATTATTAATACATGTATATTATTCACTGGTTTCAGTATACAAAACATTTAACTTTAAACTGTTTGACTTGCAGCATAACAAACTGAATACAGTCAGAACATGTATGAAGATCACAATGACCATTGGTGGTGTGTCCTGCAATGCTAAGGTTCTGTTAAATGAGCTGACCTGCAGGATTCCTAAAGACCTGAATATCCCTAGTGAGGGACTGCCTGTCAGGGTAAGAGTTGGCTTCTAAAACATGTTCCTTAAATCAGTTACTGTATGGAAGCTGAAACCAAATTGGTGTAATCAACTTTTCTACTACTGTAGGTGTCTGTGAACAGCGAAGTTTATGATGTGGGTATGGTAGTCTATGACAAACACACCCACCACTCTGTGATTGCGGGCATTGCGGTGGGCATCCTTGCTGCATTGTTACTAGGTGCTGGCCTTGCATTTATTGTGATGGTCCATATAAAGAGGAAAATGAGAGGTGAGACACATACTGCTATTACCACTATGCTACTGTAATATTTGCAGTTGTGACTATTTGTAAACAAGAGTTCCTGATGTATGCTAATTGTGTGCTGTGGTACATTTGTCCTGTACTTTTACTGTGTATTTTCATATTTTAATGTTTGGTGATTATCTATCCAATATATCCTTTCAGCCAACATAGAGAATCGTTTATCAACGATGCTTTCACGGAGCCGCATGGGCAGCAACCAGGATTTCTCACCAACAGGTGACTACAGACGCGGTGAGACTTCCAAATTCATTCATACATCCATTTTAACTGTTCCTCAGTCTTCATTTGCATTCATCAAAACAAAGGTTTTAGATTTTGTGTTGAAAATTGTACGTATTCGATAACCAACCAATGCTCAGCAGTCACCTTAAAGCACTATTTTGCATGGGTAGTACCAAAAGATGCAATTGCTTTTTAGTTTTACAGTTTCATACAACTATATAGCCATTTTGTTTTGTGTGTTTTTCTTTGTGTTTTACAATAGATCTGTCCAGTCAAACATCAGGTTCAGGAGGAATGGCCTTCCAAGGTTTATTATATGCTGCCAGCTATGATCATCTATCTGTGCCTTTAGTGCCACGGGAAAATATCTCAATGGTCAACCTAAGTTCTGGCCTCCTTGAAGA
>NW_018127916.1:954491-966299 GCF_001952655.1 Monopterus albus
AAGGTAAGAGTCTTGTATTTCATAAAGCAGTAAACTATCTGTTAAACGTGATTATATATAGAGTATATATAAAACACCAATGTCATGCTTAACCTCTTGAATCTGATTTATATTTTTTCTTGCTTGCTTTTTACTTTGTTGCAAATTTTAAATTAGTAGATATTTTTTAATACATGAACACCACTTTTTCTTCTCATGCAGGCCACTTTGGGACAGTTTATCATGGATACCTGAAAGACAGCAATAGGGAAGAGTTTCACTGCGCTGTTAAATCACTGAACAGTATGTTAACATCTACAGTACTTTAATAAGAAAGTCCTCAGTATATGATCTCTTGGCTGGTAGACTTGTTTGTATAACAGTATTTTTTTAAATAGCAGGAATCACAGATTTGGAGGAGGTGGACCAGTTCCTCAGAGAAGGCATCATCATGAAAGGTTTCCACCACCCCAACATACTGTCTTTGCTGGGCATCATGTTGCCTAAAGAAGGGCTCCCTCTGGTGGTTCTGCCATATATGAAGCACGGGGATGTGCGTCATTTCATCCGTTCTGAGAAAAGGGTAAATTACTCTGAAGGTTTCTGGAGCAGTAGGGTCATGACTGTGAATATTTGTTTTGTTGACCTGCCAAGAGAATTTTAATACTGCAGACCATAAGCTTTGGTTCATTCATTTGTCCTTTACAGAACCCAACAGTGAAAGATCTTATTGGCTTTGGACTTCAAGTTGCCAAGGGGATGGAGTATTTAGCGCAGAAAAAATTTGTCCACAGAGACCTGGCTGCACGTAACTGCATGTGAGTGTGAATGACATACTGATGACAAGTCAGTGGAAAGGTTTTGGCCATTTTACTGTCTTTAGAAAAGTTAATGGTCATCTGCAAGTTCAGTTTTGGTTGATATTGTTCTGCAGTTTACAGCACAAAAAGGCTGATTAATTCCAAGATCTAACATGGGGTTCTTCACAAATTTAGTCCGGATAATGACGATAAACATGTCTGTTTCTGTACCTGTAACATGTCTACAATATGATTGTGAGATAAGTTGAACCACTTTAATAGGTAAAGAAAGAAAATACTGCCCTGTGGATCTTGCCTAGAAATAAGTGCAACCATATTTAGTGAAGCAAACAGATGACCTTGTCCATCTGAAAGCCTCTTAGGATAAGAAATATTTGAGACACTGGTAGTATAGTGTCTATTTTTGTGGGCTGCTATTTGCCCATACATGTTAAAAGAGTAGTTTGACATTTTGCAATATACACCTTTTTGCCTTCTAGCAAAGAATTATATAATACTATCGAGACCAATCTCATTTTCTGTTGTTTCTCACTGTCTGCATCCCATGTGTGTAATTGGATCATCATCGACACAGATCTTCAAGATTGGTGTAAATTTAAGTGTACTTGGCTTCTCTCAAGAACATCTTGACTTTAGTGATGCTCCTTTCTTAAGATGCCTTTTCTTTCCAGGCTGGATGAAACATTCACAGTAAAGGTGGCTGATTTTGGGATGGCAAGAGACATCTATGACAAGGAATACTATAGTGTTCAAGATCACAAACGGGCAAAGCTACCAGTGAAGTGGATGGCCATTGAAAGCCTGCAAACACAGAAGTTCACGACCAAGTCTGATGTGGTGAGTGTACTTAATCCAGGACAGAAAAATATCTATACATCTGTTATATTTGTATCTACAATTCATTTCTTATCTGTTTTCCAGTGGTCATATGGCATCTTAATGTGGGAGCTGATGACCAGAGGTGCTAGCCCATATCCAAATGTGGACCCCTATGACATCACACTCTATTTGATGAAGGGACGTCGGCTTCCACAGCCACAGTTTTGCCCCGATGCTCTGTAAGAATCATACCAGCACCCTATAAGTATAACATAACATAATGGGATTGCACAATAGCTTCAGCATGTTGTAATTTAAATTTCTTCAAAATACTAGGTTCTACATTATCATACTGTATGTCAGTTTTGTCTTATCTGTTGTATATATCATTCAGTAGTTTACTCACCGATGTCCGTATGTACTGAACCATTTATTTATTCATTCCACAGCTATTTGGTCATGCTACAATGTTGGAACCCAGAGCCCGAGTGCAGACCTAGCTTCAATAGCCTGGTTACAGAAGTGCAGCACATTCTGTCCTGTCTGGAAGGAGAGCACTACATTAATCTGAAGGTTACTTACGTCAACTTAGACAATACAATGCCTTACCCCTCCATGACTGGATCTGCAGATGAGGCTGAGGCATCAGACTTGGACATAGACAGTAATTCTGCAAGCTGAGTGTCCTAGAGCCCTAAGACTCTCTGATAGTACCCAAAATCAAATTTGGAAAGCATACAAGAGGAGGGACAGCTTGCCTCATCTCATAAATTGTATATGGAGGGTTTGGTTACTATTTTAAAAGACGCTGCAGGTACGATAAACTCTTATTGAAGCTCAGACAAAATCAAGCTGGAAGTTCCCTGTCTTACTACATTTTATCTGGAGCAAAACTGAGACAGCTTGTTGACTGAAGTAAATGTTTGAATTCTTTCTACTAAACATCTGAAGCACAAGTGAAAATGAGACTGAATGTGTGTAACGTGTGTGTGTGTGTGTGTGTGTGTGTGTGTGTGTGTGTGTAAAAGATTTACAAAACATACTATATATCTAAAGCAATATGTATGTATATATATATATATACACACATATATACACACACACACACACAGTTGCAAGAGAAAGTAATGGCACTGTTTTCAATTTTTTGGTTTTCTGCATAAATTGGTCATGAGATGTGTTTTGATCTTCATCAAAGTCACAAATATCAATAAACAATATGTACATGCTGATAAAGCACAAACAGTCATGATCTTTCATACCCTTTATTAAACACACCCAGTTAAGATACAAGGTGATGGTGGAAAAGGTTATGTCAGCACAAGGCTTCTGATGGCAGTAAATGTCAACTGGACTCAGGTGTTAGCAAACCTGGAGTCAATCAATGACACAAAAATGGAGTTGTGGTTTGGAACTACCTTGACTTATAAAATCACTGTGTCCGTGTGCTCGTGTGCTCTTCACAAGCAGCATCAGCTGATGTGAGCCAGGTCTCACAAAAAAGAGGTCTCAGAAGACCAACGATCAAGAGTTGTTGATTTGCATGTAGCTGGGAAGGGTTACAGAGTCATCTCAAAGACTTTAGATATTCTTCAGTCCACAGTTAGACATATTGTCTATAAATGGAGATGATCCCGTACCGTGGCTACTCTCCATAGAAGTGGGCACCCAGCCAAGATCACTCCAAAGGCACAACACAGAATTCTAAATGAGGTAAAAATGAACCCTAGAGCAACAGCTAAAGACTTGAAGAATTCACTGGAGTTGGTTCTCTGTTCATCAGTCAACCATATGCAAAATATTGAACAGGCATTGTGTTCATGACAGGACACCATGGAGGAAGCCATCACTCTCCAAAAACAACATTGCAGCATGCCTGAAGTTTACATATTGGAAGAGATAATACTCCATAAACTCAGTTCATTCACTTTAATAAAGTCCTGTATCATAATCTATGTCCTGACTAATTCCACTACAAGATGAGTTTACAAATTTACATACTGTATCGGTCGTTTAGTCCATCCATCATGCAGGTCCACCTTTGATGATAATAAGCACAAGCAAGTGACAATGCTCCTCTATCATTCACTGTGCTAATAATACCATGGCAGCACTCTCCTCAAGTTAAATAATTTCAGCACAAAGGCAACAACAGTCTGTCTGGTTTCTTATCTTAAAGTTCCCCAGAAAGACATCCTGACAAGCAGCAGCCACGTAAGCTTCTCAGAGCAATGCAATGTAATAGACTTGTGTCTATGAAGTGACTTTACCAAATATCTTTAGAAATGCTGTAACGTTGAGAAATGCCATTTTCATTTAAATGTAAAAAAATCAATCAAGAAAAGTGCATTTAACTTGTAGAGTGGCAAACATTATTGACATTTTACTCAGAAGAGTAATGTAAGCATACACAGTTGTGTGTGTGTGTGGCCTTGTTTTTCAATACTTGAGGGGGGGGCCAAAATCCATGAGTTACTATCTTCGTGGGGACCGGAAGTCACTTGCTGGTACCCACAACGTAGTTTGTTGAATTTTATGAAAACGATGGGGTGTGGGGTTAGAGCAAGTGTAAGCTTTGGTTAAGTGATAGGCAAATAGAAGTTCTAGTTAGGGTTAGGGTAAGTCTCCTGGAAATGAATGCAAATCTATGTAGGAACCCGGTAAGTGACAAAAACAAGGATGTGTGATTGTGGTATCCAATAGCAGCCATTTTGAATGCACATTAAAATGCACATTAAAGGAACCAGAACAACTTGCCTTTAATATCTGAACACAGCAGCAGTTAGAAAACTACACATCAGACCAAATCACGCAGTGAGCACCAGAGCAGTTAGAAAACTAAATGGGTACGTAAAATGTAAACATCTGGCTTCCATACTCTGTTCCCCATCTTAGTTTAGAGTGTTGGCATGCTGTAAATTGCTAATTAGAAAAAGCTGACAAAAAAAGACATTAGTTTTGCAGATGTTTAATAATAAATATGCTCTGGACAAATTAAAATGGTTGAGCTGATAATAGTGGAAACTAACTACATATGCAGTATTTTTACTTCACTCAAGTATTTCCATTTTCAACTACTTCATACTTTGCCTCTGAAATGTAGTAAAATCAAATATTGTACTTTTTACTCCACTGCATTTATTTTGTAACATTAGTTACTAGTTTTTTTGCAGATTAGGATTAATTATACAAGTACAGTATAATCATAGGACTTTATTGATCCTCAGATGGAAATTCCAAGACTTCCCAGCAGTATGTAAAGCACATTATAATCACACGAGGTAGTTACTTTACCATCTGCTATGTTAAAGTGATGTACACATTAATGCACTGGTAATTAGAATCCAATAATATACTCTGATCTGAAAATTCTGCAACAGGACTACTTTTACTTTTGGTCCTTCAAGAATATGTTGATTATATCGTTTATACTGTTACTTAAGTAAGGGATCTGAGTATTTCTTCCACCACTGGATGGCGCCAGGTGAAAAGCAAAGGATCACCTAATTGCTAACAGTTAATCCTGAGGGGAACTCTGTTAATGTCTGAGCTGAATTTCATGACATTTCATCGAAACACTGCTCAAATATTTCACTTTAAACCAAAACTGTCTACATCATGGTAGGGCTACAGGTCAGGAGATCACTTAAATCTGTGTAGATTACACACTCATATACATTACATTACATATAGTTACTATTTAGTCAATAATTAATAGTTATATTGTGAATATATGAGTGTGAATTAAAAATGTTCATATAATTTCGGCAAGCCTTCTGTACTCTGTCAGCTCACTGTGTAAATTGTTAAATGTTTGTGTGTGCTCAAGCAAAAACATTTTGAGTTCATGGTCTGTTTGTTTAACCCACTGGGTCATCTTAATCAAACTCAATTTGGGAATTGACATAAAAAAACATGGGATAACAGAAGGGGAGTTGGACACGGTCAGGAGGACATAATAAAAAATTTGTGGATCAGAGGGAAGGGACAGAAGATAGACGGAACAGGAGCAAGCAAGGAGCTGGCTGGGAGGGGAGACAGGAAAGGACTAACTTACTGACTAATTTGACTGATCATGCACAAATAATTCTCTTATTCAGTACTTTTATTTGGTTCACTGCAGAGAAGGTGATTCTATCAGATACCTTTTGATTTACTGTAATAATAAAGGATGATTGGAATTGTAATAATTTGTCTGTGAATTAATTTAGCTCACATCAGACACCAATCAACCTAAGCTTCATGTCTTTGGACTGTGGGAGGAGGCCGGAGTGCCCGGAGAGAACCCACACAAACACAGGGAGAACATGCAAACGCCACACAGAAAGACCCCGGTTCGGCAGGGTCTTGAACCTGGAACCTTCTTGCTGTGAGGCAACAGTGCTAATCACCGCGCCGCTGTGCCGCCCATATAAATTTATTTTTCCTCCACTTGACATGGCGACACTCTAACTGTTCTTCCCTGTTCTTTAAGTCTGCCCTGACATCACTCTTCTCTTGCAGTACATCATTGTGCTAAGTCTCATTGGAGGCTCTGCATTCCTCAATTTCATCTAGCAGGGAGGCTTTCTCCTGTTTCCACTGGAGGTGCTCATTCTCTGCCAGCTCTTTGAATGTCTCTAGATCAGCCACAAGCTGCTGTTCCTCTGTCTTTTGCTGCTCTAGGTGGGCAACATGGCAGCACTGGGTTTGGTTCAGGTCTGCCTGGAGGGAACACACCTCCGACTGCCACTGCTGTCCTGCTTCCTTCTGAGCAGCCCTCAGCTGATTATTCTCAAGACTGAGTTCCTCCAGCTGGGCCTCCATAGAGCTCGCTGTCCTCTCCAACTCCTGCTCCTTTCTCTACAGGGTACTCTTGAGTTCCTCTGTGGTCTGAAGGTGCATTGCCTTTTTCTGCTTATACTTCATTCGAGCCTTTCTCGGGGTATTATTTTGGGTTTTACGGAGACTTTTGTATTTCTTCAGCTGTGTCATGTAGAAGGTTTTATATTTCCTCCACTTGTCATGGCGACACTTTGGCTGTTCTTCCCTGTTCTTTAAGTCTGCCATGACATCACTCTTCTCTTGCAGTAAATTATTGTGCTCAATTTCATTGGAGGCTCCACATTTCTCAGTTTCATCTAACAGGGAGGCTTTCTCCTGTTTCCACTGGAGGCGCTCATTCTCTGCCATCTTGTTGAATGTCACTAAATCAGCCAGAAGCTGCAGTGCATCTGTCTTTTGCTGCTCTAGGTGGGCAACATGGCAGCGCTCGATTTTGTCCAAGTCGGCCTGGAGGGAACACCTCTCCCACTGCCACTGCTGCTCTGCTTCCTTCTGAACAGCCCTCAGCTGATTATTCTCAAGACTGAGTTCCTCCAGCTGGGCCTCCATAGAGCTCTCTGTCCTCTCCAACTCCTGCTCCTTTCTCTGCAGGGTACTCTTGAGTTCCTCTGTGGTCTGAAGGTGCATTGCCTTTTTCCGCTTATACTTCATTCGAGCCTTTCTCGGGGTATTATTTTGGGTTTTACGGAGACTTTTGTATTTCTTCAGCTGTGTCACGTAGAAGGTTTTATATTTCCTCCTCTTGACATGGCAACACTTTGGCTGTTCTTCCCTGTTCTTTAAGTCTGCCATGACATCACTCTTCTCTTGCAGTAAATTATTGTGCTCAATTTCATTGGAGGCTCCACATTTCTCAGTTTCATCTAACAGGGAGGCTTTCTCCTGTTTCCACTGGAGGCGCTCATTCTCTGCCATCTCGTTGAATGTCACTAAATCAGCCAGAAGCTGCAGTGCATCTGTCTTTTGCTGCTCTAGGTGGGCAACATGGCAGCGCTCGATTTTGTCCAAGTCGGCCTGGAGGGAACACCTCTCCCACTGCCACTGCTGCTCTGCTTCCTTCTGAACAGCCCTCAGCTGATTATTCTCAAGACTGAGTTCCTCCAGCTGGGCCTCCATAGAGCTCTCTGTCCTCTCCAACTCCTGCTCCTTTCTCTGCAGGGTACTCTTGAGTTCCTCTGTGGTCTGAAGGTGCATTGCCTTTTTCCGCTTATACTTCATTCGAGCCTTTCTCGGGGTATTATTTTGGGTTTTACGGAGACTTTTGTATTTCTCCAGCTGTGTCACGTAGAAGGTTTTATATTTCCTCCTCTTGACATGGCAACACTTTGGCTGTTCTTCCCTGTTCTTTAAGTCTGCCATGACATCACTCTTCTCTTGCAGTAAATTATTGTTCTCATTCTCATTGGAGGCTCTGTAATTCTCAATTTCATCTAACAGGGAGGCTTTCTCCTGTTTCCACTGGAGGCGCTCATTCTCTGCCGTCTCTATGAATGTCACTAAATCAGCCAGAAGCTGCGGTGCATCTGTGTTTTGCTGCTCTAGGTGGGCAACATGGCAGCACTGGGTTTTGTCCAGGTCTGCCTGGAGGGAACACCTTTCCCACTGCCACTGTTGCTCTGCTTCCTTCTGAACAGCCCTCAGCTGATTATTCTCAAGACTGAGTTGCTCCAGCTGGGCGTTCATAGAGCTCTCTCTACACTCCCACTCCTGCTCCTTTCTCTGCAGGGTACTCTTGAGTTCCTCTGTGATCTGAATGTGCATTGCCTTTTCCTGTTCATAATTCATACAAGCCTTCTCCAGGATATTAATTTGGGTCATACACATACCTACATACTTTTTGTATTTGTTCAGCTGTGTCATGTAGAAGGTGTTGTCTTTCTCCAACTGGACATGGCAACACTCTAGCTCTTCTTCCCTGTTCTTCAGTTCTGCCATAAGATCGTTCTTCTCTTGCAGTAGATTATTGTGCTCAATCTCATTGGAGGCTCTGTATTGCTCAATTTCATCTAGCAGGGAGGCTGTCTCCTGTTTCCACTTGAGGCACTCATTCTCTACCCACTCTTTGAATGTGTCTAGATCAGCCAGAAGCTGCTCTAGGTAGGCAACATGGCAGCGCTGGGTTTGGTCCAGGTTTACCTGGAGGAAACACCTCTCCCACTGCCACTTTTGCTCTGCATCCTTCTGAACAGCCCTCAGCTGATTATTCTCAAGACTGAGTTCCTCCAGGTGGGCCTTCATAGAGCTCTCTCTCCACTCCCACTCCTGCTCCTTTCTCTGCAGGGTACTCTTGAGTTCCTCTGTGGTCTGAAGGTGCACTGCCTTTTCCTGTTCATACTTCATACGAACCTTCTTCAGGGTATTATTTTGGGTGATACACAGCTCGTTGTATTTCTTCAGCTGTGTCGTGTAGAAGGTGTTGTCTTTCTGCAACTGGACATGGCAACACTCTAGCTCTTCTTCCCTGTTCTTTAATGCTGCCATGACATCACTCTTCTCTTGCAGTAGTTTATTGTGCTCAATCTCATTGGAGGCTTTGCATTTCTCAATTTCATCTAGCAGGGAGGCTTTCTCCTGTTTCCACTGGAGGCGCTCATTCTCTGCCATCTCGTTGAATGTCTCTAAATCAGCCAGAAGCTGCTGTGCCTCTTTCTTTTGCTGCTCTGCTTCCTTCTGAACAGCCCTCAGCTGATTATTCTCAAGACTGAGTTCCTCCAGGTGGGCCTTCATAGAGCTCTCTCTCCACTCCCACTCCTGCTCCTTTCTCTGCAGGGTACTCTTGAGTTCCTCTGTGATCTGAAGGTGCATTGCCTTTTCCTGTTCATACATTTCCTGTACATACATACAAGCCTTCTCCAGGGAATTATTTTTGGTCATACACATGCCTACATACTTTTTGTATTTGTTCAACTCTGTCATGTAGAAGGTGTTGTCTTTCTGCAACTGGACATGGCAACACTCTAGCTCTTCTTCCCTGTTCTTTAATGCTGCCATGAGGTTGTTCTTCTCTTGCAGCAGATTATTGTGCTCAATCATATTGGAGGCTCTGCATTTCTCAATTTCATCCAGCAGGGAGGCTTTCTCCTGTTTCCACTGGAGGCGCTCATTCTCTGCTGTCTCTTTGAATGTCACTAAATCAGTCACAAGCTGCTGTGCCTCTGTCTGAGCAGCCCTCAGCTGATTATTCTCAAGAATGAGTTGCTCCAGCTGGGCCTTCATAGAGCTCTCTGTCCTCTCCAACTCCTGCTCCTTTTTCTGCAGGGCACTCTTGAGTTCCTCTGTGGTCTGAAGGTGCATTGCCTTTTTCTGCTTATACTTCATTCGAGCCTTTCTCGGGGTATTATTTTGGGTTTTACGGAGACTTTTGTATTTCTTCAGCTGTGTCATGTAGAAGGTTTTATATTTCCTCCACTTGACATGGCGATACTTTGGCTGTTCTTCCCTGTTCTTTAAGTGTGCCATGACATCACTCTTCTCTTGCAGTAAATTATTGTTCTCATTCTCATTGGAGGCTCCACATTTCTCAGTTTCATCTAACAGGGAGCCTTTCTCCTGTTTCCACTGGAGGCGCTCATTCTCTGCCATCTCGTTGAATGTCGCTAAATCAGCCACAAGCTGCGGTGCCTCTTTCTTTTGCTGCTCTAGGTGGGCAACATGGCAGTGCTGGGTTTTGTCCAGGTCTGCCTGGAGGGAACACCTCTCCTCCAGCTCAGAAGGAGGCAGACCAGCAATCAACTGATTATTCTCAAGACAGCAGTTGTTGAGCTGTTGTTCTTCAGCTTTTATCAGTGTGGCTTCCAGTTTTTCTTTTTCACTTTTTATATTGTTAAATTCACCCTCAGTGGTGGCTGTCAGTTGCTGACACCCTATTTTGTCTATCATTGATCTGTCATAGAAAGGTGAAGGTTCCAGCATTTGTTGGACCTCAGTTTGTTTGCACCTCTTCTTTGTCTTTTTTGTTTTTTTTCTAGTACTGTGTGTACACCCCATAGCGAAACCAAACTTGGTAATGTTATACAGTAGACAATTTCTGAAATCCTTGACTTCTCAAATTCAAATTGCAGCCTCTGTGTGTGTGAACAGTAGCTCCAAACGTATGTCCAAATGTAACCGTGAGATCGTTAGGTGAAGGTTCTCTGTGACGTCATCAATGGAGTTCCTTTAATGTGCGCTCCAGGTTGCTATTGGATACCCCCTCAAACACACCCACAGGCGTCGTAAAAGGGCTTGCCATAACAAAATGTAGTCTATATACAATAGTCCATTCATTTTAATTAGATGGCAAATGGTAACTGTCAATCTATTTTATTTCATTCTATTCATTCATTTCTATTCTGTTTCATTTAACTTAAATAATAAAGTTCAATAGGCCAGGAGGCGTGGCTTTGCTCACTGGGTTTTGCTTATGGACAGTTGGGACATGTCCCTACCTAAATTTGAGCAAATTGGAGTCATGTATCAGAATGATGTGCCTGACTGGCTGCAAGGGAGGAGGTAATGTAACGCTCAGATAATATGCTAATGTCATATTTGCTCCGAGACACTGAGGAGCAATAGCTGTCAGTGTGCTGATAACGGTACGTTTTGATATCTGACTTCCTTATACCTGGAAATATATCCACAGATTCAAAGTTTCCGGTTCAGTACGTCATAAGTAAAACGTTCACAAACAACGCCTCTTTTGTTTCATAGTAATGTATAATACAAGCTACAAGCTAATTTCTGCTCTAGACAAATAAAATAACACTGGTATAGCGTTGCATTCTGGGAGTGACAAAATCAACGGCAGAGAGGCGGCGCAAATACGTAACTTTACTGTATTTGTCAAGGTTGCATGCAGAGCAGACTTGTAGCCAATTTTCTTTTCGAGGATTATCCATCTGAATCCTATACTTTTAAAACTTATCACACAGTAAGTTCAATTACATTTCATCTTTCTGCTGATGTTTGCTTACTAACATCATATTGGCTACTGCAGGATATGGTTCTTATTACCATTGCTAACTCTGAGAGACGAGACAGTCCAAGTAACTTCAAAACAGTGCTGATTTATTCAAAGGATCACAGGTAAAATTAACATTACACGCTCAGGCATCTTGCACCTCCAAACTGCTCACAGGCAGATGTAAGATGAAAGACCCTGAACCCACCAGGCCTATACATTATATCCCCTCGGTTGGGCTAGCCCCATACTACACAGAAACGTCAACCGAGACGTCTCTGTTACCAGCTTTGCAGCTGGCCATAGCAGTAGTCAAAACATGAAGCAAATCAATGTGTGTGTGTATGTGTGTTCTGTTGATTAAGTGGTGTGTAGCTAAAAACATTCTCACGACCTCTAGTAACATGTCGTGACTTAAACATAAGA
>NW_018127916.1:973233-975819 GCF_001952655.1 Monopterus albus
ACAAAATTCTTACTGTAATTAATCAGTCCCAAAAATTTCATCATTTCTCTGACTGTGGTGGGCTTAGAATGACAGAGAATGTCTGTCTTTTGAGTCTCAGTTATGTGTAAGCCCGATGCTGACACCATGCGTCCTAGAAAAGCAACTGTGGGTCTCCCTATCTGCAATTTGTCCCTGGAAACCTTAAAACCTCCCTGAGCCAAGTGAGTCAACAATGTCTCTGTAGCCACCATTATACTTTCCAAGTCAGCCTTTTATAGCCTTGAATTGTTGCCATCTTAAATTCATATCATGAACATTATCACTACAATTCTACAGTCTTTTCCCTATAGTTGTCTGACAGTAGCTGATGTCGAGAGGACCCTCACGCTACCACCAACTCCTCGTCTAAGACTGCTTAGTATGTATTCATTGAAATGATATGTTTATGTTAAATCAGATGAGCTTTTACATTTATTTATATCCCAGCAAAGCATGCACATTCCTTCTTGTAAAGATATACAAGTTAAGATGCTCTCTAAAATGACTATTTCATGTTTCAGGTGGAACAGAGCATGTGACTGCTGGATGATCAGCCTTGAGGGAAGGTCCTATGTGGGGGCATCCAACCAACATTTGTGACGGGGCTTGCTGCTCTGTTTTCAGTGTACTACATCTTTAATCTACAGTGCCAAGAGGAGGCTGCCTGTACACTTGAATTTATTCAAAGGTAAGGTTTGTGTTGTCCAACAGGCCTGTCATTTTGACATGAAATTGTAGGGTAAACAGAGGTGTTACTGATGATATTAATTAAACTTCAATCCCATTAATGTCTAACAGAGCCAGGGTCCTGGTATTATAATACTGACTCACTGGAAAAATTGCTACACATAAATAGAACAGATCCACAACTAATGTCAGTAGTAATACCTGTGTTTACCTGCAATTTCATGTCAAAATGGCTACTCTGAAAAAGGTTTGTTGTTCTCTTTACTTGTCTCTAGCTGCTTGGGCATCATATCCAATTTACTTCTGATTGTTCATCAGAAATCTATTAAGTAAATATGAAAGCACCAGTAGTCATCCCAACAATATCTTCACAACATCAATATTATGGTATTCCAAAAAAAATATTTTGATCATATCTCCGAGCCCTACGTCACATAATAGCAGACTTTTTTCTATTCAGCCTCTAATCTTAAACTAAATCTTAAACTTTTCAGGTGACTCATTGGAATCAGCCCAGAAAGAGGGACCAAGGCCAGTCGGGATAAGATAGTCTACAAGAGGACAGGGAAAGTTGTTCAGAAGAAGTCTGTCACAGTCAACCCCTGTGTGTCCACTCTTCTAAAGAACCTCATAGACTTTGAATGGAATTTCATTGGCCAGTAAGCGATCTCTACCCAGTTCACATCATGGTTAGTTCCCAATTTTTGTCCTAGATTATATACTTGCTCTCCTGTCTACTAAGTATGCTACTCACCACTTGAAAAATTTGGGTATTTATGCTATAGAAGACTGAAGAAAAACTATGTGAACCAGAAGGGAATATGTCCACTTGGAGTGTTCTTGTATATGTTCAGTTTTGCCTTTTAAGATCACTTTGTATAAAATGGTGAACAGAATATTGGCAGTCACTTGATCAGATCTAATCTGAAAGAACTCAGAGTATTCTCTTTCTGTTTTAAAATAACCATTTAAGTTCAACTAAGAGCTAAGGTAAACTCTAAAAAGAAATGTTTAGACAACACAAAAAATTTTACGCAACATTTTGCATTAGTCTTTTTGAGTTATGACAATTTCATTTGAAATTACATTGAACCAACAAACTAGATTGCGTTGGGGGAATTGGCTTTTCCTCTTCAGTCAAAGATTATTTTAATTACCCCTTACTTATTAACTGTTAGACTAAAGGCAAGTTTTTAAGTTAACTCATAAAATTATGTTGCTCCAACTGGCTTTACCATATTATTTTAAAGCAATTTTATATGTTGTCTGTTAATTAACTCTAATAATGTTTACAAAATTTTAAATAGCAACCATTTTAAAAATTAAGTGGCTCCAAATAGATTTTTATATCAGGTTTCTTTTTCTTTTTTAGTTTTTTTTTTGTTTTTGTTAATGTAGTAGCTTTTAAGAAAGACATTAGTTCAACCACAATTTTTGTGCAATTAACATTTTTTAAATTTCAACTGCTCCTCAAATTATAAATAAAGAATCTGGCCATACTCCCTTGAGAAATTAAGTATTAAGTATAATAAATTATGCCATCACAGCAATGTTAGGCAAATCTTCATAGATATAACAGTCAAAAGCCAAGTAGCATGTCATGGAACTTTCCAAGAGACTAAGCTGTATATGAGTAAGCCCACATCAGTCATTTCCGAAACACAAAAAATACATTCTCCTTGGGCTAAAATATGTATTTCTTTAAACATCTTGATTTGTCAACTTTCAAGACAAGATTTGTTGAACATAAAGCATAACAAAGCTAACCTGAGAGAAACATTCTCAATTTTTTTTCATCTTCAGTTGACTTCCAAATACAAAACCATGTCATAAAGTGGGAGTGTTCAGAAACAGGTGGAATCTTTAGAAAATATTGTT
>NW_018127916.1:976060-977708 GCF_001952655.1 Monopterus albus
AAGCTGGGTTCAAACCCCTCATTTTCCTTGTAAAAAAAAAAAAAAAAAAAAAAAAAAAAAAACATAACATAGGTTAGTGTGTAACAGATAATGGATTAGATGATTACTGGTTACTTTTTAGATTGCAGTCCCTTCAGATAATTCAGATAATCAAATCAAATCAAATTTTATTTGTATAGCGCCAAATCACAACAAAAGTCATCTCAGGACACTTTACAAAGTAAGGTCTAGACCTTACTGTTATCAATATTATTACATAGGGAAAACCCAACAAATCCCCCTTGAGCAAGCACTTGGCGACAGTGGGGAGGAAAAACTCCCTTTAACGGAAGAAACCTCCGACAGACCCCGGTTCTTGGTGGGCGGCCTTCTGCCTCGACCGGTTGGGGTGAGTGGATAGAGGAGAGACAAAAGAAGAAAAGCAAAATATAACTGAGTATCATCTGCATAGCAATGGAAATTTATGTTGTGCTTCCTGATAATATTGCCTAAAGGGAGCATTTATAAAGTGAAGAGTATTGGACCTAACACAGAGCCCTGTGGAACGCCGTGACTAACTTCAGTTTGTGGGGAACATTTGTCATTGACATGAACAAATTGAAATCTTTCTGATAAATAAGATTTGAACCAACTTAGTGCAGTTCCTTTAATCCCAATAACATGTTCAAGTCTCTGCAGTAAGATGCTGTGATCAATGGTGTCAAAAGCAGCACTGAGATCTAAGAGGACAAGTATGGAGACAAGTCCTTTGTCCGAGGCTAGGAGAAGATCATTGGTGACTTTCACATCCGTACTATCTGTACTATGATGGACTCTAAATCCTGACTGAAAATCCTCAAACAAATCATTCTTGTGCAAGTGGTCACATAACTGCTTTGCAACAGCTTTTTCAAGGATTTTGGAAATAAATGGGAGATTGGATATTGGTCTATAATTAGCTAGGACACCTGGGTCAAGAGTAGGCTTTTTGAGTAGAGGTTTAATTACTGCAACTTTAAAAGCCTGTGGAACATAACCTGTTAATAGAGAGAGGTTAATCAGATCTAGTATGGATGTGTTGATTAGGGGAAAGACGTCTTTGAGCAGCCTGGTCAGGATGGGGTCCAGGAGACATGTTGATGATTTAGATGAAGCAATTGTTGAGGTCAACTCAGAGAGATCTATAGGGGAGAAGTAGTCCAAGTATAAATGAGGTCTTACAGATGTTTCTAAAACCATTGTAGTAGATGGCACATCTGCGAGAGCTGTGGGAGTGGTCCGACCAATTTTTTCTCTAATAGTTGTGATTTTATTTGTAAAGAAGCTCATGAAGTCATTGCTGCTGAGATCTAAGGGAATGTTAAGCTCAACAGCACTGTGGCTCTTTGTCAGCCTGGCTACAGTGCTGAAAAGAAACCTGGGGTTGTTCTTATTCTCCTCAATCAGTGATGAATAAAATGCGGTTCTGGCACTATGAAGGGCTTTCTTATATGTTATTAAACTATCTTTCCAGACTATGAAAAACTCTTCTGACTTAGTGGAGCGCCACCTCCTTTCCAGTTTTCGTGATGCCTGCTTGAGGGAGCGGAGCTGCGAGCTGTACCACGGCGCTAACCTCCTCTGTTTCACTACCTTCTTTTTCAGAGGGGCAATGGTATCAAATGTATTA
>NW_018127916.1:981341-1018414 GCF_001952655.1 Monopterus albus
GCCCAATTTTTCAGTTTTTTATTTGTTAAAAACGTTTGAAATATCCAATAAATTTCGTTCCACTTCATGATTGTGTCCCACTTGTTGTTGATTCTTCACAAAAAATTACAGTTTTATATCTTTATGTTTGAAGCCTGAAATGTGGCAAAAGGTCGCAAAGTTCAAGGGGGCCGAATACTTTCGCAAGGCACTGTATATTGTGTGTGTGTGTGTGTGTGTGTGTGTGTGCGCGCTTGCGCACGTGTAGTATTTTTATTGTAGGTCGATCATTTTGACTTGGTCAATTGAAAAGTAGCTTGCAAGGCGAAAAAGTGTGGGCACCCCTGGTCTAAATCAGTTAATTAGAATTTTTAACTTGCAGCCGTGTATTAAATCAAGTGGTGGTAACAGGTCCTCTGAATTAGTTTTTAGAGTGTAAGACTGTTGCCTTAGTTTGAAGGGAGGATGTGTCTTGCCAGTGTCGTGAAATTTATTGTATTACAGTGATTTATCTGATTGAGCAACTTTTTGCATAAAGTACTATTTAAGTCTGACTGGCTAGATTTTACACAGTTTAGATAATGAAAAAAAAACAAGCAAAAAAGAGGAAGAAAAGAAAAAAACAAATGGAAATCTTTTTCCTGTTCCGGATGCCTCCTGGGCGCCTTCCTAGGGAGGTGTTCCGGGCATGTCCCACCGGGAGGAGGCCCCGGGGAAGACCCAGGACACGCTGGAGGGACTATGTCTTTCGGCTGGCCTGGGAACGCCTTGTCATTCCCCCGGAGGAGCTGGAGGAAGTGTCTGGAGAGAGGGAAGTCTGGGCATCTTTGCTTAGACTTCTGCCCCCGCGACCCGGATCTCGGATAAGCGGAGGAAAATGGCCTATTGTTGAGAGAAAAAGTCCATTTATTTTGAAAAGAGAAGACTAATAAAAAGATATATTTCTCTATATGAAATTTATTATGCATTAACGTATCAAAATAAGCATGTGCACCTGGATCCCTTCTGTTTAGGATAAACAGAAAAGACTAACTTCAGCTGAGCAGTACACAACATTTATATGAAAAAATGTTACTATCTGATTGGTCCAAACTGTTGGGGAGCAATTGTGGTTTAAACTTAATTAAACTTAACCCTCCCAAGGTTGGTCCTTCAGTCTGTCCATCCTCCAATCATCCTCTCTGCTCCAATGGTCATGGACAGCACCCTAAAAAGGGAGGAATACCTACCCTGTCTTAATTCCTACATAGACACTTATGTCTTCCTTTGTTCCCAAGAGATTTTAGGCACTACCCCCCTGTTCCAATAAAACTTCTCTGCCTTGGTGTGTGTCTGTGTTACCCTGCCTTTGAAGTTGCTTCCTCTTCCTGGCTCAGGTCTAATCTCTGTTCCAACTATCCTAGGAATTCCACTAAACTATAGCTCCCCCGGCCTATTAGCCAAGTGGTGGTAATAAAGTAACTGTGGACCCTCTTTGCTAGGCTGTAAATCTAATAAATTTTAGTGTTTTAGTGAACCAGTCTCCCTGATTTTAAACAGTGCTCCAGTTGGCTAAGACAGTAAATACTAACAAGTGATTCAATGAACACATAAGGTGATATAGATATGTAACTACATAAACATAAACACAACTGTGAGATCAAAATATATAAACTTATGTATGCTATATAATAAAAACCCTAACTAATTATTCATTTCTATCTAAAAATGAAAATCACCCTAACATTGTTCAGTCTGTCTAAGATTAAGGGTTGGACTTGAAGTTATTTTTCAGTGTCACTGACAGATTACTCACAGTGGCATGTTTCTTAATTCCCCCAAGTTTATTTTAAAAAAAGCTGATTACTGTTGTGTTGTGCATACTTGATATTTACAACTGGAATGAAAAAAAAATGTAAGCATTTACAAATTAAGTGCAGTTTTCAATTGATGCCGCCTCATGAAAATGTTGTTACATAATTGATTTTTGTATTTTCTAAATCTCCTTTCCATAAAATTTTTTTATTGCTGCATGTTAGTTAACAAAATCATTATTATATGTTGTAGAGAATATCACAGTAAAGTTGGTAATCAACGTTAAAGGCAGTGCTTAATTCATATTAATTGGCTGTTATCAATGCTGCCACTAATATGCTCTATTTACAGAAATGACTTGTACTGTATTTGGATTATGGTAAAATTCCATCGTTAATGTTAAAAAATTGTGGCTACCCTACCACTAGTATACTGTAATGTACAGTAAAATACAGCATGATACTGTGTTTTAACACAGTATCATGTGTATTACGCAATAACAGTAATACTGTAGAAAAAACGGTAATGTACTGGCAACCCTGCTGCTTTTACAGTAGTTTACTGTAAAATCAAGAATATACAGAAGTCTACTGTAATTCTTTACATGGCAGTTACTAGTTATTTTGCAGATTAGGATTAATTATACAAGTACAATATAATCATAGGACTTTATTGATCCTCAGATGGAAATTCCAAGACGTCCCAGCAGTATGTAAAGTACATTATAATCACATGAGGTAGTTACTTTACCATCTGCTAGGTAGGTAGGTAGGTAGGTATGTAGGTACTTTATTGATCCCTCAATGGGGAAATTTCAGTGTTTCAGCAGCAATGGAGAACAAACAACATAACCCCATGAGAAACAAACACCACACACATATCTTGATAAACAAATTTCAGTACCTCAAGCAGCAATAGAGAACAGACAGCATAACACCATGAGAACAGAACAAGCATCGCACACACATCCTGATAAATAAATTCCAAGTACTCAGAAATAGACAGAATCAAGTATTTGAATAATCAAGGACAGAATTTACATATGTGTATATTATTAACCATGCCATGTTAAAGTGATGTGCACATTAATGCATTGGTAATTAGAATCCAATAATATACTCTGATCTGAAATATGGCATTCTGCAACAGGACTACTTTTACTTTTTGTTCTTCAAGAATATGTTGATTATATCGTTTATACTTTTAAGTAAAAATGTGAATATGGGACTTACTTGTAACAGAGTGTTTTTACACAGCAGTATCGCTATTTGTTACTTATTGTAAGTATGGGATCTGAGGATTTCTTCCACCACTGGATGGTGCCAGGTGAGCAGCAGAGGATCACATAAGTGCTAACATTTAATCTTGAGGGGAACTCACTGTTAATATCTGAGTTGAATTTCATGGCATTCCATCCCAAGCTGCCCAAATATTTCACTTTAAACTAAAACTGTCTACATCATGGTAGGGCTACGGTAAGACCCGGAGATCACTGAAAGCTGTGGGCTTTGTCTTTTGGGGACTACAAATCTTTGTACAGAATTTTATGGCAATAGATGGACATTGCCTTGTACAGTACAGAGTCCTAATGCTTTCTTATGTCCCACTGAGATGCCAGATGTTGGGTACAGTTTACAATATTTTTGGCACTGTGGGCCACAGAACAACATTAAAACTTTAAGGTGTTGCCTTTGGAACAGCTTTATGATTTAACTCAATAAAATAAACCAGGGGTGGCCATTCCAGTCCTCGAGGGCCGCTGTCCTGCTTGTTTTCCAACTACCGGTATCCCTGCCTGACCTGCTGCTGATTACCTGGCTCAGGTGTGTTCAGCCAGTCAGAAGATGGAAGATACCAATTCACTTTATCTTTCCTCACTCCACTTTCATCTGTAGTGGTTAACAATAAACAAGGTTCCAGAGGTAATGTGTAATAGAACAGTATGTAGTTCATATTTAGATATTATTTGTTTTAGTTGTGGAAGGATGTAAGGCTGAGCTAAGTGTGTACGGACGCTTGATCTGTTTCTGGCGCAGGCAAGAATATCTTGGGCTGTGTCTCCCTTGTTTAACCTATGGGTCAACATCCTGAGTGACTTCCTCCTCAGATAGGGAATGGATATACTATAGCTGTAGCCTTATGTGAACTGTTCGTGTGCTCTGTTCAGGTTTAGAAAAAGGAAATGTGCGCTAGGTCAATGCGACCTAGCAGTTCATGTACTGGACAGTTTAGACAATGCTCGGAAGAAGGTGTGTGTGGGTAGCTGGCATGGGACCACGTCTTCATGGCTCAGGCCATGGAGGGCTGTGTGAGTACGAGCAGATAAAAAGCTGGGTTAGAGCAGAAGAAGAGAGAGAGAGGATGACAGTGCTATTGGGACAGTAAACCGTGTACTTTGTGGGGACGCTGAATTAAGACTGACAACTGACTGTGGGCTGACAAAGACTGACTGACTCTGTGACAGTTCTCATGTAATACTGTATCTATTCCATTGCAGGAGGAGTGAATCTGTTCTCTGTTCCCTATCTACAAGATTATGTGTTCAAATACTATATTCAGAATAATTGTAATATTAAATGATCCTTTAAATTGGGATGGTTTGTCTGAATTAATTTAGTCGGCATTACACTCCAGCCACGACACATCTAAGATGGTATCTTCCAGCTTCTGACTGGCTGAACACCTGAGCCAGGTAATCAGCAGCAGGTCAGGCAGGGATAGTTGGAAAACAAGCAGGACAGCGGCCCTCGAGGACTGGAACTGGCCACCCCTGAAATAAACAGTGCTTTCAGTCAGTTTCAGTATTTATTTTTTTACTGTCGTCCTCTTTTTGCTTGATTTTATTTTATTTTTCCCAGCAAAACGTGTGCAAATGTTATGAAAATTACTTCTGTTCCCAGTCTGGATCACACCATTATTTTAACTCTACAGTATATAATGAGAAAATTAGCTGGTGGGATCTTTAATTAAGAACCAGAGAAGAGGAAAGATGCTGAAGATTTCCTGTAACAAAGCCAAAATCCAGGTTTGCTAACACCTGAGTCCAGTTGACATTTACTGATATCAGAAGCCTTGTGTTGCCGTTACCTTTTCCACCATCACTTTGTATCTTTAATGGGTGTGTTTAATACGGACATGAAAGATCATGACTGTTTGTGCTTTATCAGCATGTAAAAAAATGTGTTTGTTGATAATTGTGACTTTGGTGAAGATCAAAACACATTTCATGACCAATTTATGCAGAAAACCAGGAAATTAAAAACAGTGGAATTACTTTTTCTTGCAACTTCTTACTTTTTCTTTTCTTACAACTATATATATGTGCGTGTGTGTGTTTGCTCTTAATCACTGTAATAAACTGTTAGACATGGATTCTACAAGTGCTGACTTGTGCTCAGGGGTCCCCTGCATATATACTTTGGAATGTTCACAATATGAGGGGACTTGTGCATGTAAAATCATCACACTGCATGCCAAATAACTCAATTCTTTCTCCATCACAAGCTCTGCACCTACTGAATAATACAGTGAGGTTTCTGTGGTGTTCAGATATCAACTGAGCCTAAGAAATGAATCCAGTACTGGCTGTTATCACTAGAGGGCAAACAATGCCTCCTTCTAGAGCATACAGTAGTCGAGTTGCTGCGGCAGTGATGCTCTGCACTACAGCAGACAGCTCAGTACAAAGGTGCTGCACAACCAGCTCTGTTCATCAGCTGAGCAAGTTAATAAGTTCAGTTCTTAAGCTCAATCAACACAGGATAACATAGGGCACATTTTTTTCTCACATATAATTAAAATACTGTATTTACCACAGCATATTAGACAGTCCAAGGGATTTTAGAATGTATGCGTTGATTTTCTTTTTTTAACATTTAGACTGACAATGCAGTATGAAAAAGAGTGAAATAAATGGTTTATATTGACCAGTTTCTACCTAGGGTAACAGAATACTTGATTTTTGTTATTGCTGCATTCATTTCCTTCTATTCAAGCTTGAGCTGATATTATTTCTGTGCTATTGGTTGCACTGTAAAAAGTATTGTTGCACAGGCAAATGGTTGATTGCACTTACTGTTTTAAACAACAAATGAAATGTTTCCCTGTCCCCGTTTTTCCTACCCTCATTCTGGATAAATTCCAGCAGCTGATGGGTTAAAAGAGAGAGAGAGATAGAGAGAGCGTTCAGTACAACAAGAGATGGTAGAGAAAGTCATGAAAGTGGACCAACAAAGCCACTAAAGAAAATACGGTGTTGGTGCTGAGTGCAACGGCACACATCTGAGGCAATATACTGTAGCTCTTGTTCTCTGCCAGGTGGATGAGAGGAAAAACACATTGTTAGAAGTCTGAATTATGGCAGTTCATCCAGAGTGACTCTTTCTGAATAATTTATGGACATAGAAAAAGTTTTTTTTTTTTCAACCAAGTTCTCGTTGTGTTCAGGTTGAGGTTCAGAACTTGAAAATAAGATAATGTTTACTTCACATGAGTCAATTGTATAACAACTGTCTCATAAGAAATTTGCATGTATTATGTGTTAGAAATTAATGGGGTATAACATAAGATATACAGAAGCAGACATGGAATGCATTGCTCATGTATGATTACCGGTCAGCTGAAGATCTGGTTACCAATGATTCAATACAGGAAGAGTTTCTAGACAGCACATGGTGGAAGTGGAGGTTAGGTGTTGGAAAGAAAGGGTTAGACAAAAATACATATTATGAGTTGTAAATAATCCCACCGTGGGGAAAAGACACAGCCGTATAGGCCACCCAAACAGTTGCAGATTCTCTGTCAAGTGCTATAAAGGCCCATAGTTACCATGAAAAAGCACAAAAAAGTCTGACTACTATAAATCTCTGCTTTTCACTTGTAATGTTTTGGGGCTTGACATGAGCCCAAGTGAAGAAAACCTGAATGACATCACAGAAAACATTATACAAGTATTTCAACAGACTGAGTAGTACTCTACATAAAGATAGATTTCATGAGTAACATTCTTCTTTAAGGAATTAGGAGCAAATAATTAATAGAGGAATGATTGATCCCACCATAAATAAGTTAATGAAATGCCTGGTTCTCACTAAGGAGTTCCTGAGCACCTACACCAGGTTTCAGTTAGTCTATTTATTCAGAAGCACCAGATTTGTTCCTCCCCCACTTACAAAAGCACATGTGCACACACACACACACACACACACACACACACACACACACACACACACACACACACTATCCCAGCCCAGAAGCACAGTGCGGGCTGCTATAATGCCTGGTCTAAAATTCCTTTTGTTGTCTTCAAGTGTATATATTTTTAAATATTTTACACTTTATTTCACACTCTCCTGGTTTTGAAGCAGGGTTCATTTAAAATCTGTGAAACAGCAAATATCATACAGCAGCTGTTGTGTGATCCATGACAAACTGGACAAGGGAAAAGAAACTGTGGCTAGCTGTTTCTTGTCAAGACTTATACAGATCTACACACACTAAACACAAGAAGACAAGAAAAGTAGGATTAGGACAGCCAATTAGCTCTTACTGTAGCTGCCAAAATGTTAAATTTAACTGAAGATCACCGGTGTAAGGGCACTGTAGAGCGAGGTTCAGAAGCAACTTTTTTTTTGTAAGCCAGGCATTTCAGTGATGAATAAGGAGCCAACACCGAAAATGGGCCACTGCTTTTAAAGTGCCAAACACGACTGTTGCCAGTTTGGTTTAGCTGATGGTGAGCTGAATGAGCGGTGGCCTGTTTAATGTGCACATTCAGCCTGATTGAAGCTCATTGGCTCACAGAGATAAAATCTGTAACAAATTATTAACATGTTGAAAACAATCTGAAGGTTTTGAGTTTGGGAGCAGTGGGCCACTGACCCTTTCACAGCAGGGTGGTGATGTCCATTCATCCTATTTGTCTGGGATTCATCTGTAATCAGCAGACATTCTGCATTGCACCACTTTTTAGAAAATGGCCTGGTTTGATGTTTTTGAGCCTTTCCTTGCAGGTGTTTTTGAACTAGGCTGTTCATGCATTCACACATCTGAAGTCTTTCAACATTGCTCAAGGTCTCTCAGTTTTTCAAGATGTTGGTGAGAAAAAATGTGCAGAGGGAGCCTGGGAAAGAAAATATGAGAATGCAACAACAGAATGCTTGTTTTATTACTCAAACAAATTGTCTTATTTCTTCTGTTGTACCTTTGTATATGTAAAATGCTATAACATTTAACAAATCAGTATATTTTTGTACTTTGTGCAATAATAAACTTAGAAAAAATATATATATATATATATATATATATATATATATATGTAATATGCATTCAAAAGGACTGAATGTTACCATATGAAAAGATACACTTCTTGCTTGTGTCTTTTGTGAAGCTCAAGCCTATAGCAAGATATAGAATTGAGAAGTACTCTTAACTGACTGAATCCTTTCCATCTTAAAAACTTAACTTGCTTTGCAAAATATCTTGGAATCGGGTTTGCAGTCTTTTGTTCCCTGAATTGAATCTGCTATCCTTGAGCTTGTGTACCATCAGCAGATATCTGAATAGCGAGGCAATCTTCCTCCCTCTCCCTTGCTCTCCTACATTGTTTCATTGCATTCAGAGGCAGGATGAAGAGCTGGGGGGTCACAGATGGAGAGAACTGTCTCTGCTCTCTCACTGAATGTTTTCACAGATGGAATTATATTGAAAGGCAAACACAAATTTGCAAAGCAATGAAAGCACTTTAGAAACACAAGGCCATGCCAGGCACATGGCTCAATGTACTTGTTAAGAGTATTTCATCATCCATCTTGTTATCAATTTGCTAGGGTATTTTATGGCTTAAAAATCAGTCTCTGTTGCTCTAAAAATGCATGTTACACACACAGTATACTGAATATGCTAATAGGATAACCACACAAATTTAACTAAAGCTGATATATATATATATCTGTATACTAGATATAGGATGACAGTGTGTCATCACTGATGTTTTTCATGCACAGACTTACAGAGTTACTTCTCATTAATAATTAAATCAATTTCTTAAACACCTATGTTTATCAATTCTTCATGCTATGAATTAGTATTGTTAAACTGCACATGTAAAATATAATATAATATTTGGAATAACTTGTCATGAAGCTATTTAGATCAACAGATATTGGTATTATGAATGAAACATGCACATAAAAGTACCAGTGAGAGATAATTTGACCCAATTGGTTCTCAGAGATTTCTAGTACAAGTGTACTTCACTGACCACCTCACACCTTCAAGGCTGCTAACAAGTGCTCATGTAGTCCCTCTGTTGCCAGTGTCCTCCTCAGAAACAATTTGCTCTGGTGATGGTGTTGGCTCCTTCAGATTGTAAAAGTCACACATCAACATTTGCTGAGACTGTGTCAAGTTTTTATTTTCACACTGGGCCCCAGCTATGGAAGTAGCTCAACAGTATGTGATGGGTTTTTTAATTCCTGGTGTATATTGAAATGAACTGACACAACACTGAAATGACTGTCAGTGTCATATCATGAAGTGTCATACATATTGAATCAATTCTTTTAGACCCCTTTGTGAAGCATCAACCATTTTAAAGAACTTAGTCAAGTAGATCACAATTAATTTCTGAACTCTGTTACACCAGTGAGGTTAAAATGGGTATTGGGGTTAGAGCTGAGTTTTCTCATGACGTTTGCTCCGACTAAAATTCTTTTGATTTGAATTATAGTCCCTCTGAAGCTCAATCATTTGTTTTAATCTCTAAACAGCTTAGAAAATAAAAGGAGCATATCCAGAAATGTATGTATATGTATGTATGACATGGCAAAGGAATGGCGAAGAGACATTTGGGAGTAGAGGGATTTGCATAATATTTAAAAAAATACATACTGTACCATGTTCAATGTCTAAATTTAATAGACAGTTGACCTGTTTCCCAACTTAAGTGTTTTGGTATAAAAGTGATCCAACCATGCAGAAGTGGTCATCTAAGACTACTATTTCATTGTGAAACCGCATCTCCTGCTAATATAAATGACCCGACTCCTTTCCTGTAACAACATGTAGAACTTGCAATGTTTCTCACTCCTACTCTGAGACAAAACAAACAAAATGATTTACATACATTTTCAAAAATGGACAATAAATCCAATGTTGTGATGTAATGCCATAGCTAGAGCATTTAGGTAATTTTTTTTTAAAAGTAACTTCTTCCCTTGACCTGCATGTCATGTCACTGAAGCACCCAGAAAGCAATCAGCTGTCCAGATCACATTTGAACACAGGACCATGTTGCTTTAATGCAAACCAGAGATCCGCTATGCCATCCATCCCTTACAGTAAGTGCCCCATAAACCCCACTGAAAAAGGGGGATATTATCCACTTACAGAAAGTCACTGAGTTTCCTCATGTGTTAGAACCTTTAAATGAGAGATGCAGAAATCAATCATCCTGTTAGTTTTTGTTAGGAAGGTTTAGACAGAAAATATGGATAAGAGATTTTTTTTTAATGCTGATCTGCAGTTGTCTTCCAAAAGCCCTGTTGTTGCTTGTGAGCCTGTTGCTATGACAACCATCATTCGATACCAGTGGTGTGTAGGAAGGCAGAGAGATATGGTTGGAAATTAGCAAACTGCTTCATGCATGTTTTATAATCTATTCATAATTTCCACATATGGGTGTTTGTGTCAGAGGAATAAATAAAACGAGTTTAGGAGAGCAATGCACACATACTGGAGAAAAGAAGATTCATTCATGTATTGAGTAGCACTGGGTCATATTCCTTCCCATGATTAATTCAAGGATGATTATACATTATATGCCTCAAAGTGAATACTTCACTGTGAGTATGTTCAATGCATTGTTTTTTCACTCACACAACTGCGTCGTTTGCTCATCATCTTTATGTAGTGAGACAGGGTGGAATCAGTCCCACCCCATTCTTTGGAACACGTTTGTTCAAAGGTCTTCTTACAAAATTAGTATGTAGATGCTATGTTATTCTGCATGGTCATTCAATTTGGGAATTCTTTACCAGTTAAGGCAGAGTTTATGTTTTAGAAAGTAGCGACTAGAGATTATTGAACCAGGTCAGGATAATCAGCCAATATGGTCAAATGTAGAGTCACATTAAACATCACAATACATAAGTAGGTCTGTTTCTTCATATCAAAGGTATATTCATAGATAAGCAGAACCTACAGTGTTATATTTATCTAAAATTAAATACATTCACATTTTGTCATTTAAAGGTTAACTAAGTTGTGTCTCAGGAGAAATTCAATCATTATTTTTGCATAAATATAATTTTAAATAACTTGTGGATACATGACAGTGTATGAGGTGTAATGCTTCATTGGCTGTAGCTTGAAGCAATTAGGACAAGGAGTCATGTTTGTGAACATGCTGGTACAGACCCAAAGGCAGTGCTCATAAACTCTGAATTAGCACAGGAGAAATCTGAGACAAATTGCCTTTCAACATGGCCATAGAAACTACAGTGATTATAAGTATTTGAATCCTTTAAAAAACATGATTTATTGATTGTTGTTGCTTTGCCTCAAGTGCATGACCTACAGTAATAAGTAAATGCACCAGACTATACCTTGTCACGACTGACATGCTGAGGCTTTAAACTAAATGCTGGAGTTATAGGTTAATATGGGCTGATGGTGTACACTTAGCTAATTTCTCTCCAGTGACATTCACTGTAGGCCACTGGCTCTGACACAGAAATCATAGATGCACCACCAGTTACAAGCTGATCAGCAGTATGGACATCCGGTCTTGCTGTGGTGTGGTATCTATGGTTACCTCAAAGAGCACCAAATGTTCTACTTGAGGTATCAGGGTATCATTTGTGACACTGTGCCTCCCCTGTGTGAAGGCAAAACCAGTCAAAGTCCACATGGCTTCTCCAACTGTCTCTATAATTTAGCCATTAAAGGGCTCATTCACACTTCAAGACCAAGCTTTGTTTATATTTTATTACTTTGGTGTGTGTGTGTGTGTGTGTGTGTGTGTTTAAAAAGTTCATCTCCAACTCTCCACATAGCACGAGTCAAATTATTTTTATAATTTAACTGAAATGACCCTTTAACTGGAATAATTATTTTGGAAGCACTGTATACATGCAGCATATTGAATTTGAAATTTATAAGAAAACACTTCAAGAACAATTTAAGCAAACATGTGACTTTGCTAAACACTGACACAAGTGTTAGCATTGTCAATTATCACTATATTTTCTGGGCTTCATTTTCATTTTAATGTAAAATACAGCATGTTTGTAAGGATGCTAAAAAAACCTACAAAGAAATAATCTCAGTATTAGGTGAATCATAAAAGGGTTTTTTTCTGCATAAACATAGGTGTATTCAAAAATTAGGTTTAACAATGGAGCTCTAAGAGAAATAACTGAAAATTGATTCAACATTGTTCAGATTAGTCCTCTCTGATTCCATGTACCTGTTCTCAGAGTAATATGCCCAAAACTAAAATGTAAGACACCTGAACTAAAAAAAAAACAAAACAAAAACAGGTATATTGATGATTTCGTAGACATTTTTGAACATTTTGTAAGTTGGGAAGACAATCCACAAGGCCTTCTGAGCAGCAAAATTCTGTTTATTAATTAAATATCTTCTCATATAGCACCTGTCATAGCTGAAAATAACCCCAGATTTCTCATAGAAGCTACTGTAAAATGTATTCACTTACACTATGAACCTTTTTATTTATTTATTTATTTATCTATCCATCTATCTATTACTTTAAGATTTTTTTTTACATGATATAATTGGGAAAGTCTTAGGAAATGTTTTGAATGTCTCCAGAAGCTGCTGTCATAGCTTGTGAGAAACATTCCTCCGTTCCTTCAAAAGGTTCCTTTCTCCAGACCCCATGACTATTGGTTTTGGTTTCTATGACAACTAAGTTGAAATATAAGTTGACTCATCTTTTACAAGCATGAGTACAGGATTGTGCAGAAAAAAAATTGTTTGGTCAGAAAATCAACCCAGAGCCAATTCTGCACTGGAAAAAATGTCATTTTCTTAAAATTGTGAAATAGAAATTTGTCTGTAAATGGACATTATTATTATTTACTTTTTATGTATAAGTGATAGCTATATCATGCATTGTTCTATCTTTTTTCAAGACACAAACTTTTACAGAATATTTTTACAGCAAGGGAAGCTGCATTATGTTAAATACAGTACTTCTTCACAGTGAGTTTTGTTTTTAATTTATCATTTTATTTTTCCTACATCTCCATTGTTTATTGGGTGGGCAAGTTTACTTATGGCCTGTATTTTTAAATACATTAAAGACCCTCTATTTACACATGAACACTGCATACTGACAGTATCTGCCTAACAGAATCAATCAGGTCTACATCTAAAATGATGTATAGAAGTACTGCAAACTCCTATATGTTAATGTTGGTATTTGTGCCATTGTTTCTCACTGTTACATGCTCAACATAGCCTGTATTCTTTATTTAAAATTCCTCAGTGAAGAAAGTGTAAGGGATTTCAGATACAGAATAGAACACAAGCAGACAAAACATGCAGAAACTGTGAAGCAGTCTTTCGAGTCCATTCATAGACTTACAAAGGTTGGATTAACTAGATGCAGCCATGGTAACATAAGGATGAGCAGAACACTGAGTAGTTTCAGAAAAGCACAGTGAGGTACTGCCTGCATGCTCTATGACGCAGATTCTACCTTTTGCGTATGCCTCTACTGTGACAGACTAAATAATCTTCTTGTGAATTGATATAAATCACATTAGGGAATATGCTGCATGGGGTATTGGAGGTGTTGTTTTTGTTGGGAGGAAATGAGAATATCCATTTTATGAGACATTTGAACCTTAATTCAAGTAAAAAAAAAAAAAAGGTGATCAATAGTGGGTGATATACAAACTGCATCACCCAAGCAGCTACAGAGAACTGGCCAGTTTCACATTAGTCTGACAGCTGCATTGACTTTTTCACTGTTGCACTTTCCAACAGTGTAAATGACTGTGACCATTTAAATTGATTTCATGGTACAGCTTCAAATGCTGAGATAAACAGAATATCTGTATCTAAAAAATAGCGACAGAAGACCCAGCACTGTGTAGTCTGGGTCAAAGGTCATGGATGGGCCTATATAGTAGATACAAAGTTAGTCTACAAGACTTAGTTAAAAATGAAATATTTATGGCACCAAATCTATAGTATGTTAATTTAAATTTAATAATTATTATCATATTATTAAAAACCTGGAGTGTCACAAAATTGAAAATGATCCTCAAAAGATGATTTAAATATATTCTGGCTTCTTTAAAATGACTCCAAACACAGCAATATACATATCCCTTAAGATGCTGTTGCTATGGCGACAGTGCACCAGAATGGTGGATGTCCACAACAATTCAACCATTGTGTCATGAGAAGTTTGGAGTTAAGCCATTTTGTGCATAATGTAGACTCAGTGTACATGTGCACAGATGAAGCAGCCATCAATCAGTCTCCTTGAGTGCTTTGACAAGACAGTCATGCTAATGCTGTCATGTTCTATACATTTTGTTTCTCAGACACTCCTTAAACAGCGATTCCTCACCTTTTATCTGAAGAATATTCAACTCTAAGGTGTACCTGAGCTTTAACACAGCTTCCACCTCCTCACTGCTGACTGCTTGCTACTGTGTCATGGAAGTTATATTTATATTCCAAGTGTACTTTTAGCTTGAAAAAGTTGCCTTTCTCCAATAAAATCCAGGTTTTGTATATTAGATTAATGTCTAGAACACTCTTTTAGACTTAAGCCTTCACAGGTGACATAAAAATGATTGACTGCCTCCTGCAGTGGAGTATTTGAGGCAGATAACAAACATCCATAAACCTATAAAATAGTGGCAGTGATATAAGAGACTTCGAGACTCAGATTTGTGATACCCGCACTCTAGAGAGCCATGTGATACTGAGAGTTAGAAAAAAAGAGAGAGTAGGTGGTTTTGTGGGTAGGTGGGGAGCGGGTTAAAGATGCTCCACTGTTCTCTTTCCTATTGTCCCAGTGGCCTTTGAGCAGTTTTGCTCATTTTAGGAAAGAGACACTCCTGTTACATAAGCCAGTGCTACAGAGTCTGCCTACCAGCTAAACTCCCTGCAGAGCTGCTCTATACTGTAACTGCAAAGTATGACCAATGGTCAGATCAGCTTCTTCTTTGTATATACATAGAAGTCCCAGTAAACAGGAAAGATTTTCTTGTTTGGCCACACTTGTTTTCCTTGTGGGGACCAGCCTCTGGTCCATTTTTATGTCAGATATCAACTCTGAAGGTAACAGAAAAAAAAGAAGTTCATAGATGCTTTGGAAATGCATTTTTAAACTCTCCAAACAGACCTTTCACAAAACTCAACTAACAGAGACTTGAACTTGTTTAAATCCATCACAGACTGTGTGTGAACACCATAAACAAAAAAGACTCTGAGGTAACTGTTTAGGACAATAGCCCAGCATTATTGCTATTGACCACAGTAGGACAGGCAAATGATTGAGTCCTTTTTGGTTCATTCAAGCTTTGTCTCAGTCGAACACTGTTTTGTTTTCACCTCTTCCTGAGTTGGCGTTTCATACTTTGAAGAGGTCTGCATCAGCTGGGAGTCAAGTTGGATTTCACAGCAGGCTATACTGTGCGGAGAAATCCACAGATCATTCTACCACCAATTGCTTGTTAATACCTGTAAGTTCATGAAAATTCATGGCTGGTACCATATTGCCTCTCACCTGCTGTCAGTAAATACATTTTAAAAAAATCTGAACTATAAAGTGGAAGAAAAGGTTAATTTTAAATCGATCACCACAACTGATGTTGAAAACCAGTAAACATGCTGTGTTCTCCTCAGGAGGAAATCAAAGATGAGTGCGTGAGTGTGCAGGGAAGGGGTTGTTTTTTTTTCAGATCTGGGGAGATAGTCTTTCAGAAGTGGCAGCAACTTCCAAAGGGACTTTGGGGAAAAAATCTTCTGACTCTGGTTTTAGTGGGGGGGCAACAGGCATGCAGTCTCCAGCTGAGGAGTGCGGACATCATCAGTTCCATTCACTAACAGTCCTAAAAATGATTTGCTGCACTGATGCATGTACGCACACACACACACACACACACACAGACACACACTGATTATAGTGGTAATGGCACGCGCGGGCGCGCACCTCCCCTCCTTCCTGCATCATAGCCCGCCGTTACTCCCTGACTTGTTGGAAATGCTGGAAGATCTTAAATCTCTCTGATAGCTTACTGGCTGTAAAATCGGTGTGGAATCATCCAAAGAAAAGTGAAACCGCACCAGGGAAATACTCAAATAATAGACAGAGGATTGGATTGTTGTGCATTACCAGTTTACTTGAAGGTAAGTGAGCGCAATTTGCGTAATTTTTGCTTATACCGTCAAAGGATTACAAACCACTGCTGTCAAAAACGCGAGAGGTGAAGACAGCTGAGGAATGTTCTCCGAGATGTATTCATCCGGTAACTTTCCACTTTGACCATATATCATTCTGAAAACGGAAGACAAAATTTGTTACGAAAACTTTTGCCATTTTGCTGCTGGCGTGAGGACAGTTCTCAGACGATCTGTTCAGCTGCAGCATCACCGGTGATGCTGCAGTATATTTACAGTATATTTAAACTGTCAAGATGCTTGAGCAGTGAGGTTGTCAGTACGTTTTCAGGATATAATCGGTGGAACCTATTTTGGTCTTATACTTCGCTCGTTCTACTCAGTATTAGCAGCTCAACAAGTAAATTCGTAATGACTGCATCTCACAAAGACTTGCTCAAACTGCGCTTCAGATTTACATAAGGCATGCTCTTGATGCACTCAGACTGCAGCACTTTTTGATTTCACATTTTCAGTCTCACAGTCTCACGGTGTCCCTGCCTCCTTGTCATTATTTGTCATCATTTCACACCCAACGAGCTTGTGATTGCAATACCCACTCGCTCAGTAATGCTCAAGCCACCACTTCAAATACCCCAGAGGGAGGGCAAGGGCTTTGACACGTCAGAAGTGGAGTGAAAGTGTCTAAATCATAAAAGAAAGTTTCACAGGTGTGTCAGGGTTCCAGTATTGTGTAGCTTTCATTTCAGCCTTGGGAAAATCTGATTTGATCAAACTGATAAGTAGCCTTCTATATACAGTATGTAAATTGTGCACACAAAGTTTGGGAAGCCCTGCTACACAGCCAGGTGGTTTGAGTCAGAAAAGAAGAGATTTGTATGGTGCAATGAAAATGGATCTTGTGTTGGCACAGACTAAGAACAGAAAACACTTTGTAGAGGGTTTATGCTACAGTATGACATAAGATGATACAATTAGAAATATACATATATATATGGTTTAATTATAAATGGATGCATTTATAAATGAAGCATATCTTTAGTTTATTAAATAAACAAATTGAAAAATACATTGTGAAAGAAAATTTGCAGTGCTGCTACAATGCTGTCCTGGAATACAGGCACGCACCGTCACTCTTTACAGGTGTTTATTTTTTCTCTTCCCCTCTTTATCCCCTTGATTGATCTCTTTCTGGGGGGTTTTGTTTTGCAAACTGAATTCAAGATGAGTGAGCTGAGTTTCAGACACATGCAGTGGCAGCGGTCTAGGGCTGTAATGTAGATGAGTATGCAGAAAGCTAATCTGTGCAGGCAGTACTATCATGGTGCATACTGTAGCCTGTGGTAACCATGGCAACAAACAACATCAGAAGAAACTGGTCAGATGGACGAGTGATGCCTGAATAAGAGATGAATGGTATAGTCTCCATGCTTAACAGAGCCATGCACAAAAGAGGACTGAATCATACTTATCTAAATTTCATGGACTAGTAGTTTTATTTATGTGTTTGTTTGTTTCTTCTGTTCATTTCTAATATAATGTCTTTGAAAACAGAGAAGTGTAAATGTGCTCTTTGTGTTCATAGCTCACAAGAGTGACATTTACATCTTAAATGAGGCATTACAGGATCTCAAATTTGGCTCAACCATCATCTCCACCATCTGCCCGCATCACTAAGCCTTTCTCTTTGAAGAGGCTCAGCTGTGGCCAGAACCACGTTCTCCTGCCGCCACTCAATGACATGACTTTGACCGACAAACCTAAGTTTTAAAATAGCAACAACAAACATATTTATTTTACGAAAAGAACATGTGTTGCCATGCTTATGAAAAGTAGTACTCAAACTTTAGAGGAAAAAACAACCCACAGAATGTCTACTGTTCTGGCCACATCTTCATCCGGTGATTTAACAAGGCATCGAAACTGAAATGGATTATGGTTCCCAGTGCCCCTAACCTGCAATCAGAAGACTGAATCTACACACACATACACTACTTCCCATCGAACACTTTTAGTAGAAGCTACAATAAATTGCAACAATGCAGCAGTAAACAGTATCCATAAAAATGATGCAGCATCTCCCTGAGAAATCAGCAAACATCTTAAAAACTGTTCGTCTCAGCTGGTGAACATGACTCAGCAGATGTATCGCTTATGTGTTAGAGCACAGTCTGATGATGTTAGAGTGAAATGCGTCGAATCAAATTTTGGTGAAATAATTAATTATATTTAAGAAATCCTCACTTGCTGGACATGAGCTCAGTTATTTCACACATGAATATGGCAGCTGAATTATGCCACCAAGTTCTGAGTTCATTTCTAATGTGAAATTACATTTAACATCTCAGTTAGGCCAGCGTGTATTGAATACTGAATGCCAGAACACAAAAACGTTTTACCTCTAATTTTATATTCCACTTTGACCAGTCACTGTAACGCTTAAACAGCTAGAGCACTGCTAAGTTGAACATTTCACCTCTAAATCTGACACCCTAGTAGGACATTTATTGTAATTTCCAAGGTTAATTGGGTGAAACCGTTAAAGTTATACAGTTAAACAGTTTTAATCTGATTTATTTCATCAGATTTTTAACTGCCATGATATAGTCCCCAAATGCATAATTCTGTAATCTAAAGTTTTGTCAGAATCAGGTCAGCATGATTAGAACATGATGCAGAGATGCCTAGTTCCTTCAACTTGTCTCAGAGCTGAATCAGCAGTGCCTGGTAGAGTTTAATGCATCTTTTTTAATGATAACTTTTCCCCCGAGGCTAGTCAGTATAGCTATATGACAGCTGGAACATAGTGTGAAGACACATTATCCATCTTTCGTTATTATTCTTCCAAATTTTTCCTGTTGTGCTTGGCTAAGATGTCACCTGAGATATCGCACTTAAACATACAGGTGGTTAGATAAATGAATGAATGAGGGCTAGACATACAATATTTGCCCAGTGATTTTAATGTCCATAATCTCAAAGTCTTTAAAGGCCCTTTGCCCAGCGTAATACTCTGGTACCTGGTGTGAAATCATAATCTAATATCATATGAAACTGTCAGGGCCTTGGGGACTTAATAGTGTAATTTATTTCCCATCCTTAATAAGGAGACAAGACAGGCCTGATGAGCTGACAGGCTTATAACCCTGCAGTCAATTTAATTTCTATAGCCCCAAATCACAGGCCCTTACTCAGTAATACATTGATATTAATATTTGCTGTTAACATAGCATTACAGGAACTTTCTATGAATATTTTCTCAGTCATATTAACTTCAGCTAATGAACAACAAAGATTCAACAAATCAAAAAGACAGAGCTGCACATATATTGCTCTTTAGTTTGTTGTTATGAATGTGGCTCTGTTGTGCTGATTTGAACCCATGGCAGTGTATAAAATACTGCCACTGCAGATGCCCTTTCCCCAGACACGTCTAGATCTGTTCAACCGTGAATGCTCCCAAATAACAAAAGACATTATACCCAGTGAACTACAGAATTAGTTATTACTGAGTAAATCGTTTTAAAAACTATATTACTGACATGTTGAGGAAATCATGCAGTTGCAAATTTCTTCAGTATGACTGTTTGGCTTATAGTTATGGCTGTACTTAAAAACAAAAGAATCTAAATTAAGTTTTACCTTTGCCTCCTTTATGTAACTGGAAAATTAATTGGATGCAGATTTAAAGTTCTGCTTTTGTCATTATCTCCCAAGGGTATCCACAGTTAGGTTTTCTTGGTGTAGAGCTCTGCCACCGTCTGAATATAAAATAGCATTTAAATTCCCACTAATGAAGAATTCAGACCTTTCAAAAGACAAAGATAAAAATCCTCTGATTTAGCAGTATTCGAGTGCCTTTGTTTTTCTCCTCCTAGTGAAGGAGAGCAGCCTTTTATCTGCAAGATGGCTTTGAAAGAGGGAAAACCAAGTGCGCACAAGATTCTGGCTTCATCATATTTAATGTTTTGTGTTTGGTGCACTATGGTACTGAGTCAAGCTTCCACGGACAGGTACAGGGGTCCATATGTATTATTTACTATGAGGTCTAATAGCCGCATCAAGTGGTCTCACATTGGCCAAACTCCGTTTGGCATGCATGGTATTGTTTGTTTATGTGAGGGGACAATTGGTGGTGTTGTTATTTCAAGAAGCAGAGGCCACTAAGAATGCCATTTTGCATTTATTTATTCAATACTATTCGCTTGAGACTTTTGTCAGTCGTGGCTTAATACATTTTCAGCCTAGTTTTGTAAATAATGTGCTCAATGAAAGATTTTGATAAAGCCTTTCAAAAGTGTCCACAAATCTGAGGATGTGTGTTCACTGAAGCCATCTTGCAAAAAACATAATGGAGGTGGTTAGAGATGAGATAAAGGAAATAATGAAATGTGTCTGTGTGTGCTCGTAATGGTCTGAATGAGCGTTGAGGCACAGGATTGAGGCACGTATGCAGTTTTGTGAATCCACTGTAGGCAACAGCCAGAAAATACTAATCGTGAGTCTGGGCATTGTTCTTGCAGGATTCATACCGAGGATGTGATTTAGCTGGAGTATATCATCCAAATGCTCATCACACTTGAGACTAATGGAGAACTAATAGCCCTAGCCTCTAGGATAAAGAAAGGCACATGTTATTTTATGCTGCATTTTGATCAGGAAAATGGCAAACATGTAACTGCTGAGGCTACAGTGCTGCAGTAAGAGATGGGCTCTGTGTTCGCATAGCTGACATTCTCCATCTCCTTTAATAACTCACTCCAGAGAAACATCCCTGAGTAAATTTCTCATCTGGGATGGACTTAAGCAGCAAAAAAATACTGGTAGAATAGAAGATATTTGATGTCCAAATGCACTTAAACAAAATTAAAGCAAATGTTGAGGTTTACTGCATGAAGTAATAGTGACTTAGAAATGTTGGTAATTTGTGCTTTCAGTGTCGTACAGTTTAGCTGCTATATCAGTGTCACTAAAACACCAGCTGTTGTTACTTTGCTTCAGTGATTCATTGCTAATAAGGGTGAATCAATTTGTGTTGGTATTTGTCCTATAGGAAAGAGTAAATCAGGGTTAAATGATTTTCTGTGACGATACTGAGGCTAAAGTAGGCATAAAGTAGAAGTCTTTAATACCATTACTGACTAGTATGTTCATATATTAAGTGCAGTTTTGGTGCATATTTTCTTCTTTTATTTTATTTTTTTTGCAGTTCTTGTCTTTATTTGATATGATATGACATGTAACAAAGGTCTCAAGCCAGAATCCAACCAGTTGTGTTGTTATTTATAATTATTAATTCAGTGTAAAAAATTAATAACAATATAAAAGGATTGAAAATGATATGTGCCTTTATCACATTTTTTTTTAAGTACCCACTATTTGTTTCTACAAAATGAACCAAAGAAGGAGACTGGCAACATTGGAGCACTGCTTCTTCAATGCCCTGTTAATGTACTGTGCAGGACTGTATCCAGTTGGATCAAAAAATTGGAAATGGATTTGTTTAGATCTTGGGATGTATGGATTAAAGATAAATAAGAAGTACAAAATAAGTATCAATAAACATGTTAAAATAGGGGACTTCTGAGGAAACATATTCTCTAAAACCAGATATTTTACATATCATTTTTTATATCAGCTTTACAGATCTGTGGTGACTGGATCATAGAGTAATGAGCTCCCTTGTGGACAGTAGCACACTTTATACACAGCCTGTCTTCAGCTAAAGGGCTCTCTCTTGAACTACATCCTGCTTGTTTGTAATAAACAGTAAAAAGCTTATTCATAGAGCGACCCTCTAAACATGGGCATCTTTCAGGCTCAGTTTTTATGTTTATTTGACTCATTGTTGTACGACAGATTTTACTGGATGCTATAGCCGGGAGAAATCTTCGCCTCTGATAGGGTCTCAACTAAGGCTCCAGACAGCACCACAGTCAGAATTTCTCTACTCCCACCCTTCTGTGCTTGCTGCTGTTTCTACTGTAGGGCCTGCCAAAAATTGAGTCTGTTTTCCATACAAGCCTCCCATGTCAGCAGTAATATTTAGCTGCTATTGGAGGGCTTGTATAGTATTCTTTGGTTCAAGTAGTCACCCTCATTTAAAGATGTATTTATGTAATTCCAGTTCTGCAGTTAGTTGCAACAAAGGGTCTAACTGCTTTTCCTTTTTTGCTGCTTTTAATAAAAACACAAGTCAGAAAGTCTCTAAACAGAGTAGACATATGGTATAATTCAAACAACATAAAATGCAACGCTGAGAGGTTTGTTACTCAGAAAAACATGCAATAGCAAATCATCCAGCGTTAGATCACCCTATGTCCATGTGCTTAAGATTTCATGATAAAAAAAGCAGCAGGGTTAATGTAGCCAGGCTGTGAAATTGGCACAGAAATGTGTTAGAAGACCTCATGTTGGTGGATTTCATTTATTGGGCTTTTTGTTGCCTACTGCTAGAAATGTTTTTCTGTGTACACTGATTTCTACTGAAGTTTCAGTGTGTTTTGTAACTATGCAGTTGTGTTATCTTGGTCAGCAGACACTGGCTGGTATGTATAGGTTGGGTGATATGATGATATGAGATTTTATGAATTTGTCTGGAATTACTATTTACACTGTTCCATTCATCTGTGGCTGTATAGTGTGTTGTGGTTAATACTGAAATGAGCAGGACAGTTATGATGAGAGTCCAAAACTCTTCTATATTTGTTTCTCCAGAGCTGGTGAGGTAATAGCATTCTCTTCAAGAGTCTTTCATAATACACGTAAAGGAAGGCAACAAAAGTTGTAGAGAAACACAGGGTCAAGTCCATCTGAATATTCTTTAAGCAGACTGATGAATAATGCTGCTACTGCAGCAGCAGCAGGAGCAGCACAGAGCTCACTGCAGAGTGGAAAGAAACCTTCCTGGGAGTCTGACAGCATTCAGTGAAGAAGATTATGTAATTAGAAAATCAGTTTTTTATGTTGTATTGCTCTTGTGTTGATTGGAGATCATTTGCTTTCTCAAGCACAATTGCACTTCTCAGCAGTGTAACCAAAAGGTTTCAGATAAATCGTGCCCAAACCGCTCCCTTCAAATATGTGCATCGATTTACTGCATTTGTTTTGTGTTAAGTGCCATCACTGAACAGCAATTTGTTCTATTTCTGTCATTATTTCTCAGTAAAGCAATTTGTACAGTGATTTTTACAACAGTATTTTCAGCAATATGGTTTTATGTTAGTCGTTAATTAGACCACAGCACCAGATATATATATTTATGATTCAGGGTGCTCACTTTTATTCAGATCCACGTTTTAGTGTAGACGTGTGTGTGTTCCTCTAACAAAATGATCCCATGGGCAAATCTAAAATGTTGCATATTGTTGACAGGTTGTGTTGTGGCAGGACATTCCCTGGCTAGGGCACAAGCTGCCATGCCATTTGGTTGTCTGACCCTCGGGGTGAAGAAGGATTACAACAGCCCCTCAGAGGTGACCGATAAATATGACCTTGGACAAATTGTTAAATCGTGAGTATATCCATGTTCTAATATTATGCTGTATAATAAGGGCATAAAATCTTTCAAGGAAGTTGCTCAGAATATGATGCATGTTTTTTTTCTGTGTTTCACAGAGAGGAGTTTTGTGAGATATTCCGAGCGAAGGATAGGAACACCTTGAAAATGTACACCTGTAAAAAGTTCCATAAGAAGGATGGAAGGAAAGTGAGGAAAGCTGCCAAGAATGAGATCATGATCTTAAAAATGTAAATGAAACTTTGAGCTTTTCGTTAGGCTTTTTTAGGTTTTAGCTCCTGTATTTTTTTTTTTTCAAACAAGCGTCTGTGTTTCACTCTTCTTTAATGATCAGTCTAATAATAGTTTAGATTAGTTTAGGACAAATCTGATGAAAATACCAAAACCAACGACTTTATCTTACTAACAAATATTGATTCTGAAGGCACATTTTGATGTTGTTATTATTTTACTAGGAGACCAGAATATGACCAAGAGAAATCTGGACCAAGTCAACTGGGTTTTAAAATTTCACTTCACAAAGATTAAGCAATATTGTACTTTTCAACTGTCTGGTGAAATTATTAGTTATTTATTTCTGCTTAAATATCTTGAATGTTGGGTTAAAAAAAACTTGCACCATTTACTGAATCTATTTATTGCTCATTTTCACCCTACTTATATCCACCATTCTCCTCCTCCTATTACTCCTTTGCCTCTTTTCCTGATTTTCATAGGGTCAAACATCATAACATCCTCCAGCTGGTTGATGCCTTTGAAACTAAGAAAGAGTACTTCATTTTTCTGGAGCTGTGAGTATTATTAGAGGCACATTTGGCACAGACTGGTATGCGCTGCACTTGTTCAGCTCATAAAACAAATGTTTTATTCAACAGGTGAAAATGTTTTACATTTCTGTCATCAACAAGTGATGTGTTTTTTAATTTGGCTGTCCTGTCTCTTCAGCGCCACAGGCAGAGAGGTTTTCGACTGGATCTTAGATCAAGGTTACTATTCGGAGAGGGACACCAGTAATGTTATGAGGCAGGTGCTCGAAGCTGTTGCTTACCTGCACTCTCTGAAAATTGTCCACAGAAACCTGAAGGTACAGTATACTGCTGACACCTAGTGTGAAACAGCAGCATTTCACCATGGGCCAGTGACTGCCCTTTTGGCTACAAGCATGAAATACCACACATTCAGATCATATCCTTTCCAGTCTGGTAAAGCTTTTATTGTTTGCTTACACAGCTGGAGAACTTGGTGTACTTTAATCGTCTGAAGCACTCCAAAATTGTTATCAGTGACTTCCAATTGGCAAAATTAGAAAATGGACTCATTAAGGATCCGTGTGGGACTCCAGAATATCTTGGTAAGCTTAACACCTGAATGTAGATCAGTAATATAAATAAGCTAATTTGACAGGTGTGTAATTATACAATATGAGCAAATCTTGGTTACTTAGTCTAAAACTACATCATATCATCAAGATGCTTAAAGCTTGTTCTTGCTTTCAGCTCCTGAGGTGGTTGGGAGGATGAGATATGGGAGACCTGTGGACTGTTGGGCCATAGGAGTCATCATGTATATACTGTAAGTACCCAGAATGTGCTCACAAATATACTATTTTGATATGTTTCTTATGTATTTAGGTGATATGTTATGGCCTATCATGTTCTTATTTTGTCAACTGAACAGTTTATCTGGGAACCCCCCTTTCTATGATGATGCAGACGAAGATGACTCTGACAATCGTGATAAGAACCTTTTCCTAAAGATTTTGTCAGGGGACTATGAATTCGATTCACCATATTGGGACGACATTTCAGATTCTGGTAAGACACAGTCAATCAATTGGTTAAAATGTACTGTGTATCAATATAATTGTATTATGAATGTCTCCGTTTATGTATCCAGGGTCTGATATTGCAAGCGCAACTTCGCTGTTATCATACTTTGTTATAATTTTCATGTGTTTTGCAGCCAAAAACTTAGTGGCATCTCTGATGGAAGTGGACCAAGATCAGAGACTGACTGCACAGGAAGCTATAGCCCATGAATGGTAATGATGATCAAATATAAATGCTCTCACCAACACAACCTAAGTTATGTGCCTTCTTATAGTACATAACCACAAATCTGATAAGTCTTCATGTTCCTTCTCATAGGATCTCTGGAAATGCTGCCTCTGACAAGAACATCAAGGATGGCGTTTGTGCACAAATAGAAAAGAATTTTGCCAAAGCTAAGTGGAAGGTAATGGTCACGTTGAGATTGTCAATCACATGTCTATACTTTCCTGCAGTTCTTCCACACTGCTGCTTTAAACTGTGTTCAAAATTTATTTTATATATTTGTATACTGTTGGTGCTTTTTTCCTGTTTAATCCTGTTTTTTTTTTATTTTAAAAAAGTCAGAAAATGGGCACTCCAGACAGAGAAACTGGATGCTCACCCTCAAAAATATAAATCAAAACTGTCATAGCTAACACATTTTATCCAGAGGCCTTACTCTGAGTATTCACCCTCATATTTTTTGTGCTGACCATATTTCACTGACAGGATCAGTTAGTAAAGTTTGTTCAAACTGACTTTATCTTTCTATTACTCACAGAAAGCTGTAAGAGTGACTACCCTCATGAAGAGACTTCGAGCATCTGATCAGGGTGATTCTGGGGCTTCTAGTCTTGCTGCAGGGGGTACAGCTGACCCCAATACACCCAGTGGCACTCCTGCTCCTTCAGCTGGCGGCGGTGATGGTGTTGCTGCAAGCATTAAAGCTGCTCTTAGTGAAAAGGCTCCTGACACACAGACTGCCTCCATCTCTGCACCCTCACTGCCCAGTGCAGCCAGGCAGGAAGAGCAGCCTCAGGTACGGTGCAATGGCGATGTTCCCCAAATGTTGCCTCAAACAAAGGGGGATTAGGAGTCAGTCAAATTCAAGAAGAGGACCCTTGCCAACCAACAAGCACATGTGCAGTACAGCCAATACATTTGGCATGATGATACCGTGTCTGTGCTGTTTGACTGTCCCCCTGTTTCCAGAATTATTTCACAACATTTTTTTTGCCTTGTGTACTGACCAGTCTATTGAATAGTGTTCTCCCTTGTTAGTTTGTGTACAAGTCCCTTTAAAGCTAGTTGCAAAGTAGCTCTTCTGTTGTTTCCTTTTCTCTAACAACTGTAAAAACTCATAGTGTAATTTTGTGAAATCAACTCAACTATATTCAACAGCTCACTGTATATAGATGTATTTGTCTGTTTCAACAAGTTGCTAGTTTTCAGCTAAGCTCATGTCTTGTGACTTAAAATTACAAGTTGAAGAATCAAAGATTCAAGTAAAGTGAAAATATAAACATTTATTTAAATAAAGTTACATTTATAGGAATCCTTTAAGTATTTAAGTAAACTAATGTCTCAAATGCTTTAAATTGTAATACAGACAGGGAATTATATTACTTGTCATGTATATTTTGAATGTCTCAAAAGTCAATTTGTGACTGCAAAATAAAACTGCAAATTATTTTACCCATGCTGAAGATTTGAGCACTGTGCTTAAAATATTTTAGAATGAAAGACTATGATCAGATCGTGGTCACCGTTAGTAGCTTTGGTGCAGTGCAACATCAGACAACTTAGGATTTTAAGGCAGAACAAGAGCATATTTTTAAGTTCAAGTGCCTTAATATTTTTTTGCAGTAATGTGCTGACAACAACTTGATTGCTTACTGATTTTACATAAACGCTTTAGCTGTTTTCTTTGCTCTTCTGTTTAGTCTTAGTGCTGCTGATTCTCGTGTTCTGTCCTCTTCGCACTTCATTTAAAACAGAAAACTAGATTGGGGTGATGTTTTAGCTGTTGTTGTGGTGTCACATATAATTAGTGAATTCATAGTTTATAGCTGAGTCCATATACTGTTTCACTATGTATATTTGCCTTGTATATGTGTATTTTTTAAATTTATATGTGTATTTAGCAACACGTAGCTGAGCTAATGGGTTGCTACAATGCTTGTGAATGAATAAAATGTGCAATGCTAATATTGCTGAAACTGTTTTCAATCAGCCCCGTCACCAAACACCTTTTAAATTTTATCCAACTCTTTATTGCAAAAACTTGCAAACAACTATAACCATTTTAGAATAGCTGAATGTAGTTTTATATGTGTCTTATATTTAAAATGTGTATATATTTATATACTTTAACTTACAGTATATAGTTTATTATACTTTTTCAGTATTTAGAAAACATTTTTCAATATTCAACATAGATGCTTTAAAAAAAAAAGTTTAACATTTGAATACTCAAAATTACTGTACATATGTCACTGTTAGATAACATAAGACCAAGATTTGGGGTATTTATTGTTTGCTAACAAAGAGTGAACAACAACACATTTACAGATATTTCCATTTAATAAGGTTAATCTCTGTTATGACTGCAAGATTTTGATTTAGCTTTTCAGACAAATTAGACATATTTACAGGTGAGGTGGAGATGCAGCCCAATATGTTGTTTATTTTTTTTAAGGTATTTTATAAATGAATCAGATTTATAAAACAAGTTGTTTTAAGTTTGTATCTGAGGCCAAAGGTATTTTTTCTTAGTGCTAACGGTGTTATAACTGCATATGTTAAAACTCATTTGGCTAAAGTTTACTCTAGCATGCTTTGCCTTGAGCTATGACTGGTAATACACACAATAATCTACAATAAACAACCTGACCTGTTTTTGTTTTAGGAAAGAAATATAGATTTAGCTTATGCCATTTGACTATTAACTATTTGTAGTCTATTTGAGATGTCAATTATTTGTTGTAACAAGTTCATGTTTGTTGTCTACATCAGATTTCTGACAAGTTGTGCAAAAATGTTAATAAAACTATGAACGTTTTACTTTTCATAGGTTTATCAGGAGCCACACAGTTTTGCTGGATGGCTGGTGTTTTGGCCCAGGTGCTGCTGCTATTTGCCTCTATGTCACTGTATATTAAGGCTTACCCTTGATTAAAATCGAATATGACAGTGGTTTATTCACCACTAAGTGGCAGTAATTCATTCTACAGCTTCATGTACGTCGAAATAAAACGAAGAAGATGATTCCTCTCCATTGCAGCAGTAGAAGAAGAAAAACGTTGGTCTCCATTTTTTGATCACTTGGTGGAAGCCATCGACCATCAGCTAATCAAAGACCGCCTGCAATATCGATACTGAGTTGGGAGTATAGGCAAAGTGAGTCACAAATAAATAATATGTGCGCAAAAATACTGAGATTCATAGTCTGTGACACGTTTTGTAATGAACGAACTAGTTGTAAGCTAACGCAGATAAACCAATTTCTTAGCGTTAATGCTAGCCAAGTCGCGTTAGCTCTTATAGCATTACGTTTTGAATATCGCCGTTGGTTATAGTCGCGGTGTGCTCGCTGATTTAAAGATGCTAACTTTGCCATTGTCAAAAAAAAACTACCGCTCTTTGACTGCGTTTGGTTATAGCAGTGCAGTCATTTATAAAATACAAATGACTTGTTTATGTTGTGGCGTAGTTTACTCAGGCCTGGTGATGCTATAATTAGCAGGCTACTCTTGGAGCCAACAATAGCAACCACACTACTCAATGTTACTTGTCTTAGGTTTGACGTATGGAGCCATCTTTTAAGGCACTGTAGTACTTTGTAGAAATAACACACTTGCCAACATGTAATTCATCACTGTTATACTAAGAATACTAGGTATCCATTCACGCATGTTGTTATTTGTGCTGTCATGTAATTGATGCTTTCAAGTAATATTATTTTATTTGCGTTCTGATTTGTCTATATATGCATTTTAATGTTTTCTTTCTGTTTGCCTTTTGTATGTATTTTAATGTTTTATCCATCGGTCTGCATTGTGTTAAGTATTTTGAATTGCCTTTGTGTATGAAATGTGCTATATAAATAAACTTGCATTTATGTGGTTCTGCCTGCAGAATTCTAATAAGTTTAATTGTGCAAAGTCACTTCACTGTTTAGTTTTACTATGATGGATGTACCAAGTCAAAAGTGGTGAATTCACTTGCCTTCATAAAATGATCCAAATCTTTAACTTTGCTTCCAGAAAAGATACTGACTACAGACATGTGGAATGGGCCAGGGCCAGGACAAGGACTACGTGGAGGACCACGCTTTCGGTAAACAAGCATAATTTTGTTATATACATAGATTCAATATAAATTTCAACTTAGTATTAAGAATCGAAATGTACCTTGATCAGTAACTGCACTTGCCATTTGCTAGGGGTGGGGACTGGGCCGTATGGTTTAAAATGTGGTATTGCTGTATCTGTGTATATGCAAAATTGATATCAGTGTTTCCCACTGAATTAGATTCTACTTGTGTCAGTAACTTGGGTGGGATTCATAATTTATTATTATTATTAAATACAGTAATACTATTGTCTTTGTTCTTGCTGTTGTGCTTTTCATCTGACCTTGCACTAGCTGACTCGCCCACAGCAGCATGTCAGTTGTTGTCCTCCTCTTCCTCTCCTACAGTACATCTCTCTCCAGCTAATTACACTGGTCAGACTGTTCAGGTTTCCCAGATGTGTCTACTTAAGTTTCTAATAGTGTTGTAATCAAGACCAAGACCAGGGTGTACTGAGATTGAGACAAGACCAAGATTTAAGGGCTGGAGACCGAGTCAAGACCAAGAACAACAGACCAGTGTAGTTAAACTGATTTGGATAGCACTGGTTCACCTGTGTTTCAGTCACACTAATGACACAAAAAATTCATTGATGACATTAAAAATTTCCTAAAATAATGCAAAAGTTCAGCTGTACACAAGTTTGCTCTTAGATTGGTCTTGAAACCGAGACCAAGTCCGGTGTCACGTTCTACAACACTGCAGGGGCCGTCTATAGTAACATCGAAAGCCTACTACTAAAATATTAAATAACCTGGAAATATTAAATAATTCTTACATAGTGTAGGACTACATTCCAATTCAGACCGGTCATTAGGGACCTCCTGTTTATTATACTAAAACATGTAAGTTTTTGCATAATTTTGGAGATTTTTTTTATGGGTAAGAATATTTACTAATGTTAATCTATTACTATCAAATTCAGTTTAACTGCACTGGTCTGATTTTGGGTTTGGTTTTGATTCGGTCTCAAGCCCTTAAGTCTCAATACAACCCGGTCTTGATCTTGATTACAACATTAGTTTCTAATATTAACTCTGATTTGCTCATACAGTGGGAAAATAATTATTTCATCCCCTGCTGATTTTGTAGGTTTGCCCACTTACAAAGAAATGAGTGGTCTATAATTTTTATGATAGGTTTATTCTAAAGGAGAGAGACAGAATATCAACAAAAAAATCCCCAAAAAGCACAAGATACAAATGTTATAAATTGAGTTGCATTTCACTAAGTAAAGTAAGTATTTGATCCCCTATAAACCAACAACAATTCTGGCTCCCACAGACTGGGTATGTGCTCATGTGGTGCCCAAATTAGTCCTGTCAATTTAAGAAGGTGCTCCTAACGACAATTCGTTATGTGTATAAAAGACACGTGTCCACAGAGTTTCTCTATGTTCCATTCAAACCTCACCACCATGGGCAAGACCAAATAGCTGTCAAAGGAAGTCAGGTACAAGACTGTAGACCTGCGCAAGGCTGGAATGGACTACAAGACCATCAGCAAGAAGCTTGGTGAGAAGGAGACAACTGTTGGAGTGGCTATTCACAAATAAACTAACAAACTAACCATCAGTTGCCCTCAGTCTGGAGCTCCCTGCAAGATTTTTGCCTCATGGGGTAAGGATGATCATGAGAAAAGTTAGGGATCAGCCCAGAACTACATGGGAGGAGCTTGTGAATGATCTCAAGGCAGTTGGACAGACCACAGACACCAAACAAACCATTGGTAAAACAGTACGCCACCATGGATTGAAATCCTGCAGCACCTGCAAGGTCCCACTCCTCAAGAAGGCACATCTACAGGCCCGTCTGAAGTTTGCCAGTGAACATCTAAATGATTCAGAGAAGGATTGGGAGAAAGTGCTGTGGTCAGCTGAGACCAAAATTGAGCTCTCTGTGACTCTCTGTGTTTGGAGCAAGAAAAAAATGCTGATTATGACCTTAAGAACACCATCCCTACAGTCAAACACAGAGGTGGGAACATTATGCTTTGGGACTGTTTCTCTGCTAAAGGTACAGGCTGACTTTGCCGCATTGAGGGGCCAATGGATGGGGCCATGTATTGTAAAATCTTGGGTGAGAACCTCCTTCCCTCAGCCAGGACACTGAAGATAGATTGTGGATGGCTCTTCCAGCATTACAGTGACCCCAAACATACCAGCTCAAGAGGAAGCACATTAAGGTCATGGAGTGTCCTAGCCAGTCTCCAGACCTTAATCCTATATAAAATCTATGGAGGGGGCTGAAACTTTGAGTTGCCAAGCAACAGGCAAGAAACCTTAAGGATTTAGAGAAGATCTGTAAAGAAGAGTGGACCAAAATCCCTCCTGAGATGTGCACAAACCTGGTGACCAGCTACAAGAAACATCTTACCTCTGTGCTTGCCAACAAGGGTTACTCCGCCAAGTACTTAAGTCATGTTTTGCTTGGGGATCAAATACTTATTTTACTCACTGAAATGCAACTCAGTTTATAACATTTGTATGATGTGCTTTTTTGTTGATATCCTGTCTCTATCCTTTAGAATAAACCTATCATAAAAATTATAGACCACTCTTTCTTTGTAAGTGGGCATAGTTTTTAACCATGAGTGTCTGTATTTGTAGACCCACATAAAGCATGTAACATTTGTGCATTTGAGGAGTCTCCTCCTTTGATGTATATGCTGTTGACTCGTATTATATACTGGCCCATCCTTCTTATATGTCTGCTTTATATAGTGACTAGATCGGCAATTTTGAAAATGAAATTAATATTTTTCCCCTTTGTGTTATTTTGTAAAAGCTTTGGTTGTGTGCATGTGAAACTAATCAACAGCCTAACCTATTACTGTATATTATTCCAGTGGTGATCATCGTGGCGAAATGTTTGGGGGCAGAGACCGTCCCATGCCTGATTTTAGAGGTAGAGATGGGATGAACATGGGTCATATGGGCCCAAGACCTCTAGATCTGCCACCTATGAATATGAGGAGAATGGATGGGCCTCCCATTAGGGGGTGTGATTTGGACCCACGTGATATGCGAGGAGGGGGGCCAAACAGAGATTTCTTCAGACCTGGACAAGAGCCAGACTTCAGTCTTAGAAGAAACTATGAAATGACCATCAGAGACAAACTCATGAATTCTTCTGGTTTTCCGGGACCAGGCAGGAGCTCAGACATGGGAGGAAGGGGTATGCCACCACGGGAAACAAACAGTAGATTCATGGACACGAGGGAGAAAGAGTCATTTCATTATGGCATGCAACGGTTCAACAATCCCAATATTGATGGAAGAAGAGGGTTTCCCATGGAGCGAAATGATGGATTTAGGGACATGCGAGATAGGCCACCAATGGGCATTGGTGACACTGATCGCTGTGATATGGACTTATCACATGAAAAGAGAATGATGGACAGTGATAGAAGAGGAGGTCCACCTTTCAATCCAAGAGGTGGATTTGATTCTGATATGGATTTTAGAAATCGTCCTGGACAATCGGCTGAATTTAGAGGTAGAGATCGATCTCCTTTAAGATTTGGAAACAGCGGTGCTTCTTCAGTGGACAGGGTGAAGTCAGACATGACTTCAGATGTTGCTGGCCCTCAAAGATCAGAGTTTATGGGTGTAGAAGACCCTCTCAGAAAGAGTCAGTATCCAGCTTCAAGTAACAGTCCTCTTATGGATTACCGGAGCGGTGAAGAGATGACTCTTGCAGAAGAATGGAAGAACCGTCAGAAAGACAAGAACCCTTTCTTGAACACGAGTAAAGGTTTGGGGGGTGTGCCTGAACCCAGCTTCCCTCTGGGTTTTGGCAGAGATGTGAATGTTAGAGATCCACCATTTCAGGAAAGGGAAAGGCTAACTTTTGAATTCCCAGAGAAAGATGTTGGTTTTCCTCATGATGACCACTATCCTACTACCGATGTACCACCAGCTGGCACCAAAGAGCCTCCAGACCATCCACTCACAGAAAGAAGTCCCCATAATGGACCTCTTGGTAGAGAAAATGAGGACAAACACTGGCTTGGAGAAAGGGATCCGAAGCACAGTCAGAATGAACCACATCGTGACAAAAGGACACCTTACTCTGAAGATAAGAATCAGGCCTCTCATGAGATTCAGGAGCCAAATGATTGTTTTAAACAGATGAAAGATATCCCACACAATCAAGAACCTGCTAGGGGTGAGATGGCAGCAGGACCCGATTTCCAAAGTAGCAGCACCGTGCAGGCAAGGGACCAAGACTACAGGGACATCGATTACAGAACAGGGTCCGGGAGGGCTTTCGATTACAAACACGGGGAGCTTCCAGTACCAGAGAAACTCATAAAAGAGTCTAAACCAATTGATCCTTCAAATTTTAGTGAGTCTGGTTGTCAGGTATGTGTGTTTGGTTTTCTTTGTCATTAGTATTTGTTTAAGAATTATATTTGTTTTTATAGTGTTTTTGACATTTCATTATTTTCATGTTAATCAAAATATTTGTGAAAGGATCAAGATTACAGGAGTGCATCAGTGGACAACAAAGCTTCTAATACAATATCTATAATTGGTATTCCAAAGACTGCCACAGTGGAGCAGGTAATAATAAAATAATAAGAAAAGCTACTTTGTGTTAGTTATGGTTGGGTGTTGGTGGTATTACTAAGTAGAAACAGCCATGGCCTAACTCCCTCAGTTTGCTATATTGTTTTGCAGATTCTTGGTGCCTTTACAGTCCGTGATGGTGTGCAAATGCAAGGGATGAAAGTCAAAGGTGTTGTACCAGGTAAGAATTAAGTTTCTTAGTGAAACTGTGTGGGGCAATCGATCGCAAACATGTCCCTCGACATTTCGCTTTGTATGACATTCAAATGGCCGCATTTTTTTCTTTATGTTCTTGGTTGCTTTTGTTGTTGCTGGTCTGTGTGAACTCGCTCAGAAAGGAGGAGGGGGGTGGGGTTCTGTTATGCCATCGTTTTTCGAGTTGGTGGTTGTAGGGTCATTGTCAGCATTATTCGGAGCTTTGGAGAGTGATATTCAGTGTGGAACACAAAAGAGCTGTGACAAGTGATTCACTGAATGTGTCCTGCAGGGACAGTTCTTTTAACTACACTGAATGACAAAATGTTAACAACCCTGCAATGGAATTTGCCTTGTTAGTGCTGTGTTCATCCTGTTGATTTAAACATCTGCTTTAGAGTGAAGACTTTCCTCTGTGGATCATTGTACATGTGGTTATACCTGATGCAAAGCCTTTTTGTGAACATTGTCTTAAAGGGTGTTAACCTTGCATAATTATATCAATGCAAATTATCACAGAAAGAATGATTAGGTACCTTGTTTAATTTGATATAAAAACGAAGAGCAAAACTTTGTCTCCATGGTGCACACCATGCAGTTGTTCACAGCCACTCGTCAGTTAATGCTTGGCTTTATTAAAGCCTTCATGGCTGATATGGCATGAATCATCTGAAAACTGAATAGAAAATGCTTAAAATGTGTTTTCCTGTAAAGGTAGGTATATCAGTAAAGTTGTAAAATTTCGCTTACACTGATCTCGATGTGTTCATCAACTGCTGTCTTTCATGTATTAGTGGTTGACTGTCATTACTGGCATTGACTAACAAAAGCCCATCTGTATTTCAAATGCTGTCCCCAGGTTACAGCTACGATACGGCCTATGTGGAGTTTTTAAACCTCGAGGATGCAGTCCACTTCATGGAGTCCAACAAGGTGGCCCATCCTCGTCACTCTACGAAGGCCATCTCTCCCATCAGGATTACGAGGGATTGAGAGGGCAATTAGTAGATGGGGAGGGAGAGATCCTGGGTAGCTGGGGTTGCTATTAATTTTAGTGAACTTTGGCTGAGGAGATGATGTCAGTTTTTGACATTTTTACGTGGTAATGCTTTAAACCTCAACAGCTGGTCCTAATTTTACAAATGATGCTTAAGATACTTACCCACAAAGCCATGGTAGTACATCAGGTTACTTGTTTGGCATCTAAAAGATTTAGACGAAATATTTTAAACAGTAGTCAACTGTGTATGTGCACAGACATACCATAGGTTTCCCTGCCATTGTTTACTATCCTTAAATTCTAAAAAAAAAACCCATTCCTTTCAAGTTTGTGTGTTATAAAATTTGATATTCGACTTGTTTTGTGCGCCCTATGAAGAAGCTGAGGAAGCACTTGCAGATTTCAGCACTTTGCTTACCAATGCCTTAGCAGGCCTTGAGTTTGGAAACAGTCCTGTGTTAAAACAACACAAGGGGGTGCCTTGTAGTTGACATGTTGTTTCAGGTACAAGTGAGACATGAAATAGGATCTGGGATTCTAGTGTAAGTGAAGTTTAAAGTCGCATCAGATATCTTAATTCTCCACTGCATTGTATATTACTCTTTTGCAACCTGGAATTTTATCATCCGACAGTTATCCTACCTTTAGTCATGATGATCGTGAGGTAAACGGTAGAAACTCGAAACACTGTTCATTTCTGATAGTAATATACCAGGAATCTTCATGTAATCGATAGACCACTACGGCGTCTTTGATAAAGAATGTCACATTGCCTTCCCGCAAAAGTTGAACCGAGCACAACTTTTTGCTGGATGAGTATGTGGTGGCATCCCATGAGCATATATGGTGGATGCTGTGCCCCCACTCAATGCCGATTTACGTCTTTTTTTTTTTTCTTTTTCTTTTTTTGTACTGGAACAAAAAAAATCCCCTGAAGCTCAAATTTGTTATTCCCTTGTAGACTACAATAATGAAAGACACTCCTATCAAGCAGTTGATATGATACCTTGAAATGCAAACCAGGTCAATTATCTTTGCTTTTTTTATGAATTTTTAATCCATGGAGGTTTTATATTTGTAAAACTTTCCCAGAGCCTAGAAAACAAAGATTTTTCTTTTTTGTGTCATTGCAATGTAAAGCTTATGGACTGGGCAGGAGCCCGCAGGAAGTGGTGGGGTAGGGATGCTGCACATTTCCATTGATCTGCACAACAAGAAAGCAAACCCAGATGATGAAATTTTTTTTTTTGGCCCATGTAACAGATGAGTTTGTTTGTTTTCCCCCTCAAGTGACTGGTTGCTATCTTTAAGTCATGGATCCAGCTATCCTTAATAGATCCATGTTGCAGCTTCGTTGTTGCTAGAAATAGCTTATTCATTTGGATGACTAGCTAAAGTTGTTCCAAATGTGGCCTTATGAGAATCCTGCTGTTTCTAACTTAAAAGAAATACATATA
>NW_018127916.1:1018496-1040364 GCF_001952655.1 Monopterus albus
TCCCCCCAGTCCAGTAGTAATTATGAGAATAAAGTTTTGGTAATAATCAGAACTTCTGTATAATTTTTTCATCTCTATATTGGTGTATATTGCTTCTGGCAGTTTTTATGTCTACTAGCACTGTAGCTATATGGAAGGCAATGGTGGTCTGTCTGTCAATTGGTTGTGCCACCACTTTGGTACAGGTTCAAATATCTCAACAACTGGCTGTATTACCACTTAGGTTTGAACAGGCACTTCGTGGTCCCCATTACAAAAAGCCTGCTAACTTTGATGATCCCCAGACTTTACTTTAGTGTGAGTAGGAGGTTGACATTTTGGGTTTTTTGGTGCAATGTCTCAGATTGTTGTGTGGGTTGCCATTAAATTTGGTATAGGTATCCATGGTGGATAGAGGGTGAATCCTAATGACTTTGGTTATCCCCTGACTTTTGTTTGACCACTACCATGGGGTTGACAGTTGTGCTTCATTGGGGAAATTTTGACAGCTCTTGGATGGAAAATTTGAAATATGGTTCCGACATTTATGGTTTTTGTCAACACTGGTTGTCTCCTGACTTTTCATCTAGTGCCATCTTGTTATGTGGCAAAATCATCTCTTTTTCAGTCAGTCTTGCTTTTCAGAGGGAGAGCAACCCCTCCTTCATTGTATTCTCTTGAACTTGAAATTTGATCACTGGGATTTCAACTTGCATTTTTTGAATGAAGTTCTCATCTTGAGACATTGGAGACTGTTAACAGCACTGGCCAGGACCTCTGTGCTTTTGCACCTGATCCTTTGATAAATGGGATCAAGGGAGTTTTTCTTCCCTGCTGTCACCAAGTGCTTGCTCAAGGGGGATTTGTTGGGTTTTCCTCTATAATAATAGTGATAATAGTAAGGTCCAGACCTTGTAAAGTGTCCTGAGATGACTTTTGTTGTGATTTGGTGCTATACAAATAAAATTTGAATTTGTTGGATTGTTGCTGAAATGTGTAGCAGTGTGTCTGGCCCTGCTGTTTCTTAGTCGGGTTGATCCTGTACTGCTTTGTTTTTGCTGCAACTTTATTTTTTTGTGTATGTTCTGTTACTTGTGATAGGTCAGTATTAAAAACTAGATAGATGATGCAGTTAGCTGTGTGATCAGCAATTGTAGCATCAGATTTGTATGCCCACTTTGAATCTACATGAGAAGTAAATACCGGCCGCTTTTTATTTATTTATTAAATGCTTCAGGACCAAGTTAGTAGATTGTGTGACGAATGCACTTATGTATGATGATGATTTTTGAGCAAATGAGTTTTTGAATTTGACAAACAGTACATAGAATTATGGGTGACTTTGGTGTGCTGTGAGTTTCCCTTTGAAACAGCTCATCTCTTTCTGTACGAATGCAGTTTAGCTTTGTTTGGTTTGTAACCTCCCTCTGATGAGTGTGGTACTTGGATGCACTACAAAGTTCTGTTTTGGATCATTTATTTATCTTTTCCTGTGGATATGAGTGGTCCTTGTACTAGGCTCAGATGTATTTGTAATGTAGCTACCCAAGTGACAGAAAATTAATCCGCAACTTTTTAAATCACTAATCGTTTCCAGGCTAAAATGCCAAACGTTCCCTAGTTACAGCTTTTCAGTTATAATGGTTTGCGGCTCTCCTTTGTTTTCTGTGGTAGTGATTGAGGGGGTGTTCTTTGTACGTTGCTAAACAAATCCTAGCTCAAATGAGCAATTCTGGATTTTCCAATGTCAGCTAAAAGTTATCCGGATATTTCAGTTCTCCAACTCCCACCTATGTTATGATTGGGAAAAGCTGGATTCAGTCATCTAAGATAAGTGCATAATCTCACGGCCAGTGACTAGAATCTAGTCACTAGACCATATATATTGACATTTGTTAAAATATGTCAGTGACTCAACTGTTATGAATTACACATAGTCCTGTCAGAAAGGATTCCCACCCCTTCACTCCTTACATATTCCAAGTGCTTCTTTTCAATTTCAGTATGAATTTACAGTAGTAAAATGTAGGGGTGGGAATCCTTTCTGAAGTCACTGTAACCTAGATACAGTAAATGAACTTGGCCACAGCTATTGAGAAAAATTGTAATAAGATTTAGATCCTTTTGTTCTCAAGGCATATAGAAAGAAGGCAGACTAGGAAAACTCGTGAATAGTTTCAGAGCCAGGCACACTTTTAAAATAGCTCAAAAAGGGTGGTTTATTAAATTTTCCACAAACAACCCTATATGTAAAAAAAACTATCTTGCAAGATATCTCAGGTTAATGCACACTGTGACTGGCGATAAGAATGCAGCTTTCTTAATATGAGGTATCAGCAGTCCACCTCAATAAATTGTTTCATCCTGACTGAAATGGTACAGTTTGGGATGGGCCAAAGGCTTCTGTTGATCTCTTAATACTGTTATCTTTAAACTTATTTCTCTGGCAGTGAGTTGCTTGCTGCTCCAAGATGCTTAAAATCTTCAAAGTTTGTTTACATTGAATAAACCTGAGAACTGAGCAGATTTGAGATTAGACATGTTGCCGTGACAGCAAGTCCCGTGAGACTTTCAAGCAATCCAAAGGATCCAGGATAATCTGAAACTGTCAGCATTTTTATCCAGCTAACTTATTAATCCACATACATAGAACACCCCCTGCTTGTCTTTGGGTTCTGGTCAGTTAAAAGTAATTTGAGGGTGTGACCTTGTGTTTTAGGAAATTTGTAGTTTCCTTTAAACTATTTAATATAGTATGGGGGCAAATGGTCTGTGCGAAGCACCTTAAGTGTTGGCCCATTTTTTTCCTCAACAGTGAAGAGGAGGGCTAAACCTGTCACAGTGCATGTTGGGTATCATTGATATTATTTTGGTATGAGCTGTTATAGTGTTAATACTAATTTATCTTTGCCTTTTTTATTTTCTTTCTTTCAGGGATCCCTAAAGGTTGGTACTAGAACAGCCACAATGAAATTCATCCAGTCAGATGAGCAGGAAGGAGGTGTTCATGTGAGTTTAGTGACAGGATGATTTAAAAACTTTTTTTTTATTAGTTTGGCAAATTGTCAAATAAAAGCCAGTATTTGAATAATGATTGGGTAATGAACAATTTCTACAATATTTTAGTACAACATAATCGTACCAGTATTGTTCTGAGTTTCTTTTTACAGAAATAGAGGTAATAGTCATTGATTCATTAATTCTCAGTGATTCTTCGTAGTCACTTTTTCTGAACAAAAAGATGCATCAAGAAAAACCATCTTCACGCTGTGGGTGCTTCACAGTGAAAGCCTTGGATTATACACTCTGAAGTACTAATGGACTAATTTAAGTTTGCATTAACTTCAAACACTAATAGCAACAAATTGAAAGGACAAACTGGAGCTAAGCAGACAACAGGAAAGCTCAGTAAAATAAACTGAGGGAAAAAAGGGAAAGAAGTAAAGCGTGATTTCTAATAATAGCCTGTTAATGGCATTTTAGCTCAGACAAAGAGCCCAGCCAGAATTTGAGATTTTTTTGGTGTGCATTCACTATGCTGTTTACCACAGTTAAAAGCATTAACTGACTTTCCTTCTTGTCTCTGTAAATTAGGAATCAGATCACAAAGTCCAAGTGCCCAAGTTGCCTAGACCAGATGAACCTTTAGAAGAGTCGAAGACTAGCCTGAATGGGTCCCAACCAAAAGCTCCTGTGGATCCACTGCCCCACAACCAGTGGGAGCGTAGCTCTGACCTGACTCCAGAGGCCTGGCAACAGCAGATGGACCAGCAGCTCCAACAGCAAGAAACGGAGCAACAGGCAGAGTCTTGGGCCAATGGCAACCGCAACCTTCCTCCTCCTCTTCTCCACAAATCTGACTCTGTCTTTAAAGACAGCAAAAGTACTTTAACTTAAACTGTTATTTTGTGGCCATAAATGATAGCAGTTCATGGATATATTTGTTCAGAGATTTTTATTCCTAACTGAGTTAACAGCATTTTTCTTTTGCTACCTTATAGCCATGATAATAAAGAACGTTAAGCCCACCACCACAGTAGAGACTATCCTGAAGGCATTAGATCCCTTTGCATATCTGGATGAAAGAAATGTTCGTCTCGTCAAGGCCAAGCCACCTGGATCAAAGTGCTTCTGCTTTGTTGATATGGACTCCCATGAGGTGCCAAAAAATAATTTGTGCTTATGATTTCATGTTCTAACAGATTTTTATTATTTATGTCAAATGTTTCCCTGTAATTTTCATGCACTTACCATAGTGACTTCTTTTGTAGCAAGTGAAACGTCTGGTTGAACTCCTCACTAAACCTCGGCCCCTTTATATTGACGGAGTCCGAGTTTATGCTGAGGTTGCCAAACCCCTGAAGAACCCAAAGTAAGTCACTGTGTCGCAAGGATTTTCTTATCATGTCTAATAGAGAAATCCCATCTCATTTGTTCCTGATGATTTTCTGTCTTATACAGTTACAAAAGAGATGTTGATAAACAAAACACCTCTATCCTTGGGTATCCACCTGAGGCCAGCATGATGGGTGTAAGTTGTAGTCTTTATTGTACTGACTTTCAGTTAATGGAAAAAAAAGCGTAGTTCGAGTTCTTCAGTGAACTATGATTTCTGTCCTGGCATTGCAGCAGCAGCAGTACCCACAGCCTCCACTGTACTTGCTACCTCTGCAGCCACCTGCTGGTGCTCCTGCTTTAATGCAAGGTTAGACTTCATCAGACACAGTCAAGGATCTTGGTCACCACACACTGTTTATTAAAATGGTCTTAAACAATGTCACATGTTTATCACCAGGTATTTTGATGACTGGCACCAACCTCTCTCTGCCATCAGACCCCAGCATTAACCAGGTAGGTTGTGAAGCAAAATGCAAAAGAGGCTGATATCTCTCCTCAAAGCCTGTTAGTTCACTGGATGTCTCCATTAACACTTCACAGGGAGTTGGTTACACTGAGGCTCCAGCTGTAGAGCCTTCATTGCTCACTGGTGGACCTCAGGTGCCCACAGAATCAGCTGCCGCTACTGCAGACGGATCACAGACGTGCATATATGGTGAGAAATAAGTCAAATGTTCAAATTCATCTGGAATCCAGCTCAGTATTATTACGGCTTTATGGTTTTAGTAATATTTAAATGTAACATGCTTTTGCATTTGCCTTAAATCTGACATTTTGGACTTGAAGAGAAAAGGTCTTAAGTGTAGAAGAATAATACAAATAATGATAGTGTGAGATTGGCCATCCTTGATTCATTTTTCCTTTTTCTTTGATTTGTATTCATTTTTTGTAATGAAATTGAAAATGGGTGAATAATTGACTATTTCACATTGGTATAGTTTCTCACATGATTTCAATTCAAGTCACATTACAGACAAAACTACCACAGTTGTCATAAACATGGTAGCTGTGAATCGTTCGTTTTTCATGATTGAAGTTGAACCAGTTCTCTGAATATCTCTGTTGTTTGTTGGTCATATGTGTTTGTCCTGTTTTCTCCAGGCTCTGAGACTCCAGACATGTCCAGCTACTTGTACGATTCCACGTCAGGCTTCTACTATGATCCTGAAACCACACTATACTACGACCCTAGCTCTAGGGTGAGAAAGCGTTAGGTCACTGTAATGTGATGAAATGCTGTTTGTCCGTAACCTGCCAAAGAATATTAAATACTGTACAACTAATACACATTTGCCCAGAAGTAATTGGATCTTGAAACAAGTGGTTTTCATACATATTTATTGGACATTTAACCTCCTGCTGTAATTTGCAAACTGTTTTCAATAGTTGATGTAAAGACGTGCGTAAGATTTGTGGTTTGATCCCACATTCAAGATTTATTACCAGTACCTCCCACTTTTATTTTAGTGACAGACCAGCTGTGTTTGTTGTCTGAGTTGATTATTTATAATTGACTCACCTTTTGCAAGAGCTCATCAAGTATTAATTGTAGCATATTCATAAGAATATGTGAATGATTTAATATAAAGGGAAACAGTGTGTCATTAATTATTGGTTTTGTTGTCATTAAGTTTTCATTTCCCTGTTTTCGCCCTTTTTGTGTGTAGTATTTCTACAATGCTCAGACCCAGGAGTATATGTACTGGGATGCCGTGTCAAAGACCTACGTCCCAGTTCCTGGAGGGAATTCATCAGAGTCACAACCTGTGACCATGACCGCTGAAGACCAGGCCATTCTTTCGAACCCAGCAGCTGATGCTCCTCTAGAGATGAAGAAACCATCAGTGCCTTCAGTGACAGCATCTCAGGCAGAAGTTCAAGCATCTGCTGCCAGCTCTGCTCCGGAACATGTCTTGACTTCTTCCACTGCAGCTACTGAGAAGAAAGAAGATGACGACTCTGCTAAAAAGGAAAAAGAAAAGGATAAAGAGGACAAACAGAGAAGTCTTGCTGCTGTCAAGGTAGAACTTCACTTATAATACCAGTGCACACAAAAGGGAGATATGTATGTTTAAAATGCAGCTAGTTAAGGAGCTTGTCATTTGCAGATCATGAAAGACATGGAACGGTGGGCAAAGATCCAGAATCGACAAAAGGATAGTGTCCGTGCCCCATCACCATTGCTGAGGACTGGAATAGATGATGATAAGAGGCAGTCCAAGTCGGCTGATGCTGGTTTCGCTATTTTTGAGAGGAAGGTTAGGAATGCACTTCCTGTGCCTGTACATCTGTCTACATAGTACATGGATTTTTACAAAGATTTAAATACAACAACTATTGATTTCTGCTGTCTTGTTTTTCATGGTGCTCCTTGTTTTCATCCCCAGATCTCAGGTGGAGAAGATCTTTTCAAAAAGCCCCTTGCTCCACCTAAGAAAGATGAAAAGTCAAAGGTATTAATCTGTCACTTAGCGTGCTTGTGCCCTTTTAAATATGATAAAGGAATGTAAGAAACAAACTTGATTGAAAAAAACTGTTTTCAATACTTGTGTGGTTGCTTTGTCAGCGTCCAATTGGCTCTCTGGGCCTGCTGGCATCAGACTATGCAGCTGGAAGTGATGAAGAGGTGGAGGAGGATAAGGAGGAGGCAGCTAAAAGTAGTCAGGGGAGCCACTCTGAGGACAAGGATGACAAACTGACAGACTGGAAGAAGATGGCCTGCCTGCTATGTAGGAGACAGTTCCCCAACAAGGATGCTCTGATCCGCCACCAGCAGCTTTCAGACCTACATAAAGTACTATTTATTAACCTCGAAATGAACAATAGTTGTCAGTGATTTTAGAAATATACCCGCTAATACTCAATATATTGTCTCAACAGCAAAATATGGAGATTCATCTTAAGATCAAGCGGTCAAAGAAGGAGTTGGAGGCACTGGAGAACCAAGAAAAAGAAGTAAGTGAACGGTAAAATATCCGGAGTAGATTTTCATGTTGTAAGTAGATTGCTGAAGGTGGAGTTTATCTTCCACAGCTGAGTGCCAGAGAAACTTCCAGATCACCAGAACAGAAAAGAAGAAAACACCATCACCCACAGCCACAGCAGCATAATACTTGGGCTGGAAGCTCCAGGTGGGTGTGATTGAAATGATAAAAGTGGGAAACAAAGCTCTAAGTTCTAGGAGTTTGCTTAACAATTTGATATCTTTGTTCAGGGAGATAAGTAAAGTCAGTGAGAGGCCTGGCTTAGGGGCAGAACCTGTCATGGTAGGTGTGAAGTTTTATTTTACTAATCAATCTCATGGTGTTTTGGTTCATTTATTAAACCTTTCATTGCATTTGTCTCTTCAGCAGAGGAAAAAGGAGCCTGTCGTTTGGGACCATGCCACCTATAAGCAAGCAGTACGCAAGGCCATGTTTGCTCGGTTCAAGGAACTCGAGTGATCTCATCTGAACACGTTCTTGCTTTAATATGCGAGATGTTAATGACAGGCTTGCCAAATTTGGCATGAGAAATCCCTTTGACAGTTTCTCTCTACACTGTAGAGTCACGGTTCTCTGCACTGAAATAAAGTGACAGATGATGTGACTCAAAAACCACATAACATGGCTACAGTGGAACTTCAAAAAAGTCAGAAACAAGATCTATTTGACATCCTCAGTGATGAAGTTGTACAGAAACTGTTGGTCCATGCTGTTAATTGCTCGTTTTGCCCATGTTATTTGTGGCCTGTGTTTATAATTGTGAAGTGTTCCCTCATTTTTCAATGATACTGTCGTACTGGCTACAGTTACATTTTGTTTTAAAGCTGAATGTTTTTTATTAATTTTCATTGGTTAAAATTACTATTGTATGTGCATATTTTAAGTAAAAAGTGGTTATGGACTTTGTTTCATGTGATTGTGTTTCACTTTTATGGCCACTAGATGACAGCATGGTACCATGTTATAGTTTGTGTTAATCTGTTAAGGTTCTTGAATCAAATCAATATTAATTTGGAGTTAGAGAAACACTAAAGTGAACGATTTACTCTCATGGATACCAGTAAAGGCTGCTCTTTTCATCTTGCTTTATGCCTTTTCTATCATTGACACAATTTCAACTCGCAACAGATGCAGTATTAATGTCCCCCAGTTGTGCACTGCAGGAGTTAGAACATGAAGCCTCCCCTCTGACCTTTACTGATATGAAGAAACTAGCCCTCACCCTCTCTTGCTATGGTACACTGAATGCTGAGGATTGTGTGGGTTTATTGTACTGACATACTATCTCCTCTGAGAGCAGTAACAAGAACACTGGGGAGCAGCACTAAATGACAAACAGAGACAGTGTAGGGGGAAGCCAACACCTTTCCACATGTCTAAGAGCAGTTGTGCTTCCTACTGTGTGCTTGCTTTTACAGAGTAACCTAATGAGGAAAATGTGGCCTGAACAAGTAATCCTGTTTCCCTGGCCTGGTTCATCTCCAGTGAGCAGTGGGTGAAATGGCAAAGGTGAATGTCATGTTTTCTAAGAGTGACTGAGGCTATATGGAGTCTCTGTGTCTGAGGAGACAGGACAGCACAACAACAAAGCTTCACAGCTAAGCATAGACCTTATTTTGTGGCTTGGCAACAAAACAGGAAAGCACAAACAAAACCACAGTGATTATCCCAAGTTCAGTTCTTTTTGCAGTAACCCTTGACACAGCATGCTGTAGATTGTGCTTAGTTGTAGGACTACAACAAGCCAGTTTTAACCTTTATTCTGTCAGGTCAGCGGCGGTGACAGTACTACACAGTTTTGTTTAAATTGAAATCAATTGTACCTGAACTGGACAAACCATAGGATTGAAAGTGAAACCTCCAGCTTGCTGTTTTCAGGATCCAAAATGGTCATTCATCTTTATTCCAAGCTGCATCACACTCTTCCCTCAGGAGGGGAAGACTGTTGTTTGTAACGAGTTTGAACCCATTCTGTTTGTGAGTTTACATGTCTGTGCATCATAGAGATATTCTTATCAAATGTGATAGTTCTTTCTATTTCAAGGACACTCATCAGGATTTCCCACAAGCCTTCCTGCATATTAACTGTATCATGTTGGAGCAGTTGTGGAAAATATTTGTTCAGTGGCATGCTTTAGTCTACACATGCTACTGAATTTGAAATGAGCCAAACACAAAGCAGTGAGACAAAGCCAAATTTATTATGCCCTTACAATAACCTCAAATTCAGAATATATAGCTACAGTATAATACAATTTAAAGATTGATTCTACTGCCACAAAAAGAGCAACCATTTAGCTTATACCTATTTGTCTTTGAAGCGTTTTGGTAATTATTGTTTTTCCATGTGTCCTTGGAATAATGGACTGATTGCATGTCTGCTCAAATCAATGGTCTGATGTTTAAATGCTGGAAGGTCTTTTAAATTACTTCAATATTTGCAGAGATTTATTTTCTCCTGTTGTCTTCATGGTAGGTTGAAGTGATCATTTCATTTCAGGTAGGTCACTATCTGACACAGGTTTAAGTATACTATCTATTTGCATATAAATAGAGTATTTATTACCAAGAGTCACATGGACTTTTGTTTCATGTACTTTGCTGACATGGTATTGCAGTGTTGTCTGGTCTCAGGCACAAATTGCCATTAGACAATGAGAAGTCTTTGCAGTTAGAAAGGTTACGGTACCATCACTGTGTAAGGGCTTCAACAGTAGGGTTTAGCATTTTGATTTATACAGACAAAGTCAGTGGGGACGGATTAACTGGCATTTTATTTTTCCATCCCCCCCATCCCCTTGTTTTTTTTTAATGTGGATTGATTTCCATTTCTCTTTTCTCTGTCAGAAGACCCCAGAGACACCCCCAGCTCCCAGTGACAAATGTCATCATTACCCAGTCCTAACAGTTTTAAATTAAAATGAATGTGCAGTTAGACTGAGGATGAGAGACCAAAGAGAGACATAGGGCACGAAAAGCTGCCATGGTAGTATCCCCTGTGTGTGTAACCGAGGGCCTTCAGGCAGCATTAATGGCAGGAAAGGTGGACGGGGGTGAGGACTGGGGGTACTGAGGGGCAATTATCCCAGCTGGATGGCTCTTAGCAGCAGGTGGGTGGAGCTGGAGCAACAGTATGGGGACAAGACACACAAAAAACATAGTCAGCAGTACTCTCAGATGTTGTCAGTCCATAAAGGCAAGAGGAGAGAGAAATGTGATTGCTTTTATGGAGATCTGACATCAAACTGGTGCAGATAAAGATGTTCTATATGCAGAAACCACATTAAAAATCTTATACTTTCATACATTTTGGAATATTTTTACATCAACACCACCTGACAGCCAGTTCACCACAACACCATCAAACTTTTCCAGTGTATTTTTTTCTTCAAAGAAACCTCTGAAATCAAATCTATTTGTAGTAAAGGTTAAATTCCTTCTTTTGCTTATATGTAGAATCAGTCTGGCTATCTCAGAACCCTTCTACGTATGTCCATTATGACAAATGATCAAGAACATATCCCATGAAGAATGATTCTCTTAAGGAGCAGCATGTGTTTGTGGTCACACCATGCAAACAGAGTATACCATCACAGGATCATATCAAAGTTATGCTTCTCTAAGCAATTTCACCATCTGGCTCAAGTGTGAGCTGAAAAATGGAGTCTGTTATGAATTGTTAATCTATAACATCATCTTGAAAGTGTCTTTATGATTATCTGGCATGTGACATAGTTCAGAGCACAGCTTATGTTGAGAGCATTTGGAGCATTGCTTGTAGCAGAACCAATTCCACTGTCAGACTTGTCATTGAGAACATTACAGACACTGAAAGCATTTGAAAATTATGTCATGATTCTGCAATGCAACACTAGCAGAGAGATGACAAGAGTGAAAGCACTAAACTGATACAGAAAACATTCACTTGGAACATTTTCATTTATTCTCTTTGTCTTTTCTGATTCAGAATAAAAATCCTCTGCTAGGTTTTGTGTAAATTGCAGTCGTCTCTTTTAATCATCACTCAGATGTTTCTCATGTAATTATGATTCACAGCTAAGCATTTCTCAGATTTATTTTATATCAGTCAAGATGAAGCTTGGTAGATGCTTTAACTGCTTAGTGAATCATGATTATCATCTAACAAATGGCAATTATTCTCATTGCCAGAGGCAGAGTAGACATTTGGCAAAACCCAGAGAGACCCTATAGCTCTCCTGCCTCACTTTAACTTTATTAAAACCACTTTACCTATATATATATTTTTTTATTTAGCATGAGTTAGGATTGGCAGTTAAAACTCTCATTTAATTTCACCACAGAAAACTGGTTTTGCAATTAGATTTTAATTAATTTTAACACATTACCAGAATGCTGCCTGGCCTGTGAGTACACTAAAGTATAACGCTGTGTTCCTGCAATGTCACAACCAGTGATCTTCTGCTTTAACCACATTATGTTGGCCATTATGGACATAGAACTATATATATGCGATCCATAATGGAATATGAAACTGAGAAGATCTTGAGAATCTGACGCTAAGACAAAATAATATCATGGGTTTTTTTCAACATACTGTGTCTATGGGTGCCAGTGCACAGTCATGTCTATGTATTCTGTGCTGCTAGTGCAAATTGTAATTTTCATATTGACCAGAAACATATTCATACATGCAATACATGAGTATTTATGCTAATTGTGTTGGGGGTGGAGATCCAAGGGATTCTTTCACCAAAGTCAGATGTGCATAATAAGGAAGCGTGATATTTGCCTGTAGGCAGCAGCACAATACCCCTGCCACAAAAGCAATAAAAAGTAATTATCTAAATACACAGCAAGTCTATATTCTGTTCTTGCTCACAATATACTGTAACTTGCTAGAAAGGTGGAGGCAAAGTTCTCTGGTCTCAGGTGCAGCCAGATGTCCAGCCATCTGTACTAGGTTCCCAGTGTAAATAAGCACTGTTTGAAAAAAATGCAGATGTTATCTGTACGGCTGGATATCGCCAATGATCAGTAAGAAAATCTGGTGATGTTTGGTTTGGCTGAGCTGGCTCTGTCCTTTAACTGAATTCTGTCCAGCTGATAACATTTCTCATGTTCATGAAGTTCAAAAACTGTTACTGGCTTTTTAAATTTTTAATGTAATATAAGGTCCAGTGAGGGAAGAAACAATTAAATACTGAGTCACTATTAGTAGGATGGAACATAAGATCTAAAATCTACAATAACGTACATGGTGAATTAACATGTCTGTTTGGTCCTAGAGACATAATTACTTTGGCTTTTTATTTTCATTTTTCTTTCTTTTGGTTTGAAAATACCTGGCAGCAATGTTTGCATTTTACAGTACTAATGATAACCCAGAGGAATACGAATGTTGACTTTAACATTGCAACCATATGGATGAAACATCATTTCAGGCCAATTTCCTGCATCGGTTTATTATTGCAAGTCACATGAAGTGGAAATAACCAACCTTGCAATCTGCCGTAGTGCTACAATGTGCATTACAGTCTGACCTCTGGTAGCTCATTTTGATATCTATTATTATCTGCTTTCTATCTACATTTTCCTTTCTATCCTTGAATTGTTTTTGTTTTTTTTGTGTGCCTTATGCAGTTTACGTCATTGTACATCATTCCAACCTGCAACCTGGCTAATGTTACTGATGTTATAGTTTTTTGTGTTTTGTTTTTTTTTTTTTTGCTGAATGAGCTTTTAAAATAAGATGATCATCTTGTCTGACATTTAAAGGCCACGTTTCATTTCATTTTATTGCATGAGGTGCCTTGCTGTGAGACAAAAGATTAATCCTACTGTGTGTGTGATTGTCCCAGGTTTAAAATTTGAATCAGTGTCATTTTGTGATGTTTTGTCATAAAAGAGTTGAGTTTTTTGTTTGTTTGTTTGTTTTTAGCTCATTGCAGATGAAGAAAAGAAGAATCTGCAGAGGATTTTCATGAAAAGTGTGCATGCTTCCAAACAGTCTGCCTGCCTTTTACCATACTGCCAAATACTATGGTGGAAACACCGTAGGAACTGAAGGTAAGAGAACAGAACAGCCTCTCCTCTTCTCTGGCATCCTCACTATCTACCACATTTTCCTGCTGTCCAAATATTCACAAACACAGTCTTCTATAAATACTTGTGGAAATGCATAAGTGAGAATATTCAACCCCTGCTGCTGTACCTAAACTTCACACAACATTACAAATGATTTCATATAGGAAAGATGAATTATAATGGCTGGAGCAGAGATTCTGGTTACAGACTCCTGAAGACTGCTAAGCTTTTCAACCCTCTTCCAGAGCAGTACCTGTGTAGTTTGGAGCTGTAAATGTGAATTGAATCAGTGGGTGCTGAAAGGTGCTTGCAACACCAGGTTTTTACCCCAGAACAAAAGCTCTCCTCTACGTCCCTGTGTAGAAGTAACCAGAGAACACATGGCCGGCTTCATCAGCAGTACGTTTACTTTAGTTTTCTTCAGCTGATAAACCTATCAGCACAGTGTTGGAAAACAGATGAAGACACAGTGTTGCTGCCTTTTCTCATTCAGCAGATATTACAATTTGATGCACACTAAGTAGAGCATTTTTTTTTATACAACAGCATTGTTGTAACACAATCAGCTGCGCTGTAGCCAATTCCTGAAGTGAAAATTGCTGCACCCATTATTCATCGTCCTGGAGGCACACACCAGTACAGTGACAACATTAACAGCCATATAATGAGTGTCAGCTTTGAAGGATTATAGCAACCAGTAATGTTGTCTGCAACCTTATACAAATAGGAATGGATGGAGCTGTGGGAAACATGCAAATGTTATTATCTACAATATGAGCGCAGACATTCTCATTCACTCTTTTTGATTTTCACTGTGATAGGTTAAGTCCCCATGTGTGTTTATTTACTGTATGAAATGGGGACTGAAAACTAAATCAGCTTTAATGTTTGTCTGTGCATGAATACATACTGTATATCAAGACTAACCATTTGCTGCTCCATCAGAAATAAGAAGTCCACTTGCAGCTTTAACCTGACATCAGACAAATATAGAAGAAATTTAATTAAAAAAAATAATTTCTATGATAAAGTTTATACGGTATATAGGAAAGAAACAGGCATTTTTGTGTCTTGTAATGTCTTTTGTCTACAGACAAAGTATTTGAGGCCTGTGGGTGACAAACTGAGGCAATACATTTTTTCTTTCTTCCAATGACATATTGTAGATGTCAAACTACACATTATACCAGTGATGTAAATTGCCTAATCAAATCAGAAAAAATGCATTCATGCACAAATGTAAGATTTTCTGAATTACATTTCAACTGCATCTAAATGGCTTTATGTTTAAGATGATTTGATCTACATGCCACTTATTCCCCGTCTGCTTTTGTTACTCAGGAAAGTGCCTCACGATGGCTGGGAAAGCCCTACCCCGAGACACTTCCACCTCCCAGCAGAGAGGACTGATGACAACACTTTGGGTCAGTCGTTCCCTTGAATGCTGCGTAGGTGTGACAGCAAAGAAAGAAATGTTGTAATGTGCGCATGTTAATGGGAGCCTGGTAAACCTCAAGTGTGGTGGCACAGTTGTATATATGTTAGCAAAGGTCCAGTTTCTTGAGAATTTCTTAGGTTCAGGAAATAAATCATTTCTACTTAGTCTTTTTTTTATCTGTTTGTCCTTTCATCCATCATAATACTGTGATGAAAAGCAATTTAAATCTTACCTTTTCTGAAAAATATGCAATTAAATAATTTCAAGTTTATAAGGCCATCAGACAGAAGGGGAATCAGTGGATAGTTTTGTTAGTTTGATTAGGAGGGTAGCTCACCACCTCCTTCTGCCAAGTGAATAAATGCACTGGTTCAGATTCTTTATGGTGATCATCCATAGATTTCTTTCCTCTGTCACCTCTGCTTAGTTTTCCCCTTCGGCTTTGAATGTCTGCATGCAAATCTGTGAGTGCACTGTAAGCTTCGTGCACGTTGCTTCTGTCCCCCTGCATTAGGACTCAGATTCTAACTGTACATTTACAACCTCAGACTTTTGCAGTTCTAGGTTATTTTACCCCCTAATTAGTGTCACACAGTAATGCTTACCACATATTATATATTCTTTTAAGGTTTCTCCTGCTTGTCAAACTGGTACTTTTTTTCATTTTGAAATGTCAGAAAGCAAAATGAAAGACAGGAGGTTTGTAGAACTGGCAGAAATACCAATTTTAATCCATACAGGAGCAGCAACTGTTTATGAGGACTGTCTTTCACTGTATGATACAGTCAGCCTACCATAGATTAAGTTCAGACTAGACGTATCATTATCGTATCAGAATCTACCTAGTTTAGCTCATCATCAGGTTAGTTTTTAATCTGGACACTCCAATAATGACATTCCTATCAACTTTAGCTGTACTTTGTGTTTGGTGTTAATTAGCAAATGTCTGCATTTAGCAAGTGTTGTTAGGGCTTAATTAGAAAATAAGAATAAGAACAATACTGGTGTCATTTTTCCTAGCTTCTTTAAGCTTATACACTCAGTTGGCAGTTTACAGGTGTACACCAAGGTAAAACTAACACAGTCTAATACAACAGCCCTGCAATAAATCCTCTCTTTGTGAGGGCTATAATGTTTAGTCTAAGAGAGGTGTTAAATCAATTTTGGAAGATAACTGTCAGTAGAGTGTATACATTTCTTCCTCCAGCTGTTTGATGTAAGATGCAATATATAGCTAAATCTGTTTGCAGACTTTCTCTCTCCGACTCAGTATTTTCTTACGTGAACTGTATGTGTGCCTACAATTGTCTTAGAGCCTTTGTGACCTTTCTCACAGCCATCACTTTCATGGATGTGTACAATTCTATTCAGCTATGGCAACAGGTTTCGATGGTCATTAATCAAACTGTTATGATAGTCTTGGGGTGCTGTTGATCCAGGAACACAGAGATCATCAGTTGTCTGTACTGTGCCTGGATCATCTCCACCAGGCTATGACTCCCAATCCCTTGCATGTCTTCCCTTTGATGCGAAGCTAATCACCTTCATAGATCATCAAACTGTATCTGGAGTGGCGAAGGGAGAGAGGAGATTGTATTACAGAGCTGAAAAACACACCCACCTTTATGTTGCATTTGTATCAGGCCTGGCTAGTGTGCTTGCCACCTCTGCAGCTGTTCATGCATAAATCATACAGGGAAACTTGATGAGGCCTTCTAGTAGACAGTATATTTGACAAATCAGTGACCATGAATTTATCAAACCATCCACCAGTGTCCAAGGTTGTTAACAACGCAGTCAGTGGAGAGTCGTTAATTTTCATACATTTAAATAAATGTTGTTTCTCGTTAAACTGCAAAATCAAATGTCAACATGAATCATTAGCTAAATTTGTGTATGTGATTATACCACAAAATGAACTTCCTCATAGTTTACAGTGACATAGATCTTTTCTCAGAGCTTGTTTTGTGTTACACTGCATTCTGCTGAAATCCTAGAAGGTGTTTGATCTGCTGTTCTGTATGTGGCCTGGACCATTATATGTCCTTGACATATCTAGTGGTTCAACAATGGCACGCTATCCCTCCGGCCTCAGCTTCCATTTGAATATCATCTGTCAGGCAATACAAGAGGAGACTTGCTCCAAACAGAAAACGCCTATAGCATCTGAAATTACACAGCAATTTATATGTCATCTGTAATCGTTCTGCATCCACTCTGTATCCTGTGACAGCCATTAATTATCAGTACTTTTTGTCTCTCTCCTCCCCTGCTTTAGAAATCTACCTGGATTCTCTGGGTGTTCAATCACAATACAAGCTTTGATAATGGAGACAGTGCTGACAAAGGTGAACTGCATTACACTAGGCACTGATTTGATTTCAGAGCATATTACTGAAAAGAGCAAAAGCTACTGGTTCAGTGTTTGTTAAAAAGCTATGTGATGGATATAATGTAGCTGTAGGTGTACAGTTAATTATTTATTCCCTCATTCTGAGCCACTACGAGTTGTTAAAACAATAGCTCGGAGATTTTACCCCCATTTTAGCCCTAAAGAATACAGGTAATTTTTTTCCTTTGGTCAAATAACACCAAATCAGGTTTCTGTGGCTCTGTGCATCAGGTGCCAAACACAGCACTATAAGGCCAAAGCATCACTACATGCTTAAAGCTTCAGCGGAGACTGAATGCATCCTGAACACAGGAAACATGCACTGACCAAAGAACGGACTCATTTAACATTACAAATTATACAAGGCTCCACAAGAGAAAAAATATGACCACATTGTCTACTATGCTGTTTAAACTCACTGACTATAAATCTGCATCAAAGTTAGTTTTGGCAAAACAACCCCTCTCATTTAACTTTTGAATTATAAGGAGTCAGATATTTATGCTAAAGCTAAGTGAGCATGCCAGCCCACTCTGTGCCACAGGCCAGCGAGAACACTCACTCCACCATCGTACTAAAATCCCACATCAACACAATACTGACTAGACATGACAATAAGTGGTCTCTTCCAGGATGACAGTGCCCCCATCTACAGGGCATGGGGGGTCCTGGATGGTTTGATGAGTATGAAAATCATGTGAATCATATGCTATGGCCTTCACAGTCACCAGATCTCAACCAAACTAAATGCCAGGACTGACATGTTACATAGCACTCTCCACCATCATCAAAACACCATCCCTCCAGTATAGTCCAGAGACTTGTAGGATCAATGCCAGGGAGCACTGGAACTGTTCTGGTGGCACGTGATGGCCCAACACCTTACTGAGACATTTTATGTTGGTTTTTGCTTTATATTTTGATGTACTTTGTTATATGAGATTATCTTTTCACATTAACATTTCACCAGCTCTTGAGTATAAATGTAATCATTCATACCGAAAAGCCATTGCAAAACTAAACAGAAAACTAAACAAGAAATCACAGCAGAGACCCAGCTGTGATTAAGTTTCACCGTAGAAAGAAGTTCCAATAAAAACTGTCGGTCTGTGGTTTGTGCTCAGTAACTAAGGTAGTGTTTCTGGAGATACACACTGCTGTTACAAAAACTGTAGTTTTTTTTTTCAGTGCTTTAAAACCATAAATGAAATTCTTTTCATTGTATTGGGAAGGCAGTAGAAAGCTCAGATGTACTGTTGAGTTCCCAAAACATGAATAAATAAACCATAAACGCAAGGTGGCAGTTTTCTCAAGCTTTCAGATTTACTTTAAAACCACCACAGAGAGCAGGCAGTGGTTGTGAGGAAACAACAATAAATTCATACCAGGTGTGCCAGCAGATTACTCAGCTACACAATTAAGTTGATAATGTCCCAGGTCTACACAGCAAACAAAAGTCAGAATATATAGAATCTCTGTCCAGACTATTCCAAGTCAAATCAGTTTTAAAAGGCTGATCATAATAGCATAATGACACAGCTTCATACCCTGCAGAAATACCTCTGAACTATTATGACCTTTTATGAAATGGAATAAAATGAAACCTATTGGTGCTATGGCTGCCAGAACACACTGCCTCCCAAAGATGCAGGAAGGCTTTTTCCAAATAAACCTTACAATTTGATGGAACCAATCACAGTTAGAATATACCAGCATGCCTTTATGAAGACTGATACAGATTAGTGTCATTTGATGCTGAGTGGAGAAAACAACCGATGTTGAAGATCTACAGTAGACACAAAATCTCAACAAACATCAAGAAAACTAAATTTGCAATGCTCATACATGTATGAAAGCAATTGTCCTATAATAATAAATGCTATTTTCAACCAGATGGAATATCCAGATATAAAAATGAATGAACTGGAATGGGCTAGTCACATGTCTTCAAAGAAAAGAAGTTGTAAAATCTCACAGGACATCACATTCAGCTGCTTCATATGATGGAATTTTTTTTAATCTCTTGGACCACAAGCCATGCATCATCCAAACTCTGCAGTCTTTACAATCAGAAACTTTGTCTTATTAAAAGGTTCATGATTAGGAATGGTTTTCCTAATGGGATCATAGATCTAGATCTATCTAGATTTAAAAATATTGTATTTTCAAAAACCTTTGAGTGAAATCAAGAGGGACTGTTGTGGTAAAGAATGGTACCCTCTACCCCACATATCATCAATACACAGGAATTATGAGCATGTAGACATAACGCTGTCTCTAATCCATTTCAATAAACTGTTCATGGAGCCCCCCCAGGGGTGTAGAGGCCTGGGCCCAAGAGCCTGTAAATGAATTTGGTGCACGTCTGACACAAATCAACCTTTGACCTGGGCCAAAACAAAAGAAACAGAGAAGATACATGACTGTTTCCTGTAAAGTTTTACTGACTGATTACAAGCCTAACATACCTCCCAGGTTGTTAACTGGGCGAATCAAGCCATTGCATAACATATCAAGTAACTGAATTCCAGATATGTATTGTCTGAAACTGTCAACAGGTTTTCCATTTATGTATTTTCACTAAACGTGTGTTTTTGTCTTTTTTCATTTACATTACTAATACATGCTTAATCTTCGGCATATTGCAGTTCACCACATCTGTGCAGTCTCTGCTCAACGTCTGACATTGTGCAGCTGTTTCCAAAGGGACTCCTCCATACTTGCATTTGATCTGAAAGCTAGCATTACTAGCATATAAATACAAAACCAGCTGGTCGAGCTGGTTCCATAATCTAATTTTTAAAGTCCAAATTAAATTAATCTAATTGCTGTCCCAAATAAGCATCTGGTATTAAAAATGAAGGAATAAACTCTCCTGTTTACATATTGCAGTAATTAATCACAAAAAAAGCTTCTGACATTAGTAAGACACCACATTCAACACTCAGTGGCAGTTTCGAAGGAGTTAGATCACATTTGAGTGTTTGCATCTATTATATAATGGTTTATTTTGATACTGTGACAACACACCAAAAAAACAGTTACCACATTCTGACCACAGTAGTTTACATGACAACATTTTCATTATGTTATTGAATAATAGTTTTAAAAGGAATAAAAAAATTTTTACAGTGGGTTGTAAACAATCTTTTAATGCACTATAGTATGTCATGCTCTGCAGTAAGTGTACACTACAACTGAACAAGCTCATTTTAATACAAGTAAAGCACTGAGACCATGGCAGAACACCTCCATTTCAAAATCAATTTGAACAGAACCCATGGTGGTTTGAGGGAGTCTCTGAAGTCCTCAGCTCCTCTCATGTCCCTGTGTTAAATATGGGCCTCATCTGGACCACATCTGGACCTCATCAAGTCTCTAGCCAGCAGAGGGGGAGGTGTGAAACAGCCTCCCACAGAGCACGAGGGTGCTCTGCAGAGGAAATTAAGGAAATAAAGGTGTGACACCTGGGTGAGCCAGCCTCACCTTAGGTCTCACTTCATTTTCTATTTAGATGTGTCCAGACTCATCTTAATGTTACTGGGATTTGAAAGACAAGAATTAAAATCAGAGGAATCAGACTGTAAATTATAGTTCTATGAGATACATGTCGGATTGACTTTTCTTCAGTGCTGGTCCTCTTTATATTTAACGAACTGAGACTCCAAAACACTGAGTCAGACCAGCCCCTATCATTTGGCATCGATTCATATCCATGTTGACAAATTCCACAGCTTCTTTGAGTTAGTTTCAGGTCATATAATACTTCCCGTATTTCAGAGTGAGAGTCTGGTCTTCAGGGAAAGGTAAACCAGTACAAGATGGAGGGAGGCCTTCATGATTGCTGAGTATATTTAATACATACAGGACAGCTATTCTTTTTCTTTCATGTAGTGATATCATCCATACCACATTTCAAATGGCTTTTGGATTCAGTGACTGCTAATCCAAAAATTGCATCAGGAAACCACGATCAAAGACTTATGATAGATTACCTTACAGAGAAACTGCCATTCACAGCTAACCGCAGCTAAGTACTGATGTTATTCCGCTCTCATTCAGTTACTTTTCTGGTTACTAGTTATCAAGTCAAAATTTTAGTTTTAATCTTAAACATTTTTCCACAGCGTGATTGTTTTATTTGAATGAAAGGCACTTAACGTCCTGGAGTATTTAGCAAACCTTTTTCTGCGCAGTGGGACTCTTGTCTCCCACTTGTCTGTGTCCAAGCTGGTCCTGTTTAGCGCATTGACAGTATATTTGACACAAATCTTGCTCTAACTTCCTCTCAGCCATAACAGACCTGAGGGCAGGAGGCACCAGTACATTTTGAAGGTTAACTCTGCTAATGAAGCCAGGCTGGTGTAACACTTGCCAAGTGTTTAGACAAGGAATTATTAATCTCTAATTAAGGCCAACAAGCTGGAATAGGTTCGGCTACTGGAGCAATGTATGGTGTTCAAATGAATTTCACAAACCATATGTTTGAACACTTTCTTACTGTATTTGAATGTGTGCACATATACAAAACAATTTAGATAACTAAAATAATGAAAAATATGGAAAATGAATAAACCAAAATAACAAAAGCTTAACCGTGTTAAGTCTTTT
>NW_018127916.1:1040484-1040806 GCF_001952655.1 Monopterus albus
AGTGTGCACCCATTCTAAATCTGTTTATCCAATGTGGAGTGGAATCCAATTGGATCATTTTCAATTCCAAATCCTTTTCAAATCACTCAATCATACAAGAATCCAAAGTTTACAATACCGGTAACGCCATAATAACATTGTCTCTTCAGTGCACATACAGTTTCATCAGTACTAAAGTAGTTCAGTCCAAGGAAACAATAAAAGTCAAATCAACACTCCAGAAGTCCAAATAAGTCCAGTCTCAGTATGATGATGAAAAAATATACTGCACCAGAAGGCGTATTTGAATCCTTTGTCCACCACACTGGGAGTGTAGTAACAC
>NW_018127916.1:1041210-1041746 GCF_001952655.1 Monopterus albus
GGAGATGCTGTATCTTCCTCTGAGCCCCTTGTGTATGGGGTACCACAAGGCTCGGTCCTTGGACCCCTTCTTTTTTCCCTTTACCTTCTCCCACTTGGTACTATACTCAGGAATCACAGTGTTTCCTTTCATTTTTATGCGGATGATTGCCAGCTTTACCTACCGGTTAATAAGGTGAGCTCTTCCGTTAGCACACTTCTTGAATGTCTGGATGACATTAAATCTTGGCTTGCTTTTAACTTTATAAAGCTGAATGAGGATATGACTGAGGTGATTGTATTTGGTGATTCTGTTGGTTCACCATCTGTTGACTTGGGCTCAATGGCTCATTATAATAAAAAGAATATTTTAAATTTAGGTATTAAGATGGATCCCGATTTAAGATTCGACAGCCAAATTGCAGCTGTCATTAAATCTAGTTTCTTTCAACTAAGACAGTTGGCTAAAGTAAAAGCATTTGTCTCTAGACAGCATTTTGAGATGCTTATTCATGCTTTCATTACTTCCCGTTTGGACTATTGTAACTCATTGTATCT
>NW_018127916.1:1044517-1062959 GCF_001952655.1 Monopterus albus
ATAAACCTCTCAACTGGGTTTCCCCTGGGATGGTACGGAGTAGTGCACACTTTCTTTATGCCAGCGATTTCACAAAGCTCCTTTATGGTGGTCGATTCAAAGTCAGGGCCCTGATCACTGTGCAGTCTCTCAGGGAACCCATAATGCACAATAAAATTTTCCCACAGACACTTCGCGACAGTATGTGCCCTCTGGTTGGGGGTTGGTATAGCCATCGCATACTTCGTGAAGTGGTCAGTAATGACCAGGATGTCTTTAATATTGGAGCGATCAGGTTCCAAAGACAGGAAGTCCATTCAGACCATTTCTAAGGGTCTACATGTCTTAATGTTCACCAAGGGAGCGGCCCTCTCAGGAGGGGTTTTCCGACAAACACACTGCTCACAACACTTGATCATTTTTTCCATGGATGCCTGCATTTTTGGCCAGAAGAATCTGGTTCTTGCCAGTTCCACTGTTCGTTCTACTCCCATGTGGCCCATGTCATTATGCAAGCTCTGAAATGCCATGGCTCGCAGCTCCTCAGGGAGCACTAATTGGAAGGTGATGTTGGCTCTATTCTGTCGCCTTCGATAAAGCACACCATCTTGCAACTCTAAGCGGTTAAGCTCACGGAGAAGCAATGGAAGTTCAGGAAATTCTGCCTTGAGACTAGGAGGTGGACTCTGATTAGTCTCCAATTGGACAATCACTTGACTGATTGCGGGGTCTATTCTTTGTTGTTGCCTGAGTTCCTCTTTAGAAAATGGGACAATGAGAGGAAACCCATCCATCAGCTCTTCTTCAAGGGAATCTGGAATGGCTGTGGATTGATGAGCCAGAGATTCTACCAGCGGCAGCCCAAGGCCAGAACCACGAACATTTTCATTCTCAACCACAGTGACAAGGTGCCTATCACAAATAGCTTGGACTACGCTCTGCGGTATGGTGTTAGAGGTATCATCCTCACTGAGATGATACAAAGCGAACTGCTTAATCCTCTCTCTCTCTTTTAGTGACGCATGATCATCCCTAGGTGGACCATTCGGACGACGGGACAGAGCATCAGCGTCCAAGTTTTGTTTGCCAGCTCTATACTGGATGCGAAAAGAAAACGTGGAGAGACTAGACAACCACCGGTAACCTGTGGCATCAAGTTTTGCCGTTGTCAACAGGTAAGTTAGTGGATTACTATCGGTTACCACTGTAAAGGTTGCACCATACAGGTAGTCGGAGAACTTCTCTGTCACTGCCCATTTCAGAGCCAAGAACTCTAACTTATGGGCAGGATAGTTCTTTTCGCTCCTCGTGAGACTACGACTAGCAAAGGCTAAAGCTCTAGGTTGACCATCCTGGATCTGGTACAGAGCAGCCCCCAGTCCACTAGTACTGGCATCGGTGTGTAAAATGTAGGGAAGCTGAGGGTCTGCAAACCCCAAAACTGGAGCTGAGGTCAACTTTTGAATGATCAGGTCAAATGCTTCCTGACATTGGGATGTCCATCGCTGACCGAAAGGATCCCTAGGGTGGTAATACTCTGAGTGTGCATCTCTTTTAATTTTTTTGCCTCTTTTCCGGATGGGTGGGTATCCAGCGGTTAGCACAGTGAGAGGCCTGACAATGCTGGAATACCCTTGAATAAATCGGCGGTAATACCCCGCAAAGCCTAAAAAAGACTGAAGTTCCTTCAAGTTGGTAGGAGTGGGCCACGTTTTTAGGGCCTCCACTTTCTCTGCATCTGTTTCCACCCCCCTTTCGGACACTACATGACCAAGATATTTCACCGAGGTCTGGAAAAACTTACATTTTTCTGGTGCCAGTTTCAGCCCATAGTCTCTCAGTCTTTGTAGCACCCCCTTAAGGCGTTGTTCGTGCTCTTCAAGGGAAGATGCGAAGACGATCAAATCATCAATGAACACTAAGACTTCTCTCAGATTCATCTCTCCTACACACTTCTCCATTAGTCGTTGGAACGTTGATGGGGCATTTGTAATACCTTGTGGCATCCGATTGAATTCCCAGAACCCCAGCGGACACACAAATGCAGTTTTGTGCTTGTCCGACTCATCCATCTCAATCTGGTAATACCCAGACTTGAGGTCCAGCACAGAAAACCATTTTGAGCCAGCAAGGGCAGAAAATGTTTCCTCTAGCTTTGGGAGGGCATAGGCGTCTTTAATCGTTTGTAGATTTAACTTCCGAAAATCCACACAAAGACGAACAGAACCATCCTTTTTCCTAACAACCACAATGGGAGAAGCGAAAGGTGATTCGGACTCTCTGATGATACCAGAGTCAAGAAGGTCTTGCAGATGTCTTCTCACTGCCTCCATGTCATGAGGATGTATGGGACGGGGTCTCTGTTTAAAGGGTGTCTCATCGTTGAGTCGAATCCTGTGTTTGACTTTGGTTGTGTGACCGAAATCAAGAGCATCTTGAGAGAACACATCCGACATTGAATTCAACATGCCGGAGATCCTCTCTTTCCATTCAGGGGGCAAGGGGGATTCCCCAAAGTCAAAACTAAGGGGGGTTTTTTGCGGACACGCTCCCGGCCCATCCGAACAATCCGGTGCCGTTTTAGTTTGCTCTTTGTGCAGCACGTGCTCCACGGCATTGGCTTCCGCTAATACAGTGTTTGGCGGTATGACGATCTCACGATCAGTTTCATTTTTTATCACAACCGGCAGTTGGCTAAATCGTTTTTTTGGCAAGCTGACTAAGCTGGACATAACCAATAAGCCACCAGGTAGGGTTGTAGCTAATGGCTGTTCGATCAAGGCCTCTCTCACACAGTGAGTGTCAGAAATGTTAGCCAACCCTTCAATCACAACTGTTTTCCCAGGTGGGATGATTTCCGGTTCCCTCCCGCTCACCTTTATCCAGCCCAAATGACTGTCTCTCTCCTTGTCTTGTCGCAGGCCCAGGATCTTAAGGACCGCTCGATAACCATGCGTCGCTGGCTGAAAAGAAGGATCCTCACTAGTCTGGAAGTCCTTATACAGAACATCAAGAGTGTTAGTGCCAATAAGCACTTGTTCATGCGTAGCGGTCCGGAGGTGAGGGATAACCAGAGCCAAGGTGTAGACCTCCACCTCAGCCCCTACGAAGTCTTCAGAGAAGGTGATGCCAAGTTCAATGTATCCCAAATAAGGGACTGATTGGCCATTCGCACCTTCAACGTCAAGGAGATCATTTAATGGATGAATAGGCAGATCTGACAAATACTGCTCGTAAAAGGACTGAGGCACAGTTGTGACCTGTGAACCCGTATCCAAAAGACATCCAGTGCTCCTTCCAACAATGGTCACTTGGGCTGTGGTCTTTGTTCCCACCAGTTTATTAGGAAACTTACCTATATGTCTCTTCCGTTGAGCTCTAATTTTGACAGGCTGCTCAAGAGGGGGACTTGACTCCTCAGGTAGGTCTTGCAGATGTCTTTCACTGCCTCCATGTCATGAGGATGTATGGGACGGGGTCTCTGTTTAAAGGGTGTCTCATCGTTGAGTCGAATCCTGTGTTTGACTTTGGTTGTGTGACCGAAATCAAGAGCATCTTGAGAGAACACATCCGACATTGAATTCAACATGCCGGAGATCCTCTCTTTCCATTCAGGGGGCAAGGGGGATTCCCCAAAGTCAAAACTAAGGGGGGTTTTTTGCGGACACGCTCCCGGCCCATCCGAACAATCCGATGCCGTTTTAGTTTGCTCTTTGTGCAGCACGTGCACCACGGCATTGACTTCTGCTAATACAGTTTTTGGCAGTATGACAATCTCATGATCTGTTTCATTTTTTATCACAACCAGCAGTTGGCTAAGCCGTTTCTTTGGCAAGATGACTAAGCTGGACATAACCAATAAGCCACCAGGTAGAGTTGCAGCTGATGGCTGTTCGATTATGGCCTCTCTTACACAGTGAGTGTCAGAAGTGTTATCCCACCCTTCAATCACAACTGTTTTCCCAGGTTGGATGATTTCAGGTTCCCTCCCACTCATCTTTATCCAGCCCAAGTTACTGTTTCTCTCCTTGTCTTGTCGCAGTCCCAGGATCTTAAGGACCACTTGATAACCATGAGTCACTGGCTGAAAAGAAGGATCCTCACTAGCCTGGAAGTCCTTATAAAGAACATCAACAGTGTTAGTGCCAATAAGCACTTGTTCATGCGTAGATTAGGGATAACCAGAGCCAAGGTGTGGACCTCTATCTCAGACCCTACGAAGTCTTCAGAGAAGGTGATGCCAAGTTCAATGTATCCCAAGTAAGGGACTGATTGGCCATTCGCACCTTCAACGTCAAGGAGATCATTTAATGGATGAATGGGCAGATCTGACAAATACTGCTAGTAAAAGGACTGAGGCACAGTTGTGACCTGTGAACCCGTATCCAAAAGACATCCAGTGCTCCTTCCAACAATGGTCACTTGGGCTGTGGTCTTTGTTCCCACCAGTTTATTAGGAAACTTACCTATATGTCTCTTTCATTGAGCTCTAATTTTGACAGGCTGCTCAAGAGGGGGACTTGACTCCTCAGGTGTGGCCTCCATACGTCCCTCCATGGGGGCCGATCTCAGTTTAAATGCGTCTTGCCTCCGCCAGCCGGCGAGGGTTCCCATTTAGCTTGCTTTTCCCTTAACTGTTTCTTCTTAGCTGCAACAAGCAGGGGGTTTGGATCATTGTCGCATTTTGAGGCAATGTGCCCATCTTCGCCGCATTGGAAACAGTACCAAGGGCGAGGCTTTCCATTAGTTTTTTCCCAACTGTGCTGAGGAGTGGATGTCCTCCTACTCAGGGTGGGGGTTCCAGCTTTAGCGCTAGGAACTACAACTCTTCCCTTCTTGTGTTTAAGTAGCGGGATTTCCTGGGGTTTAGCAGTTATACTGCTAAGCTGGGCACTCAGTTCTGCCAGCTGTTTTCTCAGCTCTGTCAATTCAGTACCATTATTATCACCACTATGATGTGCTGTCTGTAGGTGAGACATCACTCTCTGTTTTGTAACCCCACCAGAAGGCTTTACCACACCCAAATGTTGTTTCATTCGGCTTAGTTTTGCAGCCTGTTTATCCTCTTCCGTCCTTAACAGCAACAGAAATTCCGCAAATGATGGTGGATTTTCTTTTCTCTGTTCAAGCTGTAGATCAACTATCAGTGCACTTTCCCAGCAACCACGACAGAACTGTTTTAAGATTTGCTGATCAAAGTCCTTAGGGGAAACACCACCCCGCCGCATAGCGGTGCTCAGAGCTACATGCAATCGCTGTAAGAAGGTGGAGGGCTTTTCTCCATCATTCTGCAATGTGCTCATGAACCTGGCATAAAGTTCATCTCCGTCCTCGACAGTTCCGTAGGCAGAGTCAAGTAGGCCAATATAGTCAGAGGAATTAGCTTGCAGCCCTAAGTGCTTGACCACTTCAGCCGCAGGAGATAGTAAACTGTCAAGTATACGCTGGGTGCGGTGCAAATCGGATAAGGCAGAATCTTTCATGAGGACTTCAACACTGGTACGCCACGTGTCATAATCTACCTCATTATTTGGGCACGGACTCCTGCCTTTTTAATTTTTTTTATCAATAACCACAACATCAGGTGGGTTACACTGGCCAACAGGACCCCTTGGGTTTTTGTGGCAAAGTCATACACATGCCACTCTGCAGGAGACCTGGGCTTAACAGAGGATTCTCTTGCTTGTTACCAAAGTCCCTGGAGAGAGCAACGTGGACAGGCCCAAAGCAAAACTACTGTTAATAAGAAATGAGCTGCCACAATTATGACTTCCCTGAGACTGATGTTGATCAAAATACAATCAGGCTAGTGTCTAAGGAGCCACTTTCATGCTAGACAGTATACTGCTGAAAGGGTCCTGTTTTCAGGTGCACAGTAATTAGAGTCTAACTAAACCCCTTAACATGCAGTTTTTTTCCTTTGTTTCCCAAGAATCCATGTTTTCATGGCTGCACCATTTCACCAAATGAGAATATCATAGCTGACCTGTTTATATTTTATACACATCTCCCCAAAATTCAGCCTGACATATTTGGTGTATTTGGAGACTTGTTGATCTCGACTAGAATATTAATGAGTTTGACCAATGCTTAGGCTAAATCAACATAATTTAGTTACATCTTAAACTTGTTTTAAAAGATGCAAGTAATCACAACCACTGGGAGAAACACATGCCCAAGTTTTCTCAGTTTTATATCACCTTCTGGTCTGTCGCTGTGCATTGCAAAAAAGTGAGAGAATTTGAAGGATGCATAAGAGCTAAGGGGTCAGAGCAGGGGTGGTCTTACTCCCAAATCTGGCCTCAGTCAGGTGCAACGAATGTGGTGTGACTGGAGGTTTACCATTATTACCAGATGCTTATTTGGGACCAGCTTAACAGTGACACAGCAACAATATAAAGAGCTAACTGATAACAGAATATGAGTATGAGAAACTATTGTAAGATTTGCAACAATGCTATTAGGTTACTCTGATTATACCTAGTAAGCTTGTGTGTTTCAACAGTTACTGAGACACACCTCAACGTGCCACACGTTGGGGCAGCATTCCTCCCCCTTCTTCTTTTCCTGTTACAATAACCCCTGATAGAAATATGCATACGCTTTTTGATGGCGAGTGAGGCAGCTCATAGCGGCTGATTTGTGTTCACATCTGGAAGCATACTCGCTGATGAGGAGCTCACAGCTTATACATGCACGACTGTGTTTATTACACTTGTACACTTGAAGTCTGTCTTAAAGTCTACAAAGGTTGTTAAGTGCTGTTATCTGTCTACAAAATTAAGCAGGTGTGTGCTTGTGGGTGTACATATGTGTATTTACTTGTGTATATAATGTACTATGTGAGAGACAGTGCAGTGATGAGGAGAGTCTGTTATACTGTATGTCTTTATTAGTATTGTTGCATTTTAAATGAAGGCTTAGCTGGTGATTGCATCTTCTGCCGGTTTACAATCCCTTTTTGTAGATCCATTTCAAATACCTGGATCAGAGACCACTTTTGGCCTTTCACAACTTAATTTGTTCCCCAGACTTCTGTCAATTTGTTTTTAGACGTATGACAAAAGATGAAAAACAGTTTCTGAGGATTTAACCTTAGTTCTCATCTCTGATACAGGAGTTGGGGGGTTGGGCTGAGGCTGCACATGGAAACTAATCCAGTGTGAAATGGGCCTTGAGCCCAGTTCATAGGACCTGTCCAAAAGGAAAACATATCACACGCAGAGAAGGGTCTGATGTCATCAGGGTCTGGGGGAGAGAAACCTGACGTGTTGTTCACTCAAGTGGCTGTTGACAGCACTTAAATTTATTGTCCCCTCATTATTTTTGTTCCATGATGAAGTATCAACAATTTCAACAATGGAGTCAGAATAACAGCCGCAGCACTCATAAATAATGAAACTGCTCGACTGGATACAGGCTGAATGGAGACTCGACGGGCTACAAGCCTAAAGTGAGCTCCCAAAGAGACCCCACAGTATGAGCTGAGGGAGGTTAAAAGGCCTGTCAACAACATAAACAACATTCTGAGCAGAGAAACAGGGGCCCTCTGGTGTTTTAATCTCTTTTTTCTTCTTTCTCTGTTTCCTCGCAGCTTTCTCAGAAACATGTGGTCGTTTTCTATTTCCTTGCTCAATGAAACAAAAAGAGCTGTCTCCTGTTTCTGAATTCTTCTTCTACTCCCGGTCATAATCCTTATTTGAAGTGACTCTCCAAAGAGCTTAAGGCATCTGAAAGGTCACAGGCAGGATTATTCAAGCTGACACTGACACAACAACCAGGGGCCCTATGCCGCCTCGAGTGTGGCTCAAAACTAAGGTTTTCAAATGAAACACTGGAGGAGAACCACTTGAAAAGCTACGTCTCATCAGGCTTGTTCATCTGCACTCTGTGTTCCCCATGATCTAAGTCTTTAAAACTTTTGATTCACCCTGCCTCACTGAGCTCCTAAACTACACTTAAATAGTATCTTTAAGCACAGAAAAACATAGTTTTCTCAAATAGCTTGTCTGTAATTTCAAGACTTCTTTGTATGTAGAGACAGTCAGACTAACAGGTATTGGTGTGTTGCACATCTGGGTTTTGACCAAGAGGAAGTCATTTTTTGCATTCATGGCTCTTTCTACTTCATACAATTCCCAGTCCCTGCCCCTTCTCTCAGAGCTAACAGCGTTCAGTCATACACTGGGGATTAGCTTGATTATCACCAAAGTGTGTGATATCGATCACTAGATTATGTTATGATAACTCTGTGGAGCTCTCTCAGAGGCCACTAGCTAATCAGGTTCCTGATGGAAGAGAAGTAGAAAACTCATATCCTGTTCAATAAAGTTGAATAATTAATGTTAATAGCACTCATTAATCCATTCAGGGTTCATAGAGCTGTCAACTGTGAGTGGTTAACTCCTGTAATGGCAGTCAAGGTTTGTAATGGCTTTGGTAAATTCAGCTGCTTGTTTGCACTGATATACTGTATTCACTGTACTGTATATTTGAAAGATAACGTTCATCATTCACCTTTTCATAAATCATTCTTGCCAATTTATTTTAGAAATATGTACAGTATGTATCTTCTTTTTTAGCAACGTCAGCTCATACTTTAATCATTTTAAACCAATAGGTTTATTGCTTGGGACAATCAAAAGTATAAATATCCAATTAAGAGTTGATCCTTTTTCTTTTGTGATGGTAGTAACTCAAATGCAAAGTATTTTGATGACTTATTTCATGAATCAGCATACTGTATACTACAATAACAAAGATAAATATATAAATAATGGATTAAGAAAGATGGCATGGCTGTATGGTGGTTAGTGCTGTCACCTTACAGCAAGAAGGGTCTGGGTTCGAGTCCCGGCCAACCCGGGATCTTTCAGTGTGAAATGTGTATATTCTCCCTATGTCTGCGTGGGTTCCCTTCAGGTACTCTGGCTTCCTCCCACAGTCTGAAGACATGCAGCCTAGTTTGATTGGTGGCTCTAAATTGCCTGTAGGATTGAGTGTGAGTGTTGTGTGGTTGTCTGTCTCTAAGTGTCATCCCTCTGATAGACTGGTGACCTGTCCAGGGTGTACCCTGCCTCTCGCCCAGTGTCAGCTGGGATGAATGTTAAAACATACTAATTTTATAATACCATTAACAAGCAGTCTGTTTCAGTGAGTTGCTGTATTTGGTTGTGTTGACTGTATTCCTGGACTGATTTAGCATTGCACTTCCAGAAGCCATGGGATATTAGAGACTGATTCACTAGATGCAGAAGAAGTTATTCTGACTCCCCATTATAGGACAAACTCCAGACCTGGATCCTACATTTTCTGTAATGCAGTCCAACCACTATGATGATATTAGAACATGTTGTTATTACCTTAAAATGCTCCATTTAGAGCCAAATGAGACATTATACAACTGTTTTCACAGATTCAGATTCAGTAGAACTTTACATCCCTCTCCTCTCTCTCCATGTATTTATATGCCACCATTACATGTCACTAACTGTGTGTCTCCTCTTTCCCATAGTGTGTCCTGTCTTGCTCCCTGTACCTTTCTGCAGGTAGCCCTGGTTCTGGAGCTCTACGTTTCTGATGAGCAGTCACCGGCCACATCACTCTGTCCAGTGTTTAATTGTTTATTGTTGTGTCTTGTTGCTTTTCTTTACTTTTGTCTCTCCTCTATCCACTCACCCCAACCTCTTGAGGCAGAAGGCCGCCCACCAAGAGCCAGGGTTGGAGGTTTCTTCTGTTAAATGAGTTTTTCCTCCCCACTGTCACCAAGTGCTTGCTCAAGGGGGATTTGTTGGGTTTTCCTCTATATTAATAGTGATAATAGTAAGGTATAGATCTTTCTGTGTAAAGTGTCCTGAGCTGATTTTTGTTGTCATTTGGTGCTATCCAAATAAAACTGATTTGCAATGGAATTGAATTGAAGTATAATAAAATTGGTGGTATGTCCCTTTAAATCTCTTTTTAAAATATAGCAGTGCATCTCTTTCAGTTTAGTTTTGTGTGGCTTGGGCAGTTGTCGCACATTAGGACACATTAGGACACATTAAACTTAAATTTGATGAGAGTGGTTTCCTCTTCTCAGTAGCTAAAGGGTCCCACAGTGTCCATTTAGCTGTGTCCCATGAGACCCTCATTAGCAGGGCAGTGATGACTGAGATTGAGTGAGAGCTGTGTGGTGAGGTCCACTGGGGCCCCATAGAGGGCATCAATGCCAATGAGTTGGTCTGGCAAGAATAGGGGGCAGTGGACTTGAAAGAGCAGGGTACATGGTGGGTGCAGAGAATCTTTCCAGCGGCTCTTTTAGTCCAGATCAGGTGTCAACACCGCATGCCAGAGTTTATATAGCAGCAGGCAACAAGTTGTGAGGAAATCTGATCCTCTTACAGGCGGCGGGTTGGCTTTCCTCACACTCAGACTGCCCTGTGGCTAGCTACCAAGGCACGGTTTCCCCACTACTTGAGGTATACATTACCTCCTCAACAGTGTTAAACCACCCTACCCTCACCTTTTGCCCCCCAGTGGGAAGCCTGTTCAGCAACTCTCAGGTTTCACAGACACCGCTGGTAATGTCCTCTGACGACAGCCCTGTCGGCGGTGTAAGAAGCAGAAAGAGGATCGTCTGACGTGGGCCGCTCCCTGGGCCTGGTGTGTGTGGAATGCTCTGCAGAAAGAGTGGAGGACACTTCTGATGCTCTCCTCATCACAGCATGTAACACAATCTCTTCTTGTATATTGTGGCAGTGTAGTAGGTTTTTTTCTCCTCCCTCTGCCACCTGCCTGACTTGCTCCTATCAGCGTCTCTCAGGTCAGAGCAGGTTTGGTTTATCTCTTCAGATGAATGGGGATGATAGAGCAGATCATCATGTGAAGTTGAACTAAAATAATAGGGAACAATGTTACTAATATGAAAGCAGAGCTGCAAGGAGCCTGGAGTGGGGAGCAATGGTACTCAGGCACGGTACTAAACAAATGTGAAAACCCTATTAAATAAAGCAGGTGGGATTATGGGAATCATCGTGAAAATAAATCAGACTTACTGATGATGCTGTGTTGAGGTTGATGACTTCTCCATGTCAGTCACTTGTGACCTGACAATGGAAAAGGCATTGTGTCTGAGCCACACTCCCAGAGCTTGGTTTCATTACGAGGTGACTATTCCCGTGATGTTTCATCGTTTTGCTTTTGTTCCTCAGTGAGACATGTCCTGATAGTGGGAGATGGATGAGCACCATTTTAAATGTGAGGATAATTCTTCTCCACTTTAACCAAGTTTTCTCCACAGGGAAAGCTGGAATATGCAGGCACTGCTTGAACCCGACTTGATATAGTACAGTCTGACATACTGTATGTTTTAAGTCCCATCTTGTTTTATTTGGGTGTATTATGAAATCAGTTGTACTGAACACGCTAAGGGAAATATCCTACTTATTTTACTGTAAAATGTTTTAATAAGCTAGGATGACAAACTGTAGCTCTGAAGAGCCTTCTTTGCTTTCGTAAACAGTGTTCTAATGTATCACAGCATCTCTGACAGAAAGACTGGTAAACACTCTTTAAAGTAATCCAAAATAAATGATCCTGATTTTGAGATGTACTTCAGATGTAAATATTGCTTTAAAAGGGTTTAGATGTGGAGGTGAGAGTTACTGGTTTATGCAATGTGAGACTGGTAATGTGGTTAGAGCAGATTAGAGCAGATACTAGCACCTCACAGTCACTTGCCAGGTGATATATTATTCTACCAAAGTATTTGTTTCCACTTTCTGTTACAATGTTCTCTTTATGATTACTTTCTGTTGCTTGCTTTGGACAGTGACAACTGATGGACCAATACAATTCAGGATAACTGTACAGTATATTATTTTAAAAAATTAACCAGAGAGGAAGAAACAGAGCGCCTTTGATTCATCAATTTCATCAATTTCATTTAATTGAAGACGGAATGAAATTGTTTTTTCAATCCAAATTATTTGCTTCATGAATGATTATGTGAATAATTTGACATTTTGGGAAATACACTTGTTGCTTTTAAACTGATTGCTGGCTGTAACTTGGTATATACTGTACAAACATGACTGTGGTATGGATCTGCTAATGAATTCTCAACAAAACACTCAAAGTAAACAAAGTATCAACAATGATAAAAGCCCATAGTGCTGCCTTAGCATGCAAACAGTTTGAGCAGGTAATCATGACAACAGATACGAGAGTTGGTGCCAAGGTGGGTCACGCATGACTGAGCAGAGCTGATAACCTCTAACCATATAGCGTGTCGTCTCCTCTGTGGACATTAAGTCTGAGGCTGGATTCCACCCAACTCACTCGCAGACAAGAAGGTTTAGAATTCAAAACAAAAACCCAGATCAGATCCCTCTCTTCAGCCTATCAGCTTGGCCAGAATTGCCACTGATAAGGCCAGTCCATCATGTCATAAAGAGCAACAAAATCACTGAGCCGCCTGTCTGCAGGAGTCTGTTTTCCTCTTCCAGTAAACAGTCTCAGCAAACAGATGGGAGGGCAGACAGCTTGGTAACCTGTGGAAGAGAAAAGATGAATTACATTCATTTAATCATTTTATTACACCACATTTAAAAGCTTTCCTTATACTTAGGAGAAACACACTGAATCTAGTGAGTTTGAGGTTTTTCATTCAGTCTTTCTCAAAAACAAAAATAACTTTACCAGAATCCCAGTACGACTGTTTGACAGCATGATTCTGTTAGCATGAAAGAGCCTTGCATGAAATGAAATCTGGGTGTTCTGAATGTTATCCAAAAGATTTAAATCAAATACCCTCATCCCCTCCACGCAACAACAAAGAGACGATCTACTGATAATCTGTATTCTGTGCACTGACAGTGAAAGGGTGGAGTGAAGCTGTAAGCGAACTGAAAGCAGCAGGAGCATCTTTAGTAGCTGTTAGACAATCTTTTTGTGTGTAGTCCAGCAATACCCAAGCAAATAGTGTGCAAAGCCATGGCAAAACAGCAATGGCATGGTCATATATGGAAGCTGAACACAGACATTAAATAAGACAAAGCCCAAATTGTATTCTAATAAACAGTAGTAGTAGTATGAACATCTAGAATAGAGCAGTAAAAGGCAACTGCTTTCTTTACTACTACTATTAATACACTCAGTTCATTAACAGTGATGCAGTTTTGAAATATCAGATACACTCAACACATGTTATTAGTTTAATTAGTTTGGTTATATGTGGTATTTGATTTGCGTAGATGCCATTAAGTAGCAAGTAACTGTATTGGGAGCTGGAAGGTTACAGGTCCTCCCACTAGGGGCTGATATGTTTGGGAGACCAGTAACAAGACTAGTATTAAAAAAAAGTATAGAAAAAAGGAAGAGACAAAAACAATCTTTTTAAATATATTGTTCTTTTTTGTTCTATTTGAATGCATATAATTTTTGTTTTTGCCTACAAAAGCACATTGACAGCCATGGTACTGAAGTCATTTTCCTTTTGTGTTCAACGTACTTGGCCAGTAAAGCTGATTCAGATTCAGATAAGGCTGCCTATTGTGTCTGGACTTGGGTCCTCTCTCTTCATTAGGAACATGGCAGAGTGTTATTGCTCTTCTCATTTAAATCTCAGCAAGAAAGCAAGAAAACATGTTTCCTAAAATTTAGGACTAGTTCTTTTTAAATTTCAATTAGATGTTTTAGATTAGATCTTCTCTGCTGTCAAGAAATGCAGGCATATCACAAGTCCATCACTTGTGTTTATTTGCTATCAGCAGGTAAGTGCTATGTTGTTGTTTATGCCTCTAATGCTACTGTAAGTCATGACGTGTCAGTAAATGGGCTGCTTTCTCAATTCAAAAAGATGTCGGAGGGGGGACTACAGTTCCTTCCTGTGCAGTTTTCTCAACATGTTATAGCTTTTTGTGTCTCGAGCCAAGCTCCAAGTTCCCAAGATTGCCTTTAAAGCTGAACAACTGCTGCCATAGACAGAAGTGAGCTCAGTGTCAATTTTTGTTTAAAAGTCATCTTTCTTAATGCTCTAAAGTGAAGAACAGATCTCAGGAAAGAGAAAGAGGAAGAGAATATTTGAAAAATGGTTGCAGGGTCATGGGAAGTTTTTGTCATCAGTGAGTAGATGCTTTACAACTTAAAATTGTCATGTAAAGATGTAGCTATTACACTGTGCAGATGCAGAGACAGGAATGTTTAGAGAAATATTCTCAGACTTTCCCTATTTCTCTGTTTTGATGAGAAACACTGACGTCAGCTGAAAAAGCTGTTATTGTGTTTGACATATGGAATCCATATTTTCTCATTATGGCAGTAGCACATTATGTAGTTTTTTGGCACATTTCATATTTGCAAGATATTTTGGAAGTTATTTATTTTACACTGTCGAAGTATGGCTTTGTCGAAACAATAGAATCCACCCAGTATCCTAGGAATCCAGCATCTCACAGTTTCTGTCCACTGCCAGCTTTCAGTGCCAGTGCAGGAAGTTGCGGCCATGTTTTTTATGTATCAAGTTGGGAAGAAAGGCTGTGCTGAGGCTGACTGAAGCACACATTAACCATACTGTCATAACCACCATCGATCCTAAACCTTAACAAATTACTGATGACATGCACAGATACTGTAGATAATGAGAACCTAAAACTGTTGATAGTGGATATTAAAACAGCATTGTCAATGAATAATAAGTTTTTATCTGTCAATAGAGCAGTACAGCCCTAAAATCACACCATAATTTTCACATTTTATACACTGTGAAATTTCACAAAGGCCTAAAAGACCTGAAACTTTTATGAAAAGCTAAAAAGAAAATGATATTTTTATCATCAGCAAGCCACTACTGCAACAAACAAGTAGACACCTGTATTACATCATAACATGTACATGTCACATATGCAGTCATTTCATATACAAAAAATGTTAAAAAACCAATTACATTTATTTCAGTTGCTAAGAGTCATCAAAAATATATTTAAAAACTTTTTTTTGATGCACCAGACAGAAAAAGTGCATAAATACGCTGCTTGCTGACAGTGAAAATGGCTTATAAAATATTAAGCAGTTGTGGAAATGGCTTGTCATCTTTAAGACCTGAAATAATATAAGAAGAGTGTCGACTAATCCAGATGAGGCTCCACTGTTCTTGGAGCCTCAGAATTACACTTGTCATTTCTAAAGTCAGTGCTAAATGTCACTGGATGCAAAATTCAATTAGAGGCCGACCTTTTGCATCTAAATAACTTTCAGTTTGAAAGTCTCGGTTCACTTAATGCAGCCCGGAGTGACAGGCACCTCTGCAGACAGTGAGCTGGCAGAGCCAATACAACACCCACACTCAGCAAAGTGGGTGAACAAAGAACATACTGTAATGGTATTGTTCGGTCTTCATGAAAAGTAAACCAGAACGGTGGTTTCCTTTAAAACCAGATTATAGGGGGAAATTTGGGTCATTTAAATATAGAGTCATTTTATCTGTCCCTCTACGCATTTTAGATAAACAAAAGTTCTCAAAGTAACGTTTTCAGTAAGGCACAATGTTTTCTCTGCAGCCATTGTGCTGGTGTTGTTTTGGGCTGTGGGCTCGCATCCAGTTTAACAAATGGGGTAAAAGACAATTGTGGCACTTACTCAATCCTGGCCTGGCTGTATATAATATAATATGATGTCGAAACACAGCCATAAAATGGTTTCGCCACCGGTTCAGTCAGTATTTGTTGGACATACTATATAAATCCTGGGCTTCACATAAAAGCCTGGTGAAATATAAAAAAAAGACTGAGGCTGAAAAGATGTTAGAGCTGAAAAGCCAAATTTCAATTAAATTGTTCAATTGGAGTTTTCTTTCACAAAGAAATTGTCATCTTTCAGCGGGAAATGGCATTTGTTCACACTGGCGCACACAAAAGCAACAAAAAAAAAAACGTACGTGTGTGTTGCGCGGATAATTCTCTCACTTTGTGTCTTTGCCTTGCATGCCTGGCACTCCAACTATCTGTCTGCTTTGGCTGCGGCCTGGCTGTTGTTTCTTTTCAGGCTCACACTCTGGAGATAAGGACAGCAGAGGAATCGAGATAACACAGAGGCACAGACATACCCCCCATTCCCCAGAGAGCCAACACTGTAATAGTCTCATTCCAGCCCTGATTTAGTGACTCTGACACTACATAATTACCTCGTAAGCACAGATAATCACAATCTGTATCAGTTAGCAATTAGTGTAGACACGGGCTGAAGGCTCCCCTGGGGATGCCAAGTCGTAAGCTTGCGGGGCAGCTTGGAGCATGGTGAAGGAGGACTGGTGCTCATACTGGAGCTGTGAAAAACCTCTCCGCTGACCAACTCTGTTAGCCATAAAGCCTTGATTTTTGTCATAGAAGGGCAACACTCAGTTTCAGCTTTCCTTATAAACATCAGGTACTGGATAAATAATAAATGCTATGTTACACTATTTGGCAATAGCATCACCTCAGATTGTCTTTGAGTATCTGAAAGCAAAATGTGATATGATCCTTTGTTTTAGTGTTCCAATTAGGCCAGCTGTACAGTCCAAACAAAAGTGAATTTGGCCAGTTCTCCAAGGCTAATGAGCTGCTTGAATATGCCTGTGCAAACAAATACCTCTCTTCTCACTGTGGTGCACAGTCTGTTTGTTTAAGGCAATAGCAATATCAGCTGGAGGAGTGTACGATAAGTAAATGCTCACAGACACACATGTGCAAAATATCAAGAATCAGTTAATTGAAATTCTTGAGTGATTGCACGTGAGAATGTGTTATGAGGCAATGAACAAGACAATGTTTTGAAAAATGTGACTGGCACAAGAGCTACAGTGGTGAAAGTGCCAAATTAAAAACTTGCTTCCAGTTGAAACAGTGCATGTTAGCATTGTAGTGAGTTGTGCCATTTAGAGAGACCTATGTTTTTGTCACCTCAGATCGATACATGTTTCTTTAATTACATCTCAGTGAAAACCTTTGTCTGGTGCTGTTAGTGTTCCGGCCATCTGGTCCCCTAACTTCTGACCCATCATCCATCTCGTCAGCAGCATACTCAGAATCTACAACTACTTCTTTTACTGAAGGAAGAGACATACAGTAACCCAGTAGCTCTATTTATTGCAGTGATCAAAGGTCAGACCTTTTAACAGACAAATACACAGACATGGTCGGCTTTTGCTCAAGAAAGTCAAAATAGTGAGCACAACACAATGGCCACTGATCAGGCAGTGTAGCGCTTGTAATTGTCATGGGGGAGTTCAAAACAACCCTGGAACCATAATTTTAATTTAAAGTCTCTGTAAAGATTTTAAAGTCTTAAAGGCAATTCCTGTGCTTTTTGTCAGTCAGTTTCCATTGCAAAAGTGTGTTTTTTTAAATTAGATGGAATAGTAACATTTTTGATTTTATTGTACTCAGTTTCTCAAATATTCTGGCAGTGATTCCCAAAATAAGTTTGTTTCCAGTGGTGAAACTATTTTCAGAAAGCTGAATTCCCTCATGATCCTGAATACCTGGTATAAGCTCTCTTGACTTCAACACTATTTTCAACTTGCTAAAGCTGTTTGAACATGTACTTAATTGCTGCAACACCCAGCCATTTCTATTAAGCTGACATTTCATGTGGATTGCCCCAAGGCAGGATTTGATCCTAGCAGCCTCTGAAGACAGCGTAATTGAATAGTTAAAAGGCTGTGACATGATAAACATTGTCTTTATTGTTCTAATCCAATTGCCTTAATTTTGTCTGGGTTCCACAGGCACTTTCCTTTCGCTTGCATTCAGCGAGGCACAATAGCTTTGCAACAAAATCTAATGCCACGAATCAGACGATAAATACTGAGGCTGCAATAGTATAGTATTATGACCAGTCTTTGTTTTGGTGTCATGCCTTTACAGACCTAAGTGAAAAGGAGCTGCAAGAGTAGTTTTTTCCTGAGGTTTATTTCCTCATTTCATCTCCTCTTCTGCAGTGTTTGAAAATAAAGCGAAGGCCTGTTAAAATCAAAAGATTTATACAATCATACTCCAACCAGGACAAAACAGTCACAACTCAGCACAGCAGAGAGTGAAAGCTCAAGAAAGGCATGTTATTCATTTTGAGAGAATACTCCAGCGTCTTCAGAGCTCTTCTGCTGGATAGACATTCTGTCAGGAAAAAAAAAACAGAATGCATGACCCAGCATTGCTGATGCTCTTGTGTGTTGGAGTGACCATGTTTTCCTCCTGACCTTTGCAGGAAGAGGTTATCACACGACCCAACCAATCACACAAACTTAACTTCTAGTGACAGCAAATGAATCACAGTGTATTAATCTTTCTATTCCATGGTCAACTTTTTAAGCATAAAAAAATGACAAGCCTATGTAAATAAAAATTAGTTTTTTTGATTTGCTTTTTTTAGGTGAATCATCATGATATTTGGAGGATAAGAGGATATACTCTTCATGGCCAAAGATCTGTGGACAAACAACTTA
>NW_018127916.1:1063021-1146994 GCF_001952655.1 Monopterus albus
CGAGCCCTCATTTCTGAGTCATGGACATTCTTATGCTGCTGTAAATCCCCAAACGTCTGGAAACCTGGTTGCAAGAATTTGCTCCCATTCAGCAACTTTAGGATTAATGAGGTCAGCCAGTGATGTTGGGTGATATGACCGGGTTCACGGTCAGCATTCCAATTCATCCCAAAGATGTTGGATGGGATTGAAGTTGTATGCAGTCCAGTCAAGTACTTTGACAAAACTCTGGAAATCCACCTTTATGAACTTTACTTTTACTTCTTAAAAGAAGAAATGGCCTTCCATAAACTGGTGCCACAAAGTGAAAAGCAAACTATGTTTCTAAAACATAATTGCATGCTGTGGCATATGATTTATTTTCATTGGAACTAAAGTACATAGCTCAAACTATGAACCGTGCCAAGGTGCATGTGGACAGATCCATTTGTCCCTGTAGTATAAATTTAAACATTTTGTTGTTAAAATACTTTTGCTCAGTTATGTTATTTCCATCTATGTAATTTGATGCTGAGTGATGATATATAGCTTGTTCAGGTAAATATGAACTTAGCTGCATTTAACCTTTGACCTCATGCTGCTGGATGAGCCTCTGATGCCACTGCAACAGCTGTGGCTGGTATTCTTTCAGCTCTACTGTGTGAATGGAGCATCATGCTTGAAGCATGAGGAGTAAGCATGGACAGTATGTGCAGGACTCTGTAATCGGAGACTTTATGTGCAGAAGGGAGAAGTCAGGAAAGCTGTAAACATTTCTGAAGAATATTCTTCTCCTTTAGACTTCTGCCAGTACTTTATAAGTGCTACAGTAACCAGCGCTGCCCCTCTGGTAGAGCTGGTTTTATTGAATGGGTTGTAGAACTGTTTTTCTTTTATAGATGCTTCTAATAAACTTCGAAATTTCAGTGCACACAAGCCGTGTGTTGCTGTCTAGGCAGTTTTCTCATTTTGAATTGCACTTTCCTACAGTACATTACAAAAAAAAGGCGTCTTAATAAAGAAAGAGTTCCCATCAACGCTAAGTGAAAAGGTATTTGTTTTGATTTCATGCATGTGCAGATTCATGTGTGTGGGTCCCTGGGCCTGTGTCACTAAGATTGATTAATTCTGACACAGGTTAACAGTTCTCTTGCAGCAGTGATATATTTTACCCCACATGTGCAGGAGATTGGAGAGTGTTTAAACTGGTCACCTTTCCCCTGCGAAAGTATCATTTTAGCCTGATGGCTGTGAAGCAGTTCTGTCTCTCCTAATACATCAGAATGGTCCTAGTTTAGTCAGGATCTCTGAAAGCAGACTAAGAAGCAAGGCGCTTTTCCTGTATCACATTATGGCTTATTGCCACTTCAGTGCAATAATATACAGCTTATTCAGATGTCAGTATAAAAACGAATCTATTATAATGAGCAATAATTTCTTCAAAATAATGAAGTAAAAAAACACACACTTCCACAATAGAAAAATGTTATAGCATGTTTTGCATTTAAATAAGATAAACAGCACTATATTTAATTACTCAGGGTATAACGTTTGTGTTCTGGTCTTCGGAGCAATAAGAGATGTTCCTGCTATGAGTGGCTGGTGCAATAAAGCCGGTAGAAATTTAAACCTGTGGCAGTGTGAATGTGTGTGTGTGTGTGTGTGTGTGTGTGTGTGTTCAAAATATAGATTTTGATCACAGACTAAAATCAAGAGTCAGAAAGAACGGTGAACAACGGAGAGTGAAAGTTCATTTCACAGTAAACATAATGTTATTTTGGCATCTAGACATAAAATTTTATTTATTGACCTTTCCGACCCTTTCTGTGGTCAGTCTTATCCTTCCAGTAGCCCATTCCTTTTGATTGTGAATAATACATTTGGATTGAATATTAATAAGAAATATTATGCTGAGGTTGACAGTGTATTCCTTGACTTTGGTTGTGTAAAATTGTTGGGTTCTATGGGACAGTATTCAGTTAGTATTCCTTTTTTATAACTCAAAAGCATAAACAGCATGTTGCTTGATGTGGGAGGATATTTCCTCTAACTACCATTCAACGTTTATCAGCTGATGAAGATCAGCACTCCACTGAAGAGGGTTTCCTTGCCCTTGCCACTACATAACAAATGACACGCTGGCCAGGCCAAATGGAGCACAGCTTGTTATGTACTCACATTAAACCACTAGTCTGAGTAGCCATTGTTCATTGTAGAGTATTCAATCAACTATGTAAACATTTTATCAACCTGAATATGACACTGTGAAATGACACAAGCACAATGTACATTAGATATCTATACAGTAATGGCACACCTCTGTATAATTTGGGAATAGGATCAACTGTAAAGAACAGCCAAAGCCAGTGCATTAGCCAAGATGATGTTTTCCACTAAAAACAATATAATCGTTTTAATTTCCTCTGTAGTATTATTTTTAAACTACACTACAGGCTCATACATTAAAATAGCCATTCAGGCATCATGAGCATGTAACCCACCCTCTGCTAACTGATTACAATGTTCAGACCTCCAGCAGGTGTGGACAAGCCATTTTACTCCCCGGGGCACACTGGGAGACAGACCCTGAGTAATCCCATTTATCTTTTGTCCTCCAGCATCCAGGCCCAAGAGGGTAAATAGTGAAACAATGACATTGGTGATCTCCTTAAATGCATGAGGCAGCTCATCAGGCTTTAATTTATGGGGTTGCTCTCTTTGGGACAGAGGAAGAAGAGAACAGCAGATCTACAGTGACAGCAGTTTGAATTAGTCACAACACTGGCTCATATCGGCCTGAATGCGTTAGATGGAAAAAATGTAGTTTGAGTAAAGATATAAAGAAACAGTAAATGTATTTCCTACCACATACACTATATTATTTTTAATTAAAATACACCAAGTCACCTTTTTAGCCTAGGAGAAGTACAGTAAATATGAATTTTGGTAACACAGTTGCAGAATGTTAACACATGTGGCAAAGTATTAAAGGTTCTTACAAATGTATCCAAACAGCTGACATATTGTAGGTAATTGTGTCTTACTCAGCACTAAGATGGAAAAGTCCCATTTACCGATGACATGTAAGCAGTGTATTAAATTTGTTACCAAATAATCTCCCAATAAGTTTCCTAGAAAGAATCATAACTTGTTATTAATTACAGGTAAAATAGAAAGTGATCAGTTATTTGTAAATGTTAACCAGTATGAATATAAAATAGGTGAGTAATACATTTTCACTGTAGTTTAAATGGAGCAATTTCCCACATAGCAATTCATCTGAAAAGTAATAACAAACTCGCAGCTAGTTGAACTAAAACGATTAAAGTCCAAACTTTGCCTCTATTTTTTCTGATTAGTAGCATCAAACCACATGGGGTTTTCAAGAAAAATTTCAAGATATTACTAGAAAATAATGGGCCTGTAAAATAAAGCACTGCCCTTTTTCATTTATTTCTTAGATGTTCAGCAGTTTGTCCACTGGCTCATTTGTTTAGGTCTTTTTAAACATCACCAATGAACACCACAGACAAAAGTTCAGCGTCAAAGAGACAAGGCATATCTCCACTTTAGATATTTTCATATGTTACGAATATAATTTGTGCAGATTTAATTATTCTGATGTAAGTGATACGGAACAGAGTTTTAGTAACAACTGTACAGTGAAAACCACTGACAAGCTACACGATGCCGACGCCATCTCCCGTGCTACTCGTCCTCATACCAGGCTGTGTGTTGAAGGATCCGGGGGGATTATGGGATGCTAGGAGCACCAATAATATGCCATCATGTTGACAGACATGTTAAGCTGTGTACATCTCCTGTGTAGCTGTAGCTGGGCACAAGTATCACGTGTGAAGCAGTAATTACTCACACTTGTTCCCTGCAGGCTGGTGTGCAGTAAACAACAGCCTTAACTGCAAACACAAGCTGATATGAAAGAAAATTGTGATAACCCGTTAGCTGCTACACTGCTGCTGCTGCTAAACATGACAGAAACTGTGAACTGTAGTAAAGAAAACAAATATATGAGCATTTCAAACAATATAAGAATTATATGTAGTTGGGTTTGTTCTTTTCTTTTTTTTATATATAAATACAATCTAAAGTAGTGTAACAGATGTCGATGAGGTCAATTATTTTCCTGAACTTTTGCTTATTCCCCTGGAGATGTTGTGACCTTTACCTGAAGCTTTTTGTTGCAGACATTAATTACAGGCAATGTTAAACATGTCACAGAGTCTGAGTGGTTCTTGAAGGGAAGAACGTGCCATATAGGAAGTGGAAATCTCCACACAGTCATCAGCAGTGAACCATACAGCATGCAAGCATTTTATAAGCTGCCTGGAGGCGGCTCAACACTCTCCAGAGCAGATGGACTTCCTTTAAAGTGCAAAGAGCAGAGAGTTTACTGAGCACAAATCCTACAGGCGTCTGACTGACTGAAAAATGGGAAGTTCATTCTATACACACAGATACATGCACACACACTATGTTGGACCAAAAGGAAAAGACATAGAGATGTGGGTTTTTGGTGGTGTGGCCATGGCACCTGGGGTATGGACGAGGGCCTCTATTCACAAATGGCAGAGCTGTTAGTCGTGGACTTCCAGCTCAGGGTTTTTGATTACAACACCTGGTTTCAGTGATTGGGAAAAGGAATGAAATGTGGAAAACAGTCTGGACTGCGTCCAGACAAAGCAGTCCATTTTTTAAATAGCTTTTGAAACAATTAGCTCTGCAATGATGAGCATTTTATTTTTCATTATTAAAAGAATTTGAAAGTTTAACAATGTGAAGATAAAGCTGACCTTTGTAAGCATTTCTTGGCTAGGCTGACAGCAGCATTATATAAGTAGAAACCTCTTAAGTCAGTCCTCAATACATCCCGAAGCAACACTCAGGGCACCAACAATTGTTTTTGCAGTATGAAATCAAAGGAACTATGGTTAGACTTGATGTAAAGGGGTCACTGAGCTGGAGCTTTCTCACAGTCATTGTTCCTGTCATGGTCTCCAGGGTCTATTAGATAAACATGGGTTGCTTTACTCTATTGGTCCAGTCTCCTAATCCATTCCCACCTGTCACTGTCCACACCTTCAGATGACAAAGGCATGGCCCTGCTGGAGCATAAACACTTAAACTGCCAAGTGACCAATATGTAAACTGTACATAATCTTTACATAAGGTTTTCCATGACTAATAAACAATACTGCCAAATAATTCCAGCGTCTTATCTTTTCATTATATATGTAATTACTTTTTAAATTAACATTTCCTGTGACCAATATAAAAAATGTACATATTTGCTTGTTGACAAAGCATTATGTCCCCAGATGAGCCATCTGCCTCATCTCCAAAGTTAACTGGCTGCAGGTTTACATGTTTGCACAGATTTTCCTTTGTTCATTCTACCCTTCTGGGCATGTAGCTTTATGATTCATCAGGTCTGATGTCGTAAGTTGAGGTAAGAAATTATATTCACTTCCTGGTATTTTGTGTATCAGCTCTCATCTTCTCTGTTACAGATGAAGCCACTGTTCCAGTGAGGTCAGACTCATCTAGATGCTGCTCCTACCTAATGACCCCCCCACCAAAAAAAACAAATGCATACACACATGCACATATGCACACATATTCATTCACTAAGACACACACCCTACCTTGTTAGTGAGTTTAGTCTCCATGGAAACACTAAACAGGTCCAAAGGGGGAATGTTTGGAGAACTGACGAGCTACCATTCTGCATGTGTATCTTGGAACATGTGTTTGTGTGTGTGCATGTGTCTGTTCTTGAGTGTAGGACTTTGGCTGCGATTGCACTCAGGCTTAGCTGTGTGTGGAAAAGCAGGAAGGTGCCAGGTCACAGTGACAGGACATGTCAGCTGCCTCTATCCAGTGACATCCTCATGCTTCGGACACATGCTGTAGGTAGCTCAGTCATTCACAGCATTATAGTGACACACTCTTCTTGAATAATTCAACACACAAAAGGACACACAACAACATGGCTTCATTATCTGGTCCCTAGGGAATGATACTGTGTCTCCGGAAATGCCAGAGGAGGAAGAGATTATCAGTTTGAACTAATGTAGGTTTTAATAATAACTCTATAGTTATTACTATTATCACATAGTTAATAGTCAAAAATGATTTAAAATCTGTCATTTTGGACATTTTAATTTTAAACGTAAAAGATATTTATACTGTATATGGTCATATGCAGGCTTCGGAAAGGTTATACTGTAGTTGTGTCAAATTACAATAGGATTACCAGAATATCATGATAAGCATGTACACATGCAGCCATGAGGTAAGATAGTGACTAGTTAATGCCACTGAGGAAAAAAGACATAAGTTTGGGAGAGATATGGTTTTCATTGGTGTGGCCACTGCATCTGGGGTCTGTCATCTTGGTCAGGAAGAGGGCCTCTATTTCACAGATGTTAACAGTTAGTTTAATCAGCCAAGAAGGTAATCAGATATAAAGGTACTCAGATATAAAGAAATACATGGTGGTTATCAGATGACACCAACAGAAATCAAAAGTATCCTCAGGCATGTCCACTTTGTGTCATCACAGCAGGAGTGAATCCTGCCAGCCTCTTTGTAAATAGCTTTGTTAGCACAACAGATAGGGTTGTTTGTGCACAAAAGGAGAACTGACCAGTGGGTGGTTTGGTGTAGTGGGTGCAGGGATAACCTCATTTCAGAGCATATGTACGGTAGCCTTTATGTCATGCCCATGGGTTGGTAAAAAGGTAAAAAGGAAAGTCGTGCTGACAGATTTCATGCGGGGGGTGCAGGTTCAGAGTTAATCATTCTAATTAGGTTAGGACAAACCTTCACTTGTTGCAGAAGTGTGGCAAAGGTTACAATGAGACAGTTCACCCAGGGGAAACCAGCAAAATCAGTTGTTTCAGCAAATGCCCCAAAAACAACAAATGTACAATAGCTGCAATTAATTTAGCTGTTTTAGCAAGGTTGTAGTGATGATTTATATTTATTTCTCAGTTTCTCTATTACAATATAACCAGTAAAGTAAAGAAAATATGTACAAATATTAAAAAACACAAAATGCCGTTTACGGTGCAAAGTCAGTATTTAGTGTGCCCTCCCTTTACACTTAACACAGTTTGAAATCTTTTAGGGAGAAACTGTCTTAAAGTCTTAGAAACCATGACAGACCCTCCACCTTTTTCATTGAGGGCTTGCAACTCTTATTCTTCCACCTTCTCTCCAACTCTTCTTCTCACATACTGTTGACGATTGGACCTGAAAATTTCAAGCTTCGATTCATCGCTCCATAAGACTCTTTTCCACTGCTCTTCACTCCAATCTTTGTGAGCTTTTGCACATCTCAGCTATTTCTCCCTGTCCCCCTTCTGAGAAAGTGGTTTCTTGGCTGCTGTCCTTCCACAAAGGCTGTTCCTGGTCGAGCTTCTTTGGACTGCGGAAGGATCAACATGGCATCCAGATGAAGCTGCCAGACGCTGAGCCAGGTCCTTGCTGGATTTCCTCAGGTCTCTCAAAGAAGAAACTCTGAGAAACTTCTCATCAGATTTTTCTTGGCCTTCTACTCCTATTTTTGTCCTTGACTTCTCTGGATTCTTCATGTTTCTTTAGAGCAGCTTGGATACCACATCTAGAATATGCACTTTGTTTGCTCTTTTATTTTCATTTTTGTGTTTTTTAATGCTGTGTAATTTTAGTTGTATTCTGATAAATAAATAGATAGTCATAGTCACAGTCACAGACAAATGATGTCATTCCGCCTTTAGGGACATCAGATCAGCAAAATGTCGCTCTAAAGGGTAGTTAGAAACAATGTGCAGGCATTTAATTTTAATGGATTGTTAGCTAACTTATACACCTCCTTCACTGCAGACATATTACTTGCCGTAGCAGGAAAAGCACAGGTGTTAGTAATAAAACCAAAAATTGTTTTGTTCTGTTCCACTTTCCAATAAGCCACAATAGTGTGACAGTGCACCAGCATGTACAATATGCTGAAGCAGCAGAAAGGAATTAGCCAACATTCATTTTATTATTTACACCTGTGCTTTTCTTATTGTGACATGTCATATAGAAAGCAGTTTCTGCAGCTTGTGCATTTGTGTGATCTTGCTGTGCCTATAGAGTCATCCCAGAGAGTGTTGCGCAGTTTATGTCGCCATGGTAACAAAACTCAGTTGGTGGTGGAGGGAGTGATCAGGCATGTACAGTAGGTTCAAATGTTGCTACAAGTGAATTCACATCACTCCACATGTGCTCTGATGCTCCGACATGCACGGCTCTCAGCTGACATACACACATGCAGGGATGACGAAGAGCCATAGGCCATAAACATCAGCATGTCAGCATCTCTCTCTTCATTATGGGCTGACAGACATGAACGAGGTCTCCCTCCCCTCCTCTCACTTGTACAGTATGCTGCACAGCAGGTGAGCACCAGGCTTGAATCTGCTTCATTAATATTAAGGATTGAACCCACTGGCAGGCGCTGAGCACAGCTGTGCCTGAGCAACCATTGTGGGTGAGGCAGAGAGCTTTGAGGGCTGTGTGCAGAGAGGGAAAGACTGTGAGGACAGCAAAGGACTGGTGAAGTGTCAAGATCCAAATGATCCAAATGATCCAATTACAGAACAGCTTAAGGCACTAACTGTGCCATTTATGGCATCACTTTAGGTTCTTTAAAAATGCCATGCCACAGGAAATACCCATAGATTCTGAATGCAGTTTTATTAAAAACAGAGACAGTCACTGCAAAATTTTTAGCTAGGTCCCTGTGGATGTACAGTAAATTAGTGCTCTCCTCTCTTACCTGACTTCCTGTGTTAATGAGAAGTGACACTAAAGATGTGGTTGATTGCCCATATGGCCCTGGCAGTTGTTTTGCATTAGCAAGGATGACAGATGATCATAGTGGGAGGCACAAAGTGGTATCTTGCTGAGTGACAGTTAAATGAAGGAAATGTGAGTGAGGCAACCTGTGAGATGCAAGAGCTTGATTACTTGATCGCTCCCTCTCCATGACTACTGTGAATACAGGCAGGCTCCCTGGCGCTTTTTAATGAGAAGAAGATGCAGATGTAAACTGTCCAGCTCAGTAAAAATGTGCATTGAATATCATGCTGTTTATTTCACTGCTATACCTAAAAGGTGTTATTACAGTGCATGTATCTATATAGTGGAAAAAACTATCCTTAACACTTCTGAGATTTCAGAAGACTGTGCCATTTATAGACTTGTAGCTTTTGTGCTGTTGGCATTTCAATATTTGTTTACCCACCACATATCTTAAAACAGCACAGTGCCATGGTGTATCAATTTTAACTCCCTGATGTCATTTGTTTACTTGTATCCGAGAATATATATATATATATCATTCTTTCTTACAGTAGATGTGATTAGAGCATGCAGTTGTATTCCACAAATGGATGCTCGTACTCCTCTATGGAGTCTATGTAAACCTGCAGACCATTTTGACTTACAGTCCTGAACTGAATGCAACGTGAGACCAGTTCATTTGTTGGTTTTCTGAAAAGAATCCCACCATCCTCCTTCCATCTTTTAGTCCAATGGTCTTTTCTTGATATTTAAAGATCTGATATTTGATCAGATAATAAGTGTTTTCCCATATCCCTCTCTAAACCTTATTCCTGTCATGTCCAGAAGGAACCAAAGAAATGTATTTGCTGAGTAGTTTTGTGCTCCAGGGAGAGTGGCATATGGGCTTTCCCCTACTGTCTTCAGGAAGGGATTAGTACATTTATTGTGATTACTTCTGCACTGTGTTCAACCCCCACACTCAGTCTCTTCTTGTACAGAAAACAGAGTGTGCTGCTTCTCAGGCATCTCAGCCCCTGAAAGCTCTCATTTGAATTTGATCCACATCATGCTAATAACCTCAACTAATTCATTATCTTGTTTTACACTCAGTCCTCAAGACTTTTCAAAGAAAAACAACAAAGCATACATGCCACTTAACATTTCCCAAATATATCATTTTACATAACAGTGATTAGGCAAGTAAGTGCTGCAGAGGTGAGGGGTCATGTCAGAGCCCAGTGACCCAGGTCCTCAGCGTCTCAAGAGGGAAGACCCGGTTTGACGTTCTGGAGCAGCTCATATTGCAAACATGTCTAACAGTCATAATCTTTCATTTAAAAAAAAAGGCTAATGCTGAGACCCACTGACTGCTCAGCCAATGTGACGCAGGCATCAAGGCCTTTATTTTTCCTCGATGACCTCCTAATGCATTCCAACACAATTTCATTTTGCAGGGATTTACTTATTCTCATTTAAAAAGACAGCACCAGTAGCTGCAGTTAATTCAGTTCTAAATCAATTAACATGTTCTTGTTAGTGCCAGGAAGTTTGAGTGTTATGCCACACTAACCTGCTCCAAGACCTCTAAATATACAGTATAATCTTTTGAGCGTTTAGATGTATGTGTTAAATATCCTGCACATTTCAGGCCACAACAGTACAGGGCAAGGAGCAAAGTACTTTATGCCTTATTATCAAAATGCTTCCATTTTGATTGCTGGTTGTCAGTTTAGTAATGCTGTATATAAAGGCTGAGTAGTGGAAAGAAGATGATTTGATTTAGTGCCAGACTACAATTGCAAGGCTCTGGCTACTTCCTGAAACCATTTTACAGTATACAAGTGCAGACTACATTGGTGCATTCTGAATTTGAAAAGGTCTCAGTAGAGAAGGTTAGTTTGTTTATTTTTGCCAGCACTAGTTTATTCTTAAGAGTGATGAGCTCTACAGAAAATGCTGGGCAGACAAGACATCACCTCATATAAACCTTAACTAGCTTTGGCCTTTATCACCACAGATGCATGAAGCATGACACACTGGACGCTGGTCAGACTCCAGCATGGATTAAACGGGGGATACTTCATGTAGCTGTACGCGTTGTCACAAATCGAAATGCTGACAAGGGTAATTAAACACTGACACATTTCCTCACACCCATCCTCATCTATGTAAATAGCCAAACTTATTTCTATTATTTGCCAAAACTATCAGTTTTACCAGCCCCAGATTTAGATGTAATTCAAATGGACTTTGTATTATGTCAACCAGCGTGTCAGAGATTTTTGGGAATCCTGATCTGCTTTGAGTGAAGCTAGCACAGCCTTGACTAGCATGCTTGTCAAAGTGAGCCATCCATGGCCCCTGTCCTGGGCATACTGCCACAGGTCTATTGCTGGAGATATGAACTCTTGGGAATGTTGGGATAAACTGTAGGTCTGAAGACTGAATAACAACAGTAGGGTACTGAATGGTAAAAGCATTCAAATAAAATGTATTTATCACTTAGAAAGCGTTGCAATTAATCAATGTTTGCTTGAAAAATCTTGTTTATGTTGTTTCTCAGCCAAGTGCAGTGACTTTATTGAGTCTTGTCCAGTGGAGATGCCAGGAAGTCATTGCTTGCTGCCATAAAATAGTACCACAAACAACCCCATAAAATGTCTGCATGCAGAGGAGACAGGAGGAGCTTCACTAAAGTTTATCTAACTAAATTATTGGAATATACTCTATTTCCAGTATAGTGATATCAAAACTATTAACTATTTCACCATATTATACCATGTTTTGACAAAAGCATGTTCACTTCTGTCCAAGTATTTGCACTGTTCAGGCTCTTTTTAATACAAATGTGTCAAGCACAGGCAGAGGGGATTTGGCCTTTGAGCCTCATGCACCAGAGAAAAGGTGGAAAAGAAAAGGTCTGCTACCACCTGCCTTTTAACACAACAGATGTTTTTTTTCTCTCCAGTGGATTTACGGTGAATACAGTATGCTCGTTTGTTTCTATGATTGGCAAGCCAGAGGTGAGAGGTTTTGACAGAGGCTGTGGGGCACACATAAGCATACCACTTGGTATGCTTTGGGCTCTCCAGGGGCAAAGAAGAAGGACGGAGGCTATGGTCTGTGCTAATCTAGTTGGCAGATGACTGACGTCTCCCTGTCCATCAAAGTGTGACCTGGGGCATACTTTTAATGAGATCCATTCCACATGACAGGCGCCACCTCTCCCTGGGCTGTCTGGCTAATCGCCTGCTCTGTTCCAATCAGGTCTCTGAGTACATGTGTTGCTGCTTTACATATAGTGTGTGCGTCTATGTATCTGTGTATTTGAGTACCTACATATGTTTGTATTGAGGGTATGCTGCTCAGTGTGTGTCTTGGAAAAGTAAGTGATGTTGAGACCTCAAACAAAAACTGAATGAACACGTCAAACTCAACACCAGTTTGTCAGCCTGCCTCTGTCGGTCGCCAGATTTCAAGTTCAATATTGCTTTCAGTAACAGCTCATTTGAATCTAAAAATGAGCAGTTTATGTTCATACAGCCTGTACAAAAGCATCACATAGACTACAGATGCTGAACAGTTTACACTGTGTAACTGAAAAAAAAACATGCACTACGTTTGTGGAAGTGAGAGTATTTACTTAACTGTTGAATCTGGCAACTTTGCTTTAGAGAACATGTGTTAAAGTGGAATTTGTGTGCGAGGACCAACATCCATCATACGCCCGAAAGAAAACTGCTGGAATATCTAAGCTTTAGCTGATCTGACATGGCCTGTTGGTTTGAATCAGAAACACATCTCGTGGTTAGGCAACCTCTGACACATCTCGCAAAAAATGCTGACTGAATAAGTAACGGTGATATCCAGGCTAACAGAGGAGAGACTGGGGGCAAGACACTGTCCTCCATGACACAGCTGACCATTGTATCAACTGCCTGTGGCAAAATCAACCACAGCTGACAGGAGAACAAAGCCATAATTTGAACATGAATGACTAACAATGCTGCAAAAAAAAAAAAATTGTGAGATGTATGAGACTGACTGGTAACTCAAGTATTGGGAAGTGGGAGCACTGATGGGAAAGCAGATGGTGATAAGACTGGGGGACTTTCTTTTTGGATTGACTGGAGAACCACTGACAGTTGTGACGTCCTTCCAACAACATTCCCACAGTTAATTAAATTGCAAGCTAAGCCACATAGAGAGACAGTTCAGAATATGTGCTTGATGTGCCCTACTGTCTCCAGACAACTTACTACAGGATCTTTTACGACACAACTGCTCCTCGAACTTCTGGGAACAGATGTCTAGGCAGATTTCCTCTCATTGAGAAAACTTTCTTCCAGGCCATTAACGTGTTTAAACAGATTCTTTGTGTTACAAAGAAAGTATTCTTCTTATCGTCGCAGGTATTTGTTTCAAGTGAACTATCCAAAGCCACAGTCTTGAATGCTTTTGTTTTGTATAAACAGTCCAATCTGTCTTTGCTTCCAGCAGAGTTTGTATCAAGATGGATTTCATTATGTTTAACTTAATTTAGGTTTGTTCTGGCAACAAGCTGACAGTCCAGGCAGAAAGGGGATTCCTATAAAATCAATGAAACTGAACTAACATAAGAGAATATGGTGGTGGATTCTAAAGAACTGATTAGAAAAAAACACCAGGTAACCAAATTAGTATTTTGTTAGTTATTGTTGTTTCTGGCTGATGTTTCACTTTCTTCTGTGTTTAATGAACACAAACATACTGTTTCCCTCTCATCACACACACACAACTGTTAGTTCTCCATCACTCCTATGTCATCTTAAATTTGCAGCCACCTGTTTCACAGCCTCATCAGATCAAGTGATGACAGCAGGATGAGATGGGGAGAGCGGGGGAGGAGGATCCACGGGAAAGTTGAAGGACAAGGCATTGTAAATATATATTTTAAACACTGTACACTCAAACTTTTAAGCTTGCATGGGCCAGGCAAGCCTATCCTTTTCCACTGCAAACTGAAAACAAGACTAGAGCAAAATACACTAAAGACAGAAAGGTCTACAGTTATGCTAGTAGCTTTATGAGGCTGTACTTATAAGGAGAGCTGTGCTTTGAAATAAATGCTAATGTCAGAATATTAACATGCACTCATGAGGAAGTGAATATGCAAATTCAGGTGTAATGTTTATCATGTTCATCTTATTTTAATGTGTTAGCACATGTTTGCTAATTAGCAATAAATACAAAGTATAGGGAAAACAACATTTTGGCCTAGTGATGCCACTGGATGAAAAGTCGGTGCTATCCATCCCTCACTATGGTGCTAGGGATCACCAAAGGCATTAGAATTAATCCTCTGGAAACCACCACTGTCCACAAAATTCACTTCAAGTCAGTTCATTCAATTATTGTTGCAATATTTTAGCCTGGACCAAAGTGGCAGATTGACTATCATTGCTATTCCTACAGCCACGCTGCTAGCAAAACTAATAAGGGGCGACTTAGGAGAGGACATCTACAAAGTCTAAATCTGCCTGGTTGTGCACATACCTCCTTTTCCATAACTGTCCATAGTTATATTTAAAATGTCCTTCTTTCTGTAGAAATCATAAGAAAAAGAGGAAGATGAAGGGAGCAGAACAAAGAGCAGGAGAAGAAAAGGCCATCTTTGTGCAGCAGTATTTTGCAGCAAAGTTGTCTTGTAAACCCAACACTTCTTTTCTGAGTCTGAGTACAGAGATAATACAGGGAAACAAGCAGGAAACTCAACAGTTTGTCATTGTTTTTATTAACTGAAGAATGAGACTATAGCAAAAGCACAAGTCCCATTGACCCCCTGAAACTACAGAGCACAGTAGGTGTACAGTTACTCTGACCACTTTTGAGTGCAGTGTAAAAGCATATTTCCTCTCACTGTCCTTAGTCTGGCCATCTGGCCAGATACCTACAGCTGGACGCTGATGTAGAATGAGAGACAGGCCGGACCCTCAGAGGCCCCACGCCAACAACACTATATGGGAACTTTATTAAACTATTACACCCCCAAACCAAACTAACCACAGGTAGCATATCTAGGGCACCTTCAGCCACAATGGAACACTAAATATAAAACCACTGCTATTGTTTGCAGTACATTTACTGTGAAGAAAGAAAAGACAAGGGTGAAACAGAGCCGATGTAAAATAATATATGCTCTCCACAGGCTGATACTGATGGAGAGAATCCACCAGACAAGCAGGGGACAGGATCAGACCTTACGGAGCCTGCTAGGCAACAGCTTTAATTTATACCAAATCATCCCACCACAGCTGCCTTCTTCCCTCTGTTCCCAGGCAGGAGACATGTGAGCCAGATACAATTGAGACAAACTTGTGTCATTTAAAAAAAAAAGGCAGCTGTCCCATTTTTAGACCCACAAAGCTCCAGCTGAGTCATATTTGGCTTCTGTGACAAAAGACTGAGGAACAAATACAAGCAGAAAAAAAAATGACAACCAGCTGAACACAGTGCAATCTGGGTGGGAAATTCTTGAAGAAAAGATTGACATTAATCTTTGGAGTACAGCTCAAAAGCCATGTCATGTGCGAGTAATCAGAGGAAGAAAAGTAATTGCTAAACAGAATGTACATCACAGCATAAATACAGATTCACTAGCATGCAACACAAACTTCTATATTTATTAGCATTATAATAAGACTGCTGTTTTAGATTTATAGCGACTTAACTCTTAATTTGTTCAATTCAACATCATGCCAGGCCAACAAAAATAGCAAAAGTATTTTTCCAGTTCAGGTTCACTCACAAAATAACAGCATGTGATCTGGAAATGGGAATCTCCCTGGCACTGAATATCTCTCCCGCAGGCACGACTGTACCTGAGAATAACAGACAAATATTGTGATATTTATTAAGAAAAAACACTGAACTGTGTTTCTGACGTCATGGCAAAATGAAAGAATACCTGGAAACACTCCAAAAAAACAAGAAACTGACCTCAGAGTGAACATTTTTGTTCGAGCCTTTACGTTCTGTCAACCTTGTTGTTGATTTTCTATGAAGCATGAACAAAAACTATCTCCCCAAATATCCCATTTCCTAATAAACTACAGTTTTCCCCTTGTCATGTGAAATTTCACCAGTTCCTTCCAGTGGCGATGAGTTACGTTACCAGGATTATATTTAAAAAGTGCAAATTGACATGAATGAGCTTGTTCTCCAACACTGATACATTAGTAATAAGATGTAACTATATCTGCTCTCAGGTGTTGAAAAGCAGCCAAAGTTTTCAAGGCTTGTTTCAAGTTTTCTTCTGTCTGCCAGCTTTGTAATGGAGGTATGACTCTGCGAAATGCGGTGTTATCTTTTTCCCATTTAAATGCTAATGAGCATGCTGCCATACTAGTCAAAGTACGGCAGAAACAGTGTGAATTTCTAATCTCTTATCACACCAAAAGGTGACAGATCTCCTGGTGAGGCAGCAGGATGTGTACAAGTTCCCTCATTAAATTTTACACAAACAATATGTCCCTTAGGGAGAACCGAGGGCCCATCTATGTCATGGCTTCCTCGGGCTGTGTGTGTGTGTGTGTGTGTGTGTGTGTGGTCAGCTGTGTAAGGATGTGTGTGCATTCATATCTGTCTGTGTCCTTTAGATGTGTGCGTACATGCAGATGTGTGCAGCAATGCGGCAGGTGCACTTGTTCCTTCACCTCATCAGTAATGAACAGCTGTTAATTGCCTTCCATCATGTGGTGAAGCCAGCAGACACAGGTTAAGGTTGTCACAACCTGTTAATAATTACTTTCCATAGCTGGTGGAGTGGCTGATGGCAGAAGGCTCAAGGAAATGCGCTGAGTGTAATGAAACGCATATGAGAGACTGACCTTTGCTCTTGTGCTGCCTGGATTTGTATTCCCCACTGGCACCTGTTTCCATGAAAACCACCACTATCTTCCTAGTAAATGTTAATATAGTTACCCGTGAATTATTTCAGTTATACTGTTCCAGTGAATACATAAATGTAAAATAGTTCTTATGAACAATTCTCTCAGAGAGTGATAACAGTAATCAACTCAGTGGTGTGGTCTTCATGTCCTCCAGGAAAATCAACAATACATACAGTATGTTGGAATTGATTCGAACCTCACGCTGTGACAACAGATACATTTAGTTTGGGTGATCAAGGAGAAACATTTGAAGCGTAGTGATGCAATATATGTAACAAAACTCACATAACTCAGATGTATGTTCTGCATCTCCTCTGCAGAACAAAAGGCCTTAAAGTGGGGGTTTCTAAAAGTCGTTCGCGAGCTACCAGTAGTTCACTTCCCACTTCTGAGTAGCTCACCTACAGCTTCACAGAATATACAGTATGTAGCCTTCAATGCGTGAATGATAACAAAAACTTCGCTGAGTAGACCTCAAACTGCAAGCCAATCAAATCCCCAGATGCCTCTTTCCTCCTGGCATCAAATTATTATTTGCCAATCACCCATAAATCAAATGAATTACCCTGGTGTCAAATTTGTTTACATCAGTTACGCCATAAGGTAATGTTAGTAACTCTTTTTGGATAATGTTGCTTTAAGCATTGTAAGTCCTCACTTAGTAAATGATAAACATTTACTGTACAAGAAACACCTACAGTACACACAATTTATAAAGTAAGGTTTGGATATGTGACGCAAAACCATTAGCCTATTCAGCTGTTTTTGTTTGGAGATATGTTTTAAAGTTTTGATACAACTTGTGATTAAATGTAGCTAGTAGGCTAATATAAAACATGAGTAGCTCTCAGCCATTTTCATTTTGTCAAAGTCAGCTTTTCGCTGCAGTCCTCTAAATGCGTTGCCTCTGTGGTTTGGCACCTTTGGCTTCAACATTATCTTTCACATTTTACTCCTCAGATAGCTGTTAGACAAAGAAATGCTAGAGAAAAAAGTGGAAAGCTTGGGGGACTTTTATGAAGACGGGTGCTCCTCAAAGCCAGGACTCAATAATTGCTTTCCTGTTGTCTCACGCAAGTGACAGATGGTGAGGCCACCAGAGGCCTTAAGATGGAAATAATATTGTTGATTAAAAAGAAATATAAGAAACAACATGCAGCTGTTGGCTACAACACAGAGGAGGGAAGACAAAAAAAACAAAAGAAAGAAAGACAGGACTAAAAATAGGAACAGCTAGCGATGGGAAATAAAAAGAGATTCAGTAATGCCACAGTTACACTTGGTTGGTCCACACACACTTAGATTTACTGATATGTAAAGTTTGGGGAAAGAGATTTTCTTGTTTCATTTAGTCATGGTGAGTCCTACAGGGCTGGGAGTTGTGTTCCAGATGTCTATGAAAGTAGTTATTTATTTGGATCGTACAGTCGGGTATATAGAACAGTCTTTAAGACATGAACACCCACCAGCATATGTTAGGCTGTTTGCCCCTTCATATGCGTGAGAAAGAGACCTTGGTGGTTTTTTTAAGCCTGCAGAAGATTTAGATGGACTGAGACATATCAATATCTTCTGCCTTGTTTGCACGAGCTTATAAGTGTAGGGGTAATTATGTCCCAGAGCTCTTTGCTGGTATCAAGGGAAATTTAATTCTTTTAATGGCAAATGCTGATGCTGAGCTCTCCTCCTTTCACTGCCTGGAGTCATGTTGTGAAGCCTGTTTTGCATAGACTAATGTAATAAAGTATTTCAAAGAATAGAAAACTTATTCACAGCCAGACATCCAGTGTCTTTATGTTCACTGTGGAGCAACTGCTGTCGAGGGGCCTCACATGTTGTTTTATAATAAATCTGACTTAAACCCCTTTTCCACCGCCTGGTACCGGCTCAACTTGACTTTCCTTTTTTGTGTTTCCATCAGTCAAATGTCGGTACCTGGTACCTGGTACTAATTTTGGTATCATCAGGCGAGCTGAAGTGATGCCAAAAGGTAAACACTGCAGTGATGGAAAAGGAGCTTTAGTGCCCTCAATACAAAGGCCTATAAAAGACACACAGTATTGTTACATTGTTTTTTGACAAATGAACTAACAGTGAAGCATATTGTGAGTTATGTGTCAGCTAATAGTATCTTTCCAGTGACACAGAAGAAACAGTAGCTCAATTCTACACACAGAATTAATTGAAAAAATATCTTTGCATCCTCAAAATTCCTCCCTGTTTTTATACATTTCTACAACTGTAATGTTCATAAGACTGCATGAAATATAAGCTTCAATATTCATCATTTATAGAATAATAAGCATGCACACTGGACGTCAGCTGCTTTGTGAGTTGACTGGATAAGAAGCACAATAAGCCAGTGCGATCAGGGCAGGGATCAAGTGAGATTAAAAGCTTTGAGGCTCCATTTGCCCATGAATATCTGATTCCTATCTGAGGTGAGAGGCAGTGATCCTCTGTCAGGTTGTTGAGGTGTCAGAGCAAATCTGCCTTATCTGCATCTGGTAGGAGTTACTGATGTGAATTTGTGACCAAAAATCTTTCTTCTGATCTGAAATCATTATCAGCGTTTCCCCCTTCCTCTCTGCCTGAGTCACAATATAGTGAGGGATTCATACTTCATTCAGAAAGCAAACATTGCTCCATATGTGACCAGCAGATACTGAACAATTGCTTGGCTCACACCAGGGTTTTGAAAGTTTCTTAGCACAACTTGATATTGTAAAAATCGGTAACTGGTGGTCACAGACTAATCAAGGTGTGAAATTACTGTGGTCCTATTTGTTTTTATCTGAAACATCTAGGAGGAAAGGCTTACTCTGGACACCTAAATCAGTAGTTTGAATGAATAGGCCTTTACAAACATCAGCCATAGATCTGAAACATCTCACCGGTGGCATGGTTGTGAATTTGTATCGCTGTCCTTGGACAAAATAAATTCTATATCAAATAACATGTGTTGCCATATGTCCTGTTACAGTGAGTACGTGTATTCTGCAATGAGCTTATTGTGGTGATATTTGAAATGGAAATGCTACTTGTACATTGTTTGATAGCCCCTGGAGAAGAATGCAACTTGTCTGCATGCCTCTGCTTGTTTTATCTTAACCTTCATTTACATGACAAAGATAAATGCAAATGGAAATAAGGTGCAAATTGCAAAATTCTAACCTATAAAGGTGGTAGGTCACAGCCTTTAATCGTATTTATCTCTGAACAACACATCACACTGATACTCTAAGTGCAGAAGAAGCCTAAGTGTTTCCACACCTTATAGTAAAGAAGAAAGAAAGAAAACTGAGCAAATTCAGCTTCTGAAGACATGGGAGATATGATGTGATAATTAACTGAGGATGCATATTGAATGCAAACAAACACTTTTCATGTTTAAAATAAAGGCTATTTTTGTTCTGATTGTAGCAGAACCTTTTGGACAGCTGAAGAAACCTCTCCTCAGCTCATGTAGGCGAGCGTGACGTGTAAGGATTGTTCTCCACCGCTGTCTGGGACTTTACATTAGTACCTCCCTGAAGTGAGAGGATGCAGAGCAGACTTCTTACATGTTAGATTTTGGGGCGGGACGGATCTCTGGCATGCTAAGGTAGGGTCCCTCCCCCATGGGTGTGTCCACTGTCGGGAGACCTCCGTCTATCCACCTGCAGAAGGCGCTTACCCGCACTACACGCTTGAGCGTCGCTGCGCACGAGTGAATCTCCCCTCCGCCACTAATCTCCAGGAGAACTCTTTGTTTCTAACCTCCCTCCGGGGAAATACAGAATCGGTTAATGCGATTTAGAGATCACCTGACGTTGAAGCGGCTGCCGCAAGTTAATGTAAATCCAAGCTTTGTTTGGCTCTGGGATAACCGTGCAGATATCTGCGGCGGATAGACGGACACTAGTGCACTAGTGCGTGCGGATAGGGGTGCTGAAATGATCTGGGTGGATGGTTTTAAATGTTGACCAGTTTTTCCACAATACTCACCGGACTTTAACCAGAAGGTAAGACATGATGCAAGTGCTGTTGTAATACAGGTCCAAGCCAAATTCATTATTTGTACTGAGATGTTACTAGTAAGACATTTGATGGAGTGGACCAAAAGGAGTACTCCCTGCATGTTTACAAAATATATTGTTAAAGTTAAGTGAAAAGATTTTGTCCTGAATGTTTGGAGTAGATTATTCTAAACAACAGTCTTCAGTTCGGTTGTATGCTGTGACGCGTGGGAGGTGTAAATGAATTGTACTCTCAAATAGCCTCCTAATTTCAGATACTCCAAGAGGATATGTATGTATGTTTGGTGAGCAACCTGAGTGAGGCAATGAAAGTTTTTACTGCATGTGATGCCGTTTCTTCAAAAGCTGCCATTTAGTATTACCTTTGACAGTTTAAAATATCAGATACTCTTATAAAGGACACGTGGTTCATGTTCATAACTCAAGTGCAGTCACGCTTTATTTTGGTAGTTCTGCCTGCAGGGCTCCATCTGGAACGTGATCCTGAACCCTGACTGATAGTTTAATCTCAGATCTATGTTTACTAGTTGATCAGTGTCTTGCATGGATAATTACAGTTGTGCTGTTTCCAAACATTTTTCTTCCAGGAGTTGTTTTTTTGTGTGTGTGTGCGTGTGTGTGTGCTGCTATTCTGAACTGTTGTGTCACTGCGTCCGCACGCCGATGGCTTGAAGAGTCTCCAGACCTTTTATGGGGATATTAATAGGCCTATTGTACCTTCAGCTACTGTATCTTTGTGGCGAACATGTTGGTGCGCTTTGTGGTTTAAATGTGTGAGCACTGTCAGTGCGCGCCAGCCTTAACTTTCCGTCTAATCTACTGGTAAAATGAAACGCTTTCTGCAAAATAATACTGTGTCTGCTCCGAAGAGGTTTTCTGCTTTCACAGACACGTTTTGCTTCAGTACTGTGTAAAGTTGTGATGGGCACTGGGGAGGTGCAGGCGGCAGCGGTGGCTCCTTTTGCCTCTCCGAGCTGGAAAGAGGCTTTCAAGCATGTCCGTGCACTACAGACATAAAAGGCTGCATAAAAACAGATCCAGTTTTTAGCTTTGTATCTCAGTCATTGCTTGATTTTCTGTATTGCCAGTGTAGGCTATTTACAGTATGGCCTCAGTATTATAAGACTGCACTATAGAGAAGCAAATCTCACAGCTGACTGAGTTGGTTGCTGCAGCTGCCTTGTAAAACGAAAGAGCATGCTAATTGCCTGACACTTATCCGTGTCTGTCCCTCAGCTCCTGGATTCTCCATCTCCCCTGTTAACAAACAGAGGGACCATGTTGTGGGACAAACTTTGCTGGCTGCTGGCCCTGCTGGCCTCATCATCCGGGGGGTTTCCCCCTTCCAGTGAGCCCCTCTCTGCTCCAAGGATCTTTCTGTCCTTCAAAGGTAAGATACTTGAAACACAGCTGTGCCTGTGAACCATTTTCTCTGGATTTGTGGCACTATAAACAATTAGACAGGGAAATCAAAGACTGGTCACAAAGATTTCTTAATCTTGTTTGTTAACTAGAATGGATAAACTGTTGACTCCAGCTGAATTCAGGGTTTGACAAGCCTGGCATTTGTTCCTTCAGTGCCTAACAGGGAATATGATTGCATGTCAGTATGAGACAGGTGTGATGAGAGGGATGAGGAGTTGTGCTGCTGATTGTCATGACTATTCAGGGCAAGAGACTGTCTTCATTTAATCGCATGCCTGCTACTAGTTCCCCAAACAGGCCTTTGTGTGACCTCGTCTCCCTTCTGAAATATAGTCAGATTTAACAGTTGGCTGGGCACACGCTCAGAGCACAGATCCAGCATGTTATGAATGTTTGCCAGTGCCACATGAGACCCTGTGTGTGTTGAACAGTCCTGTTAAAATAGGTCTTAGTTGCGTGGTCTCAAGTGTTCTGCCATTCCAACACCAGCAAAGTCGCCATGTCGATGTGCAGTTCTCGAGATTTATAGTATCAGCCTCTTAAAATTATTTTGACAAGCCTCTGATGAAGTCATATCCCTTTCTTTTTAGGACATCACCATACTTTAGATCTCAGGTGTGCGCTGTATGTTGAAAGTTTGCTCGTGTGTGACCTTTTAGGAACACTGAATGGGAACTACTGCAAATCAAATCACTGATATCAACATATGAATAATGAATACTGCTGTGGTAGCTGCTTTTTTTACGTCTATGATCTGTCCAGTAATCCTACTGCGTTTTTGTAAAAGAAAGTCTTTTATGGAATAGCAGAAATGACTTCCCTTGTGACTTCAGGCAATGTTTGATAAGATGATGAAAAAAGACATTTAAAGAAACAACGCATAACCTTTTTACATAAAAATAAAAGCTTCAAAATCATTTTGATGGCAGATTGACGTCTAATGAGGTGAATGGTAGCTCTCCTATTTTCACTGTGTGCCCGGATCATCTGTTACTGCACTATGTAACTTTGTCCCTGACACCTCACGGGGTAGCTACGTTTTCCTTTACGGCACCAGACATGTCTCCTAACAAGCAGAGACAAAACCCTTTAGTGTGTTTTGATTTTTTTGATTTTTTTTTTTAAAGGCGAAAACCTAACTGCTTAGATTGTGAATATGTAGTCAGCCTATCCAAGTATTGCCAATTTGGAAATACCAAGCCAGCTCTGTTAGCAGGCAGCTACATCTCATTCAGAGCACAGCAGTCTGTTGGCGAGGATGCTGCTGTTCCAGTTGCACGTTAAAAGCACTGTGTCCTCCCGTCCTCAGGAGTTTGCACTAAACTTGCTACAAACACCTACTGTGATTGTGAACAAGCTGTGCAACAGGACATGGACTAAAGCACACATGGCAGTATGTAGTACGTCCCGTAGACCTACAGTAGGCTGTAATCCTGTCCATGTCAACCTGATTTGTCTTTTTTATTATTATTTGTTATTCTTTTTCTTATGCGTGTTCATCTTCAATGGCACAATAAATAAATAATAAATTCTGTAATATTGCTTTACCGTTTTTTCATTGTCTTTTACGATTTAATATGAGCGTCGCCTTATAAACAATGTACTGCTATCTATGAGGAGGAGGGTGAAAGTGCAACTGGTATTTACGACAGTTGGGTACAGCTCTGTTACACACAGCAACTGTAAGGGGGAGACAAACTGCCAAGTTATGTATTATTGCTTTAAATCATCAGCGAAGATTTGCCCTTTCTCAGTTTTGCCTCCTTCTTAGACATTTTTGCTTACCTGTTTGTTTTCTCTCTCTCCTTTCATTCGCCACTCATATTCCCTCTGTCTCTAATCGAGTTGGGTTTCACACTTGATTGGTCTCACATTTACTTGGTAGAAAAGAGTTCATTTGTTTTCTTTTTCTTTTAATTGAGTTCCTTTGTTTTAATTAGTTTGGGGGGTTACTTTATGCCTCACAGAGCAACTTCAGATAGACGCAAACTAGCAGTGTCCCTACATTCTGTAATTGCATTGGTTTTGTACCATACTCCAGGGAATAGCTCTGTAAGGTGCTTGTATTAATTTTATACATTGATTGACCTAAAGTGCCAGTGCCAGATTAAGTGCCAGTGTACGTAACCAAATAATTGGCTGTAGTTTTCATTATATCTGTCTAGTGCTGCTAATTTGATCCACTTGTAGTAAAAAAAAGTACCTCCTGATAAAATAATCCAGCTAATTCTTAATGGCCATTTCAGTTTTGATAATTAATAAACATGGAAACCAGCCAAATATGTAAGCTGCTAAATTTAACAGTTAATAGAACTGGTAGGGCTTTTTTTTTTTTTTTTTTACTGCATGTGCCTCTGTATAGAGAGTTGAAAAAATGCATGCAGGCTCATTCTTACAAAACACCAGGCTGTAATGCATCTTTCAAAGGTGTTACAGAAACAAAAGGTCACATTTCTAATGTAGGTGTATTCTTGTTCATAAAGACTGAAGGAGGCTGGTTTAGGTCAGCTGCTGAGAACTCCTGTCTTTACTTTTAAACGCAGTCTATAATCACATGCTATTTTAGTGTGCACGGCTCTGTGAGGTTGTGACCCTGCAAACAGCAGCCAGTCACACCCAAGATTAACTGCCCTCAAACTGTGGGAGAATGGCACCATATTAACAGGTAATAGCTTGTTAGGCTAATCCTCAGGCACATTTGAAAGTGTTTAACTTTGTTTTTCTTCAGCTTCTTTAGTCCTCGGTGGAAACACCTGGGTATGAGATTGGCTTTGAAGAATGCTTGGAGATAAGTTGCATAGGCAGACCTCTAATTGGACTAATTCTCAGGGACATTGGGAAGGTTACTGAGCCTTTGGTTTCTCCTGGCAGTCTTCTTCTCTCAGATAGTGGGTGAATGATTGCTACACCGAGCAAAGACTTCACCATCGGTTCATATCTCTTGACTTTTCAGGGTTAAGATCAGAAATGGTGTCCTCCACCTGTGTTCTATGAAAAATTAGGAGCTATACCGAGTTTGAACTTTACAGCTTGTTCTACTTCAGACTCTACAATAATAGACCTCATCTTCTACATGTCATGTTTTATAAGCAGGTATATATAGTTTATATAGCACTTTGTCTTCTTCAGCTTGTACCAGTGTGAGATCACTCTATGTAGGTGGTCCTGCACTGTGTCCTTGTGGCTTCTCAGGTGAAAGAGAAACTATTGTAGTCATACTCATCCTGCCATGAGATATTATACCTAGTCCCAGGCTGTTAGAAAGATACTGAAGCAAGGTATAGCTCTTTGTAATTCACCCGGCCTGCTCATTTCTCATACAGTATGTGACACTGGAGACAGCACTAAGTGCCTCAGCCATGCCTTGCTGCAATCAAGTCTTAGTAATCAATGAGCTGCTGAAAGCTTATTCACAGCTAACCTGTCTGCTAGCAGATGAGCCCCAGCTACTGCTTAGGCTGGCCAGTGAAGTGCAGATAATCTGAGAGATGAGACACTTTTCTAATGGACAAAAGGGAAATGATAACTACTAATAAAACCAAATAAAACAAAACATACAAAGTCAGTGTGCCACACCAGTAATTATTTAATTACACAGCTGCTAACTGCTTTAGTTGTCTTGATTTCTGTCAGTCAAAAAAAGGTGAAACCAGTTCCATGAAACTGGGTAATTGGATGATCGCTGGGAAGATGATCCATTTGAAATTTAGTCATAAACGTCCAAGTCTCTTGGTGTTCCTTTAATTTGTCTGATGATTTTGGTATCAGCCCTTAATGACAGAAGTTCCTGAATCTTGTCGTGTCTCCAGTTAGACATTTTCCTTGGCATCTTCATTGTAAACGATTGTTCTTCTTCACCATCAGGATATTTTATTAGTCACACAGGGAAATTGTAAAGTTGCAGTTGCTCACAGTTATAAAATAAAATCAGATGTTTGTATTCTTACGGTTTCACGCTAATCACATGATAGAACGTCATAATGGGCTCACTCAGACTTTGTGGAATTTTTTTTTCCACCAAAGAGCTGGTAGGATAAAGTTCGGTTAATGTCTGAGTCAACATAGTCACGTTCTCGCATACAGCTTCTTCATGTAATATCTAGATAATTTCAGGGTGTCAGTGCATTTCTGAAAAGGGCTTAAGATTGTTGATCCACAGTGAGCAGTAACTCAGGTGAATGTTTTTTTTCCTCCAGAAAGTAGCGAAGCACTACTAGTCTTATAGCTTTTCCACAAAAACAAATAATCTTTTTGCTTACCTTGAAGTCCATCTTTGGTCCATCTGGTGGGTTACAGTATCTGCCAGCTGAGCATGTTTACTTCTTTTCCTGCAGATAAACATGATGGGTACATGAGGGTAACACGTTTGTCAAAGTCTTTTACCATCCTTGTCCTACATGCATCAAAATTCTGAGAAATAGCAAAGGGCAGAATACTTTCTATTGCTCATTTGTACATACAGTACTTGGATACAGTCTGCTCTCTTGGTATGCATCAACCATGTGACATTGTACCTGTTGGCAGCAGTCTATAGTCCCGAACTTCTGCCCTTCCTCATTATTTCCTATAGGAAAGTCTGGTCCCTGAAAAAATGTTTCCACAGCATCATGTGTAGTGGCTATGACACGCAAGCCCCTGCAATTATTACAATACCTACTACGTTCTCTCTAGAGATGCTGCTGGTTGAGGAGAGGAGGGAGTATTGCATCCCAGCAACCTCTGCTCTGCGGGATACATGTTGTCAAACTATGTCTGTACAGGAGAGAAAAATAGAAGGCGACAGCTCCGGTGCTCAATATAGTGTCCTTTTTGTTAGCTTCTTTCTCTTTTTATCTCCTTCTCCTTCTCTGCCTTTCTGTCCTCCTCCTTTGCTTTTACATTACACTCACACCCTCCTTATTTGCATGTTGGTAAGAGGCTGGCAGTGTTAGCTGAGGGAGGAGAGCGCCCAGTATGACGCCCACAGAAGTGGCATGCTGCTTTAGCGCACGCAAAGGCAAAAGGCGAGAGGGGGTTCTTTGAAGTGTCCAGGCTTTCCTTGAGAGGAAGGCACAATGGTGAGGGAGCAGGTTACGGGAGTGGGGGAACATATGTATATGAGGTCAGAGAAAGGTTTTACATTCCAGCTCAGATAACATGCACTAAGTAGTAAGTTGTATCTCAGGTTTGAAAGAAATAATTTGTCTTTATTGTGTAGTCCTTTTTAGTCATTTCACCTGTAAATTGTAGGCTCCGTACCTTTTATGATTTCAGTGGGAGTAATCCATATTCACATACTTGGTCCCAGGGAAAGACACCAGATTGAAGACACTTTTCCCCTGATTTGAATATTTCTTTTGAGCTGACATGTAGAGCCCATGCCTAAGCACTTAATGGTGGAATCTACCCCTAGTTAGAAAAATGCACAACATCCAAATGATACTGCAATTAATCGTCTATTTATTATTCCAGTCTTAAGCTGTTAGGGCTTTTAAACATAGATTTAATTATTTTCACTGGGGAGGAACAGATCTACTCACCCAGCCCCTTCACAATAGGCTTTGTCACCTTGAGCGAGCTGAGACGCAGCAAAGCTCCAAATGAACATGTTTGGTGGAAACACAGCACTTGTATATCTTTGGGTCGAGTAATGAATAAACGCTGTAGTTTGACAATGGGGGGATAGTTTGGTTCAAGACTGTGAACCTTTGTGATTCACAGCGTGGTACTGATGTACATGACGACACGAGGCTTGCTGTTAGTATGAATACCTCTCTAACAACTATACATGAATATTTTTGATCAAATTTAGTTTAGTATAGTGTTGATAAATCAATATTTCCCTTTATGTCTGCTTCCTGGAAAGTTAGCTCCTAACAACTCAGGTGACCAATGAAGGACATGTTACTACAAAGTGGTAGATACTTCTGGTTTTGGATGTTTTAAACTGAAGCATATCTGTGAATTTTATTGGATAATGTAACATTACTAAGAGTTTGCTATGAACATCAGTAGAGATTATAGCTACTTTTCACTTGAATGATGGCCACAAGTCAAAATGTGCTGATCTTTCAGTAAAGTTAACCCCCCCCCATGATGAACTTGCTAATGTTTTGACTGAAAATAGAGTTTAATGCCAAACCAAGAATTGGGAGGGCTTCATCTGTCTGTCACCCAATACAGTTTATGCAAAAAGAGCAGGAATTTTAAGAACGCTAGATACTTGAAATAGCCACCTCATTTTTCAACTCCCCGCCATTTATAGGTTTCTAGTAGTGCAGCAGTGTTTCCCATACAATGACTAATTTGTGGTGGGCCGCCACAATATCAAAACTGACCACCACATGTTGATTTAAAATACATAGGTTAAATCTTATTTCAGTGTAGTGTATGTGTTTGTGCCCCCACTTTATTTTTCTCTCACACACAAACACATGACAACGGACGGTCTGTGAACAGCTCCTCCTCTCTGTTTTTTTTTTTTCTTTCCACACACAGCTGTCTGTCATGGAGATCCAACTCTTTTAACATGTTATTAGCAAACTTGTAAGGCTAGCTAAGCTAACATTAGAATAAAACTGTTGGTGAGGTCAGCATGCTGCATATAGCATGGATGTACACGGACCTTTCTACAAATGGATATAGTTAATGCTAGTTCATAAACTGATTCTGAATGTTTGGCTTCTGGTCCAGAGAAATAGCAAAAAACACGCATGGGAAAGTTGATCAGTGTGATTAGTGATCCAGTTGATTCTTTAAGTATTTGCTGACGCTGCTGAAGCAGAGAGTCAGGAAGAGATGGCTGAAGAGAGATGTATGTAAGGAGAGGAGGAAGAGGAGGAGGAGGAGGAGGGCAGCATCCAACACGCTGCTGCTTTGGGAGAGACAGGTAGTGCAGGAGGGACAGGCCATATGAGCAGCACAGAGGAAGCCTATTATAGTATTACCAAGAAAAAGCGAAACGATTATAAAGGCATGACCTCCCCAAGCTGCCACCACAAGTAAAATCGAATTCAGTGGGAAACACTGGTGCAGTTTTTTTGCTTGTTTTGTTTTGTCAGAGAAAGAGATTAATGCATGTAGGGAATGCTTTGGCAGGCTCAATAAATAGCCCTTCCAGTTTACTGTCCGCTCTGTAAAAAGGGCCAACATTCAGCAGGGAGGGAAAAACAGGCACGCTATGATGGATGTGGGTCTGTGTGTATGTGAGTGATAGACAGTTCATGCATGTGTACATCCTGGTGTATGTTTGTGTTTCCTGGTCCCTGCTGCATCCAGTTTTTTTTAGATCAAAATGTGGCAAACAGAATAAAAGTAGGTTTAAGACCCAGTGGTACATTAGACTGTCACAGTTTTTTATATTTGGCTTGGTTAGTGTAGCCTTTGTAATTGTTTTCTGTCAGGCCTCTGAACTTGTAACAGAGCCAATTATTGCTGAGGTGTGATTTTAATCATTATCTGAGGCAGATTATCATGCAGGCTGTGATCAACCTCACCACATGCAGAAGAGGAGCAGGGCGGGGGAGCTGAAGAGGAGAACAGTTGTCATGGTTAGAGATTGAGATGACAACGATAAGTGGTTTTCTTAAGATTCAAAGAGACAGAGAAGAATGGGATAGAGCCATTTCATATTCATATCAAGTGCATGTGGTTCTGTCTGTGTTGTTTTTGCGTGCGCGTTCACATGTTTACAGAGTCTGTATAAAGAAGCAATATATGACACTGCTTTCGTTTGGTTGCCATAGCAGCATCACCTGTCACTCCTCACAAACTGAATCGGGTTCAAATGATTCTCTCCACAGAGGAGAGGTGGGATGTAATCACAGCATTGTGCTTATTTCCCCCGATGCCTGCTGTCTGATGTGCTTCACTGGAAACCCTGAGCTAAAGCAGCATCGAGGCTGCAATTGTTAGGTAAGACAAATGAGAAGATACATTTGCTAATGATGCACTTTGATAAGGCTGAGGGTGGGACCTTGTGAAGCTGTTGCAGAGAGTTGGAGAATTTAGTGAGCAAGAAAATGAAGGATTGTAGAAGCTCCGCTCGACTTGGACGTGCTCTCCAGATGTGGTTGAGGTGTGGGAGACCTTGGGGGGTGTTTGCAGCCTAGACTGAAATTAAGGGGACAGCGGGTCAAGGGCACCTCTCCACTTGTTTACTCAGATAGTTATCATTCATTATCATTTGTCTGTCAGTGCTGGGATCTTGTTTCTGCAGTGCCATTGACCTATTTTATGTGGTGGCCATTTTGAACACTTAGGGTGGGAAACTGCATGGGACACACACACTGTCATATATAGTTACATATACTGTACTATATGTCTGTGTCCATGTGTTAAAATCCTGTGTTTCTTTAACATGTATGAGAACGTCAGAACCACCTTTAGTTGTGATAACAGTTTGCCACCTGAGTGTGATGTCTGGTTACACTGTAATTCCTGAACTATACATTCTTTAACTGATTCATCAAATAATGAAAAAAATCACTTGACAAATTACTTTAAATTCTATCGACCAGAGCCTTTTGGAAGAGCCGCAGAAAATGTTGAGTTTGAACCAGTGGTGCCTGCAGGATTATATTTTATAGTACGCACAAGAAGTGGCAGCATAAATCTTGTTATTAGCTCATTTAGTTCAGCAGCCTCTCTGTCATCTGATCTGACAGTTCCAATAATTAGTTCACAAAATAACACATAAATGCAGCTCATGAGATGTGATAAATAAAAAATACCCCGTGCGTCCAAGTAAAGGCATTATTGACAGCAGGTAAAGTCGGTGTGTGGCTGCTGTCTCCCGATCCAAGCGGCAGGGCTCATGTTAGGGAGTAGAAATGATATGATCCACTTCATAGCCCATCAGGTCATAAATGTAAAACTATATTTCTGTGTATATGTTATATGTTGTTTGTACAATGACCGCCAGATGCAGTGGCGTAAAACTTGAGCAAAATCATTTTTTTTTAAATATACGCACAGTGCACACGGGCCACGTTGAACCAACAAAGTGAGTGGGTTTTTCTTTGTCTCCAAAGTCAGACAGAATCTGGATTGCAGCTTGAAATGACTATAAGAGACTAGCAATAACTGAATTGACAATAATTTTGATAAACAAATAATTGTAAAGTAATTTTCCAAAGAGTTTTGAATTTGTTTGTTTACGAATATGCTGTTTTACATCTGTTTTATATGATTATGAATCAAAAACCTACTGGTTTTGGACACTTGGTCAGACAACACAAGATGTTTGATGACGTCACTTTGGGGTCTCAAAGTGTAATGGGCATTTTCACTCTTTATTTTGACATTTTATAGGTTAAATGATTTTAACTGTTTTTAAAAATGGTTTGTTAATTAAAAATAAAAATGAGCAATAGTTGCAGGCAGAGAGAGGAAGTGCCGGAGGTAAGGGGAGACCTAGTGGAAGAGGACAACATTTGGACTGTCCGGTAAAAACGGGTGTGTTTGTAGAAGGAGAGTGATGCTGAGTTAGAAAATACAGGCTGTAGCAGACTTATCCATGAAGGTATAATTAGTATTATGCGTCTGAGGAGATTTTATGCAGTCCCATAACAGTAATATTATCTGAATTTGTAGTTTTCCCTATGGACAGAGACTGACATGTTGAACTGGAGGAGTTTGTCATGTTTCAGCTCAGGCATCATCTAAGATGAGAGGAGCAAAGGAAGGAGACTAAAGAGACAGAAAGACAGAGGGAGTCTGATAAAGGGTGCAAGAGTAGAAGTAAGGACTGTCAGGGAGATAAGCTGAGTGGAGGAAAATATGAAGGGAGCAACAGAGAAGACTCAGATGGGGCTCTGAGAGTGCTAATGGACTACGGGGCATCAGTGTCAGGTTTGCTATCTCAGCCGGAACGTGGATTTGAGAATAAGGAGGAGGAGAGGAGTGTGGGTGCACAAAGGCGTACAGAGGACAAATTGTGTCTGGTTCCTATTACTTGTCTGTGAGTGTTGGTTGAGATGGTTTACCTCAGCTGATGACTGCTCGGCTGCCTCCACTTTTCAGCTCCATGCCAGTGGCCCGGCAGTAACCTTGCACTGCAAGGTTCGATGTGAGGGTCAATGAAAACTGCTGACTTTAATCACACTTGCATATAATTATACAAAATGCCATAGAAGGAATGTTGTGAGTCATTCATCTATTCACTGACGATACAGAACGATGTGAAGCCAAAGTATAAACTTGTACAAATATTTCTTTTGGCTGAGTATTTCTGTGTCCAACTTCTCACACTGTGCCATTTTGGCAAAGCTCTATGGGAAGTGCTTAATTATCCTCATAAAATCTTTCAGGTGTGTGAGATTCAGACTCTGTGTATACATTGGATGAGGCCCAAGTAGCTGTCTCTGTGATTATGGGAGAAACAAGGCCTGTGGTTGAGTCTGACCATGATCTTGTGTGAGGTTGCTGTAGTGGTGTCTCATTGTTGGGTTTAAAAAGCCGGAACATTCCTCCTTCTCCTGCTGACTCCTGTCAGAGCTGTATTTAACTCTTCAGCCATAACTCTCCCCTACTTTCATATGCTCTACATACACTCACTGCAGGATGCATAATTGGTGAAAACTGAGCTTCAGTCTGATAGTAATGTCATTACAAAGTCCACCTTCAAGCTTTGAGATGCAAATGCTTGATAAACAGCAAAGCCTTCCTTGTCAGATTGATCTCGCTTCAATTGGATTTGTATTCCCCATGTTCCATTAGCTACTGTACCTTCAGGCAAGTCATGCCCATGTTTAAAGGTCAGATCTCAGAGTGAGATCCCCCCGTGTGTGTGGGTGAGAACCCCCTGAACCCATCTGGTGCTGGAAGAACAACAGGGAGGCACCAAGTGGAAGGGGAAAGGCAGAATGTGGTTGAACATGGGGTTTCCAGGCTTGTTTTCTGAGTCCATGCACTGATGGGCTTCCTGATGATGTGCTGATTGTGGAGGGGAGGAGATGGCCTCTCATCCCTGATCTTTGTGGCATTTGCATTGACGTGATGCCAATTTTCTCCATGCCTGCTCCATTCATGCTCCTTTGCCTCCAAGCTTTGTTAGTCAGCCCTGTTCTCAGGAACCCTCTAGGTGTCCCTAATGCTATGCTGGCAGTGGTGTCCATGGCATCTGTGCCATATTTTTGTCTCTGTGACTGCATACATATGCATGAATGAGAAATAGCAGTAAGGGCCTCCTATGTTGCTGTTGTTGGTGGTGGTGTTGACGCCTCACTCATCCCCATGAATGGACTGCTTGGTCTCAAAAGAAGAGGGGCGTTTGTGAGGGCTGGGTCCATCATTCATTTACTTCATTCATGTCCCCGGGAAGCTGAGGGGGAGTGCCATACAACATTGTGCTCGCTCTCTTTCTGATTCTCATTCCTGATTTCTCTCTTTCTCATTGTTATTTCTCATCACTCTATGGTCGGCTATGATCCCGTGCTTTCATGTTCTGTAGGATTTCATGATAGATTAATTGTGCTCCTCTGGACCATGTGCTTCGCAGTACTACAATGATGAAAGACCACAGACAACCCCTCGGAAAGTTTAGGAAGGAGCAGCTCCTGGCATGTACATAGAGGCACAAACGTTTATACCATGGCTGACAAATCTAGTTCTAATGTGGCCGACTCGGATGAGAATCAGACCAAGGAAACAAATGTCCTTTGACACCCGGGAGATCCCCAGCATAAACGATGCTTTGTTCAAGTGCAATTGCATTTAGAAAGTATAAGAAGCTTGGAAATGGAATTCATTAGTCCGTTGCTTTTGATTATACTAGTGTCATTCACATATGGGATTGGTGCACAGCATGAAATGTACCTTTTCACTGCCGTGACTGGATTACACTGTCCTATTAAACCATCTATGCATGATTAATTAGTCACACAGTTTTCTGGTGCATTATGAGCAAATTAGGCCTGCGAAGCAACATGTTTCCTTTAGCTGCTACACTACTCTGCATACTGTGGAGCTTAAATTGATTTTTCTCTGTAGGTGCAGTTGTTGTTGTACTGTAGTAACAAAATTACTGTTAAATGCATAGTGTGTAGCTTGGCATGCTCAGGTTTCACCGACTAGCCTAGCATTAGTTTTTATAAATTATACGCACACTGTTGTAGTTGCATCTTGATAAATTACCTTTATATTCATGTTCCCAGCATCACTGCAAGTCTAGGTACATCAGGTTTGGAGGTTTTGTTGATGGTGCGGTTAAAAAATGTACTGTACATGCAAATGTGGCTTCTCCTAAAACCTTGATGGGACATTGTAATTGTTGTACACCACAGTGAATATAATTAATATGAAGTGGGGAGTTGTTGGAAAGTATGAATTATTACTATTTGCAGAGCTATGTTATCTCCTTTATGATACATCCAGTCTTTGTGTGGAGATGGGCTGACAGGACTCGTGTTGCTCTATGTGATTCACATCAGTCTTTTAAAGTCCAAATCTGGGCAAGAGGAATGATAAGTTCACACAAAAATTGGATAGTTTCTATCGCACTAGTGTTGTGACAGTTACATGTGCTGGGCAAGTTTGGTTTGAGCTTTGTCGCTACATTTTTTTTACTGCAGGACCTGATTGTGTGATGATCAGAAGATCATTTCTCAGCACAATGTTACAAATGATTCACTAGTTCTTCAGATGATAATAACCAGACTGATGGAAAAGATGTAAGAGAAAACATAGTAAGCTACAAAACAAACAAGCTCCAAGCAGAAAACAAATAACTTGTCTGTTGTTTGGATCTGATGAATGAAAAACAGAAAATGAAGACAGGGGAAGGGAATGTGACGAAGGGTAAGAGGCCACTCATGAAAGAAAACAGTCTCTCTTTCTCTCCATTCCTGGTCTGTATCAGTCTGTGTTTGGTTGCCTTATCAGTGCAGAGCAGATGGCTATTCGCTGATTTATGACAAGGTATGACAGTGTAAGATAAGGGTTTTTAGCCTCCATGTGTCTTTGCAGTCACTGGCTTCCCTCAACACCCCATGTGAAGCTGGACAGATGAACTGTGACCAAGACTTCCCACTGTCACGCATGTTGCCTTCCTCCCAACTGATAAGACTCTCGCCTTCCTCTCCGTTTTTTCTCCTTTTCTTTGTCACTATCTGTCTCTCATTCTCCGATCAAAACAGGTATTTCCAGCTAATGCTTTATTTTGTCAAACGTGTCTGAGCATCTCCCACCTGGATGTTTGAAGGCAGATGTGTTGCTTTCAGTATAGCTTTGAGCCTAAGTCAAATAGTATGAATTATTGAATCCCACTGCACAAATTGTAGGTGGGTTATGAAATGCTACTGCTATGGTTTTGAATGTGTTGCATCACGACTGTCTAGCTGTTGGAAAGGTAACTTCTACATTACATTATCTATCTCTGCTTATGTGCATAGTAACGATGAGTTCACACATTCAGATTCAAAACACTGGGCCAGCGACAGCTGCCATCCATTGTGAATGCAACCTGGCTCTGCAGCTCTGTGATCCCTTCATCGCTCAACAGAAAAGAGTCCAGCTACCCTAAAGGGGAAAGTTTAGGAATGCTCAACTTTATGCAAATAACCTCTGATGCAATGTGAGTGAAAGCCAGGTGAGATCCAATCACGATCATCTTGATCACGCTGGATTTGACTGAATAGAGTTTTGTTCCACCTGGTGTATGAAAGAGATAAAGCCTATAATCCACACAGGGGGCAATCTTATTTACCCATATCATGCTTGGTGGCCAGTAATTGCTGTGTAGTATTGACATGAAGAGTTTATGTGAACCAGAGGACTTGGTGTAGTTTGTGCAGGGCAGAAATGTTGTCTCATTATGTTTCCTTATAATTTTATCTATCTGACTTTGAACAAACTTCCTAGTTTTGCTGATTGTGCCTCTTTTATGTGCAAAACCTCATTCAGTCTTCAATCCATCAATTCAACCTCAACCTCAACAGTTTCACTTGGGAAACTTATTCTGAATAATATGAATTTGTCACTAACTAAAGTCCTTCCCCCACTGCCTTCAAACAGACGCACTCTGCATATTGACCCTTATGGTCATGGGTGCAACAAAAGGCCATGGGGTCACAGGGTAGGATGTCCCATCTGTCCATCAGAAATAAACGCTGTCAAATCAACAGGCGCTGGTGTTTTAAATAGGAGGGGTGAGTGTGTCAGTCAATGAGGCGAGTAAAAAGGCCATGGATTATACAGACAGACAGTAATCTATAGGTCTGTCAGCCTGACCTTGGGTAGCTTTGCTTTAATTGCAGGCTAGGATGAGAGAGTGGGGCCTGCCTTTAGACAATTCACATTATCCATTAAAGACAGAATGGCTGCTAACATGTTTCATCTTGAATGACATTTTCTTGTGCTTTCACAGTGCACGTTTAACCTTTTGGAATGTAAATTGTCTTTTTAGTCTGTAATTATTTTTTGTGAAGTCCCCTCATTTTTAAGTAATGCAGGCATTCATGTTGGGAACGATTGCCCTGTGTAACATTCCTCTGGCCACATAGTGACGTTAGTGCTTCCTGCTGGAAAAAACTTGAACAACGTCCAAACTAATGGCATTAAGGTGGTTTAAGCTAATTACTGCCCTTCCACATTTCACTTCAGTACACCAGCTGCTTGTAATTGTATGATGTACATCTTCCTTCACACTTTTGATTATGAGCTCTGCTATCACCTTGTCAAATTATCTACAGGGTCCCATAGTCATAGAAACAAGACAGGTAGTGATGGCAAAAGAGTTGCAAAAGTAAAAAAAAAAAAAAAAAAGGTATCTTACAAAAACTAAAGGATTACTGCATCATTGCATCAAGTACTCCACAACAACACAACTGGAGAAACGACTGCCAATATCATGCTGCATGCATGATATAAAATAAAACAAATTTGACCAATGTCTGTTATAAAGCAGCAGAAAAATGTTCTCTGTATTTAAGGCAACAATTTGTTGTTGTTTTTCTTTTTTCATTCATTAATACTGACAAGCATCACGTTCTGGCTCTGGCAGGGGTGGCTAATCAGAATCTGGGGGTGGCCGGTAGCGACCCCCTGGCTATAGATTACATATGCCCCCAATCTGCAATAAGACCATTACAATATTCTTTATCATTCCCACTTTCTGCCTTCCTTCCTGCTGCCCCTTATCCCTCTGGAGCCCCTTCTTTATTCACCTCTATTCCCACTATCATCATAGCTATCATAGCCATTCTTTCACTAAGAAAAGATCAGTGCCCTTGACTGATGGTCATCATCCTCCACTTTGTTCTTTTCACGCATGTCCTCCTATTTATGCCAGTCAGGCCGGGCAGACAGCAAATGGACAAGTTAACATAGATGCTGTCACTCACAGCAGCCAGTTAACTAATTCTCACCAGTTGGTCTCCTTAGTTTATTTTCTTCCCACAGTTCTCACCAAACTTTCCTGCTGTGTTTCATCAAAAGTTTGGGTCGAAATTGTGTGTGCATATGTTTGTGTCTATGTTTTGTGTGAATATTTGTATAAGGCTGCATTAAATGGTTGCAAATTTACCAAAACAAGAATGGTAGTGATGAAAAGAGGCACTGGGATGTTCTAATTGCTGATAACTGTAGTTGTCTGCGTGCAGTACTTGATCGTAAAACAAAGTGAGGGGAACTGGATTACAGACAGAAAAACAGGCGCAAAGAACCATAGATAAAGCAGCTGTTTTGTTTTGGTCTTTCCTGGAAAGGATCTGTGGAAAAACACAGTATAAACAGAGCTGATGCTGGGCCTAAACCCAGTAAATGAAATACCAGCAAATAGCATCTCACATCTGCTCTCAACCAGGCCATAGGAAGAAAAGACAACACTGTTTCTGGGTTGCTCCCAAGCAATAATAGCTCAGGTGTTACCTGTAATAACTTGTCAGGGAATATCTGTGTTTTTTAGTTTGAGAATATACCGTGAATCATCAGAGTATGTTGCTGGTTAATTTGTTTTCTTAGCCAAGCTTGTGATTGTAGAGATTAACAGACTGGAAACGCAGAGTTTGTGCTCAGAGCGTAATCGACTTCAGAATCTTCTGCTGAGGTCAATGCTGCATTGATCTTTTGGTTCACCAGTGCAGAACTGGCCCTTAATGAAGTGGATTACTAGAGGAATATTATGTTTTATGTCTTTGCAATATGCCTCTTTTGAGGGGCAGTGCTTTCAAAAACCTTAACCTTCTACGTTCGTGGAAATGCCAGTCCAACAGAATTTGTAGTGTAAGCTACAGGACCAAATACTCATATATTTATTTGATACCACTGTAGTATTGTCAAAGATGGCAGGAAAATGTGTTTAGTAGAAATAATTTATTGAGAAACGAGATATTCTGTAGGAGGTCATTTCAGATAGTTTGCAAAGAACTTGATGTTTTATGAATATGCATGCCTGTGTCAGTCTTTATGGCAAAACTTACACTCACTGTTAACTGACAACAAAGGCTGTCAGACAAATTAGTAGGTTCTCACTGCAGGCCCTGACTCCAACGCCCAGTCTGAGGTCTAAGCCATGCTGCTCAGCAACCAGCCGCCTGATTGTTAAGCATTATCTGGTTGTCCCCTGCCTGTCATATGGCATTAACGCAGGAGGCTCGACCCAGGATCTGTGCTGACATGTACCTGGTCAGGGGTGACCCTGTCTTTGTCTAGCACTGACGTGGGGTCAAGTGGGTGTATGCAGCACAAGGGCATGCAGTATTATGTTGACTGCACACAGGCAGATGGGTTTCTGGCACTCACCGTTTGTGGGTTAATGCCGCAGATGCTGGTGACCTTGAAGCTTGACTAACTGCCTTGACTGGCCATTTGGGAATGAAGTCAGGTTTATGATCACTTCTTAAACCTCTAATTGACCATCTCATTTCATGCCTAATATAGTATAAGGCACAAGGCCTGTCATGAGCATTCAAGGATACCACATTTTTCACTATTACATTTAATTTACTGGCATATTTAATTCAAAGGCTCCAGTTGAGCTTTACCAGTCAATTACATTTTCACTCAGTTGTTTAAAAAATGAGTGCAAATACTTCAAAAATCCCACAAAAGGTTTAGTTTCTTGACTAAGGGAAACAGATTTGTCCTGTCTCTCCAGGTGACCTGATAGTTGAAGACCCTTACTACAAAGCATATATCATTACTGCACACACTTCCCCCATCACCCTGCTTCTTCCACCTGTTGCATGCTGGGTGCTATAAGGCAAGGAAGGAATCAACAGAAAAAGGCATGTTATCTCAGTGGACTGGTATGTAGGCAGGGTCTACTGCAGTGAATGCTGGCAAGATTAGACAAGCCGAGGAAAATGAAAGGTGTCAGCTGGGTGATAAATCAAAATAACATTATTCAGGCATAAAAAAGAAGATTAAAGATAGATGGACTATGTAGTGCTGTGATTTTTTTTGTTGAGCTGCCATAACAAAATCTTAAAATGATCTGGATGGTGTGCAAAGCTGGTGGATACTCAAACAACCTGAAGAGGTTGATGAAGAACAGGAGAATGATAAATGATGTTAAAATATTTGTTTCTTCATCACTCCTTGCTGAGAGATAATTCACTTTTATTTTGTATAAGAGAGGAAGCAGCATTTTGGTTATTGGACTTCCATTGCCTGCTGTAAATTGGCAATGGTCTAAAGAAATGGAAGAAAATGTGTTGGGCTGTTTAATATATGAGAGCTAATATCTTCACATCATATGATGTTCAACCTCATCTGGACAAGTACTACTTGGAGGACTGAACCCTTGCTTATGAAAGCACATCGGTGACTTATTTCAGTTTCCTGCACTCTATCCTCACCATGTTGGGACCGTAAGGAGCATTCTGACCAGTTGCATCACTGGATGTGAAGTGCTGGCCTCTAAATACTATTGAAAAATATCTTCCATGGCAACATTTGTATTTGTCATCAAGAAATACATATGCATTTTCTGATCAGGAAGGCTTGATTTGTCAGTTCTTTTCAAAATCATTACAAAGTACTGTTACCAAAATGAAGTCACTTTCTATCTTAACACCTCGGAGGTTATGGTTTTGTTAAGATCCCGCTACCACAAACACAAAAGTCTGCTCAGGGAATGATTGTGGTTTTGGTTAAAATAACTATGTGGTTATGGTTGGGAAAACATTGGTGTCATGATTTACTCTTGGTAAGAAACTGGAAATGAACAGTGGTCTCCTAAGTCCAACCATATGTTTACCCATCCATCCACTTTGGTTGGCTGATTCTGCTGACTTTATAGCTTCTTAATAAAATCAGTCTTATCCTTCATTCCAGGCAGAAAAAAGCAAAATTCCTACATCAGCTAGCTACATCTTTTTCTTCAACGTAAACGTGTTGTTTTGGGAATGCTGAAATGTCTGGATGTGTTGTTTTCTATGGGAGGACAGTCTGTCCGGGGTGCCCATCACACATTGTACATCAGCATTGCACTAGCATAGCTGACACCTCTCCCACCCAGCCAATTTTTAAAAATTCTTTTTAAATCTCAGCGCCTCTGTGTTGGCTGTGGAGGAGCCCACTCAGACTTCATTTCAGAATTCCATTGCCCTCTCTTGCCTGCTTTGATAAATGGGAGTTCTTAAGTTCGCTGTCAGGCTCCTTTACCCTCGAGACCCCTCCCTCCTTTCTCACTCCTCCATCACACCATTTGCTGTTGTGGATGAAAAATGACCACAGGGAATATAGTGGATTCTCAGTGCTGGACTGGAGAGTGGAACACCCAGAGAGGGTAGAGGTGGCTTTTGTCCCCAGCGGACCCTGAGTCAACACTTGCTGCTAATGGTCTCTCTAAATTTACCCCCAATTACCCCCTCTCATTGCCTCCAGCTAGCAACACACTGGCCATGACCTTGATATAGTACAAGGAAACAAGGGGGCACTCTTAAAATTACACCTTGTTCAGTTCTGGTTAAAATCAGCATCAAGACAACTGATTTACTGACAACTTTCCTCAGGAACAATACAACTTTAACTGGACAGAGAATTGGGTGGAATCTAAAAATAGAAATAATGAGATTCCTCAGAGGACGAATTGTGCATCTGGGTGTTTGTTAATGCAGCTGACAGAGAGGGGGAGTATTTATTCTAAGTGCCAGGTCAGAGGTCGGCAAGTGAGAGGAGGATTATTCACTCATTCACACCAGCTATGTCTCATTATTCAGCCCTTTCCTTAATTTCTCTAACCTGTGTAGTCGCCACTGACCATTGCCACCACCCTGACCAGCTCGCTGCAAGCAACAGCACAGCTACAACAACAAACACAACTTCATCATCATTACAGCGGCTTCCAGCATCAGCACAACCAAGAGCCACACATATACACATAAACACTTGTGCACACAATGACCAGCCGTGGGCCCAGACAGCGCCTTTGGGATCTTGGATTTTGTAAACAAAGTAAGAAACCAACCAGTGTTTTTCATGTTTCCCAAAATCCAGAGATTAGTGTTGTAGAAGAAAAGAGTCGGGCAGAGCAGCACACTGATTTCCCGAAAGGCAACTCAACATAACCATGAATTCTCATTTTTCTTGGCACCAAAAGTTTTTTTTTGTTTGTTTGTTTGTGTGAAATGTTTGCAAAAAAAAACAACAAGGTGAAAAGCTTTTTTTGTCACTTTGTGAAGAGGCAACAGTAAACATGAAATTGTATCTCAGTTGAGTACTTGCTTTTTTAAACAGGTGCAGATACATCAGCATCCTCTCTGGTTTCAAACATTTGTTAGGTGTCTTTTCTCAACTTCCCTGTTTTTTCTTTAAACATCACAGCCCAGTATCTTTGTGACCACCCTGCTCTCTCCTAGACCAACCCTGCCTGACACCCCCAAATAATCCAGATTATTCTGACGTGTGTAAGGGGGCCAGGATGAGCTTTCACCTCAGACCCCTTGTGCCCTTTAACCTTTCACCTACTGCCCTACAGGGCTGTTGAGGGCAGCTGTCCTTGGTACTGTGTTAGAAAAACATTGGTAGTATTAATCAGAGACACTTCAGCCTTTTAGTTGTGTTAGGTTATTTTTTAGTTAGATAGATATTCAGAGATTTGTTGTCTAGGACTGTTAGTGCAGCCAGGATGTCTTCCTCAGGCTGTTAAATGCAAGGTTAGTTAAAATCAGAGAAAGGCGGCAGTCAGGGACGAATGTTATTATGACGGTAAAAGTAACCATAATATTTGTCTTAATGTGTAATGTTATGTCAAATTGTTTTAGATACACACCACGAAAACAACAGCCACACACATTATTTTCTTTATGTTTTGTCTACTGCTCTGCTCAGCTGCCAAGCTGGCATATCAGGTGACGTCACGGTTCGACAGCCCAGAAAGGATTAATATTGTATAGCAATGCTTGGTTCGGGGTCTTGCTGTTTCCGGGCTGCTTTTGGCAGGCTGGGGGGTGGAAGATCTCTGGACTGGAAGTGTGAATTCTTGCCTGTGACTTTTTGAATAAACCAGCACGGATATATTTTTTATATACTCAAGTGGTCTGAGTCGTCCCTCTGAGTTCCTGGTTTGAAAGAACCGGATGAGGCTTTATAATGGTTTTCAGCCTTTAGTTGTCACACTGTTGCTGGGTCTTCAAAGAACCATAAACAAAATATGAATATAGTTTCTCTTTGTTTCTCTATTTCTTTTCTGAAAAATGAAAAATAATTTATGCAAGTTCATCCATTTGTGGAAGAGTTTAAATTACTTCTGAAAAAAAAAAAACCATAAGCCTTGCATGTCTTGTACTTCGCTCTGTATGTAATCCTGCTGTATCCTCTTGTTTTATTTATCCTTTATTTAACCAGGTGAAGTCTCGTTGAGATTACCGTCAGTTTTTTTCAAGAGTGACCTGGCCAAGATTGTTACATGTGCAGTATAACACGAATCTAATGAAGGTTGAGTCTGCAGACCAGTAAACTAAGTGACCTTCCCTGTCAGAACCAGAGATCCTCCTCAGCTCCCTTGCGCTTTAATGAACCCTTCCTGTCATCCAAAACAGCAGAAATAGATATGATATCATCTCTCGTTTCCACTCAGGATGTGAACTCACTGCTTAAATCAATCTCCTCTGCTCTTGATTTGTGCAGTTGGAGACAGGTGTCCCTGATATGATGCGGGGATCAGAGAGCTCTACTTCTGTTTCTCTGTACACACACACACACACACACACACACACACAGTGTATCAGTAGCAGACAAGCATGAAGAGCATCTGAGTGACAGCATCTGGAAGCTCAGAGATAAAATGTAATCTGGTGCCAATTATTTCTTCTTGACAGCCTCAGGTAAGCAGCGGTCCGCGCTGATGATGTGTTTCTCAGTCGATAGTCCTGGCCCCAGTGGGTGGTGCGAGGCTGAGTGAGGTGCTGGACAGAGGCAAACACAAAGCTGGGATATGTTGGGGGGGTAAGGCTTCCCACTGTTGTTCTGCAGCGACCGCTTCAACCTATTGTTATGTTTGGTTAAATTTAAAACTTCTTAACAGGTTGGGAGAGATTGCCGTTATTGTTAAAATATATTTTTACATTTTGGGAAACATGCTAATTCGTTTACTTTTCCTTTTATTTTGATCTTATTAATTACAATGTGTGGTTAATTATTAATGAGGCAGATATTATATGAGACTGATTTTAAGAAACTGATCTGAAGTGGGCCCCTCACTTAATAACTAGAAGTCATTAGAGGGGACACATCCATGCACGCATGGCTGCAGACAAGCCGCAGCAAGGTGTGGCGGCACCTCTACTTCAGGAGAATGTGAACACGAGTACATCAGGGAGTTCAGAAACATGCCAGGGATGCCTGATGCCTGAACAGATATGTGGGATTTGCTTGCTTCTGCAAACCCCCCTCACCACCACCCTTTTCACTTGAAATACACACAGACTGACTGGAAAAAGGGGAGATTTCCTAGGATATAGTGTCCTAAAAATAAATGGTTGTTCTGCCTGGGAGTTGTCTTTTATCATCTCCTTACAGACACTAAATTTGAGTCGCTTGCTGTCCATCCCTTTGAGAGTAACCCAGAAAAACCACGCCATGATACAGAGACTGGCTGAAGGGCTACATACTTTGGACACAGAACAGAGCAGCAGAGAGTGACCACAGTGCAGATGGATCACATCAACAGGTGGACAGGCTACAGGCTCAGTTTACCAGCAGATGTCATTCACATTCTGGGAGAGAAGTAGGAATAAACTGGGTTTTATCCAAGAAAAGGATCTTTAACAAACTAAAGACAATTTATCTTTATCTGCCTGCGTGTCCAGCAGTGATTAGAAAAGACTTTCTGGGAAACAGTGATTCATATCCTGTGGCCTTTACACCCTATTATTGCTGAATTTACCAATTGATTGTGAACTCAACTGTTAAAGATTATGTCAAGGCTGTGTTTCATTATGAAACCTTTTTCTTGGCTTCAGAAGCATGGGCAATTTAGGCCGTGTTGCAACACAGGAATGCTTCTATATGAGCGCTTTGAGGTGTACTGTTATCGTACTTTACTCCATATCTCACCACCGCAGGCATTATTTCAAAGAAAATGTGTTTTTGCACATCTTGTCTTGCAGAGATGTAATGTATGTCCTCAATGGATTTGTTTTCACAGATTAAAATGGCAAGAAGAATAACGCTAATGTACAGTATAGCTTTGATAGAGTCATTATATTTTCACTGAGGAGACTCGCAATCTTTATATTGACTTTAATAGGCTGTCAAATGTATTCCATGTAGTGTAGATGTAAAATTCTTGCAAACGACAAGCAATCCTGATTTGGTATTCTTTCTGTTAACTCATAATTCCTCCCATGATGTCTGATTCAATATGTTGTCCTACAGTGCACTTTTATATAGCTTCTGGGACTGCATACAAATGAGGGTGGTGTGATGAGGCTAGGAAGGTGCATACACACACCAACCGCTGATTGTTTTCACGCTTTGACAGGGCCTTGCTTCTTATAGGACGATACAGTCAGCTATTGGAAGTGTTCAGATTAAATTCTGGTCCTCACATTTCGCTGGTTTTCATTTTTAATGATCCATGAACTCGATGAGATCAAAACCACCTTTCTTTTAATTTATCTTTGTCAGGACAAAATTAGGTCAGCTCCAAAACTGGCAGATATTGATCTAGTGTAATGGAATACTGAGACTGGAAGCGAGAGAAAGAAGACAGGCTATCAGCTGCTGCTAACTGATAATGTGTTCTGATGAATGTTTGTTTGTGATGCAGTAGGTTGTCTCTCAGTCTGTCTGCTCGTCTCTTCACTCACATTGAGCTCCAGTGACCTAACTGCTGTCAGACTTGTATAGCCAGTCATCACCCAGTAAGATACTCCTGAGTGTGAATCGGCGTGCTGAGGTGATAAATGCGGCATGTCAGCTGGTGTCGTCTGGTGTCCCTGAAGCTCCATTACCGTTTAAGAGCAGTTAGTTCTTGGAGTGTGTAGCTGACAAGGTTAGAAAACAAGACTGGATGGAGAGGGAGTGGAGATGTACTGTTTCAGGATTTTCTCTGTTAATGTATTTGTATGTTTGTATAAGTGTAGATCCCTGACATGAGATATCCAGCAGGGATGTGACTCATCATGAGGTTGCTGCCATCACCTGCACTTGTCCTCGTTTTATGTGATGAACTAGTGATGGGCAGTTTGAAATCCGTATTATCTGATTATAAACTTTAAGATTTCAGTCTCAGTTGGTTTGGTGACAACTCTGGTCACTGATGATAACAGAAAGCGCAGTTTAATACTACAGCAATATATTTATTTATTTTTGACAAATATAACAGAAGAGCAGCCGGTGTTAAACAGTTCTCTGTGGTTTCTCCTTCCAGTTTTATTCCCTGAAACATTTCAAAGTCATTCACTATCAAGAAATTGCCAGCATGACTGTTGTCTTATTTTGAAGTTGCATTTATAGGAAATGATTGCATTTAGTGTTAACCTCTGTGACTAATACTGTATTTTGATTTTCCTCCTACTGCTTCGCAGGAAAAGCTTTGGGCCCGTATAATTAAGCAACTAGAAAACCTTTTACAGATGAAAACTAATATTTAATAACTAATTTGGCTTTTAATTTGAAGATTTTTTTTTTTAAACAATACCTAAATTTGGTCATATCACCACACTGTGATTTTAATGAAAGTCTACAAACACCTAGGCCTACTGAGAAGGAACGAATTTAAAAATGTGTTTGAATACAGCTTTTGAGAATTACATGAGTGTCACCAGTGTTTGTTATTATTTGCCTTATCCACCTCACTGCGTACTGTAAAAGCTGCAGCGTGACGGCAGCGTTTCACAGTTCCTGAAGGAGCCCAGCGCACCAGCAGCTCAGAAACTCTCTGACAGAGGATTCGTGTCGGTATTTCAACATTTCCTGTGCAGGGAGAGGACATCATACTGTCTTGTATTCCAAGCAGAGTAACAAGGTCTGCTTCAAGAAAACCTGCTGTAGCTGCTAGAGGGAATCTGTTTCGTCAGTGAGTCTTAGACCCGGCTAAAGAGAACAGTAGGGATGTTTGTCTAGTCCCGCTCAAGTGGAACATGAGTAGGCCCTCTATCTGGTCCTCTTCCCAGCAACTACAATAGCACAAGTGCAGGCTCAACTTTCTCAAGCTCCACTTTCCCAAGCATAGTTTAAAGAAAACCAGAGAAAGAGAGAGACCTCCTATCAGATTCTCTAACAGCTCGGGAGATAATGGGAGGACTGGGAGAAAGAGGTGCTTTCTGTACACCAGATCTCCACTTATCTCCCCTCACACCCTGAGTGTAACTTAAACTCACACTCACCCACCACTGATCTGCCCTGAGCAGCATGTGAGCCGTTTGAGAGCAGTTTGATTTCAAAAATAGTTTTAATAGTGGTATGGAGGATTGTTATGTACAGGTTCATATGAAATGAGACTTGGCAGAGAAGCTGTCAGCATCTTCTCTGCTGCTGTTAAAGTGGAGATTTCACAAGAAGAGATTATCGCCCATCTTTCAGCTTGACAGAATTGACTGCGGGGTCCTGAACATTAACGGCTGTTTGGCTTTTTGCAACAGAATCCTTGTAATGTGGCTGCAGCTCATGATGCCAGTAGCAGTTCAGCATAGACGGATCCTGAGGGAAAACCAGCATGGGCCAGAATTAATGGTCATTATCATTGCCATACAGCGGTGACTAATCTGTTGCTTGTCTCTTCTCATTCAGTTCTGTGTCTTGTGAGAGTTATGGTTTGCCTTCTTTCCTTTGTCAAGCTTGTCATAACCAGATTTAGCCTGTCCATAACCCCATAATGGCAGGATGTAATTGTAATACTGGGGGTGGGGGTGAAAAAACTGCCTCTGTAAATTAACCTTGGAGCATCTGATGGTAGGTTTGGTGCACCATATTATATTGTACCATCACCGTTAGCATACAGTGTCGGGGGGGGTTAGCTTAATAAAGTAAATAGAGAAAAGATTACCTATTGTACAGAAAGAATAAAAGAACCTTGGTAGACCAAAGGGTATCTCTGTGCCAAAAATGAACAGCCTTCAAACATCTGCCATGACCATGTCTCTGGTTTATGTTTCCCAATTGTACTGAATGTTTCTTTACTAAAGTCTTACAGGCACAGCTTGAACAAAAGCCTCACTCTTTTTCTCTCTTTATAGAGTTAAAGTCTACGGGCACCGCTCACCACTTCTCCTTTTTGCTGAACTCAACCGACTATCGGATCCTTCTCATGGATGAGGACCATGACCGAATGTATGTGGGCAGCAAAGATTATATCCTCTCTCTGGATCTCCATGATATCAACAAGGAGCCACTGATAGTAAGCAATGTCCCTTATAATGATTAAACCGAATGACCTCAAAATGAGATTATAACCAACAAACCTGTCAATTCTTTTTTTCAGATCCACTGGCCTGTTGCTCTTCAGAGGAAGACTGAATGTATCTTGTCAGGGAAAGATACCAATGTAAGTATCCAAAAGCTCAAATATTACATTTAAAGGAAAAAGTAAATTAATTAAAAGTAAAAGGAAGGCTGAAATAAATAGTCTTAATGAATCAGTTGACAGAAAATGTAATAATTTCATTCAAATGTCAGACATTGCCTTGTTCCTGCTTTGCAAATATTTCTGCTTCTCTTTGTTTTATATTGTTGTAGACTGATTATATTTTTATATGGACACATTAATCAGAGTGGAAATAATTGTGTTGTTGTAGTCCCTGCAGGTGATCCCCTGAATGCTCTGTAGATTTTCATTCTGTACAAAGCTGCTGCACATCCTTTAAACATGAATTTATCTGGTGATGCCCTCATGTTTTCAATGTGTCTTTCTGGTGATGCTCAACACTTGAATGTGGCACTGGCGTCAATAGAGGACATTTTAAAGCTTCCAGTGTTTAACACGCTGTGAAGCTCTTATTTACTGTCTCTACATCCCTGATTGCTGATTGCATACAGCTGCCACCAATTAAACTCTAGTAGGAACTTGGAACATTCAACAATCAGTCACGTTCATTGAGAACTGAAAACATATTCCATGTACAAACCTACATATTATATATACTTGTGTATTTATTTTTCTCTTTGAATAAAAATCATTTTGCAATGTGTTATCTGGACAGGCAGACGAAACGAATTAGCAGCTGGAGGCTGCAGGCCTGTGTGAAGTGTTAATACAGTTCAGACATTAAAACACAGCCACCACCAGCTCAGCTCCCCCACGAGGATGAGGTCAAAACTCATCACTGAAATTCATATAAAAACTGATCCTTGTTTTATTTTGTTCACAAAACGCACACACACGCGCGCACGTGCATGCTCATCTCATCATTGTTAGGGGCAAGTGCCGGCAGGAGCAGTGAGCACCAACAGAGTAATGATGAGGCTCTGGCTAATACCCTGCTCTCCCCTCAGCGGCAGAGAGCGCAGGCTGCTGTTTCTCCAACTGGAATGTTAATTTATGCGTCTTTGATGACCGGTGCCTCTGACTGCCTCCGGCTACATCATATGGGGCTCTGTATGTTCATGTGTGAGCTTCTGTGTGTGACTGTGTTTATGTGTCAGAGGTGGGTTTGAAATTTCATCAGTAAAAGAAGAAATAAAATTGGCTACTGCGAGACGTGTTGGCAAGCCCGGCCGCTCTGTAGGGAATGAGAGATGATGACAATTCAAAAGCAATTCAGAGGGGATGTCGGTTCAGGCAGGAGGTCAAAGGCAATCATCCTCTCTGTGCTCGCTGTGGGGGAGCACGACTGTGTGCTGAATAATACACGCAGGCCCACATGCGTAAACACATACAGAGGCACAAAAACACATCATCTGAAACCTCTGACTTGTGCATCTGTCGTGTTGCTAAGAGCTGCCAAAATGGCTCATCCCCCCCGTCCTGCATACAATCTTTTTATGCTTGTTACATCTTTTTTTTTTTCACCAGCTGTCACTAGCAGCCGACGTGATGGACAAATCTGAACAGTTTCTGTAATTTGAGTTGTGATTTGCGTGAATTCGGACCAGGAAGGCAGACAGCTGGTCAGACAAGCAGAGGTTAGAAAGCACAGAGCTGCTGTTAGCAGCAGCACATCTTTGTCTGCACTCTAACATGAAAGGGTTGTCCTCATCTCAGTTCTTACCGCTTACAGTATATAATTAAATTCCACTTATATGCAATTAAAGTTCTAAATAAACCACATCAACACTGAGATTTAGCTTAATTGTCTTTGTCTTCTTCTTAAACCCTAATTGGATCTTAAATCCCTCTTTTCCAAAGACCAAACATTTCACTCATCAGTTTTGTTCGGTCTAACCAGAATGTTTTTCAAGTCTGACAGAACATGGAATTGAGTTTACCCTCAGTCCCCTAGCAAACACACTTCTCAGCCCAGATGCACTGCTTTTCTTGGTTTTTGACACACAGTTATATAGTGTTTGGAAACATTTTCCTTCTGACAGTGTGGTCTGAGTCCTGGGCCAGGCCAACACACAGAGTCAGGGGACAGAGCTGCCAAACAAAAGCTGACCAGCAGTGGAAATGATAGACGTGATGGGTTTTAACCCAGACACATGGGTTATTAACCATCAGTGGGGCATTATTTATTATGTAACATTTTTCCATTGCATTTCCAAGATCAGTGTCTTTTGTTTTTTTATCCCTAAGTCTTTAATCCTGTTGAGCTTTGTTTTGCCCTACCTCAGGGGGAATGTGGAAACTTCATCCGTCTGATTGAGCCATGGAACCGGACCCACCTGTATGTGTGTGGAACAGGGGCGTACAACCCCATCTGCACCTATGTGGACCGAGGACGTAGGTCACAGGTAACCAAAGACACAGCCAGGCAGTCGTGGAGACATTTTGACCTTTGTTCTCCACTTCTTATAGTACCATATCTGTCAATCAGTCTTAGGTCAGAGCGTCTCCTTCTGCTCTTACTCCTCAGTTTCATGCCTCTCTTCCATCATTTTCTGCTTCTAAGTTTTTATTGATTTGCACTGTTTCACGGTCCGGTGCTTTAAAAAACAAAACAAAAAAAAGCTCATGGCCAGTCCTCTCTAGGTCTGTTATTATTGCTAAATTGCTGTTGGTGAGGAACTTAACTACCACCGCTTAGAGATTGTTTTAGCACCAGTCTTCTCTTACCACTGGGAATATCACATTGGCACTATACCTATGAAAAAACCCTATGTTCCCTTGTCCTTGTCCACCCTCCCCTGCTCACCTGTTTATACACATTCCCTTGTCCTTGTCCGCCCTCCCCTGCTCACCTGTTTATACACAGTAGAGTCTGAGGCCTGTCTTTCTGTCTGGCTGAGAGCCTCTGAAAGGCCATCATTACCGATGGGCCCTCTCATCCATCATCAGCCTTGTAGCTCACCCCACCCTCTGTCCCTTCCTCTGTCCCTCCCTCGCTCCAGCATTACGGCTATGCAGAGCTGCAGCAGCTGCCGGCCCAACTCTAGTCCACACACTTACATTCACCACTATGCCTGTTTAGTCTCACTGTTCAAATACAGGGTTCAGATTTCAATGTAAAGGTCAGTCTACTTCTTGTCATTCAGCTTCTCCCATAAGGCCCGAAAGCTATGTTACTTCACACTGTAAAGATTTTCCTTAGTAGGGCTACATGTAAACAGAAACCAATTGTTCAGAAATTCTTTCACTTGGTATACAGAGGGCTTCACACATTTTTGACCTCAGTTAACACTCAGTTTTTTTTTTTACTGCATCACTCTCCCTGCTTTTTTTTTTCTAAAGGTCTTTTTGCAGATTTTTATGTCAGCCTGTCTAGTTCACCTTCAAAAATGTACACATTGTGGAAGAATGCTTGTTGAAGATTTCTAATAATAATCATAGTAGATCAAATACCTTGATTAAAAATGTCTTTTAATTTGTTCTGTCCTTCACTTTATTAGACAACATTGAAAGTTATGGGTTTTTTTTCCCCAATATGGTTTGTCTTGTTTTGTTGCAGTTCCTTTTCTGTTTCCTTTCCTACCACTGCCTGCATGGTGTATGCATGGAGTTTGCAGCTGTCTTTGCAAGACACGGAGTCTAACTCAGTAGGATTACTAACTGATGGACGTCACCCACAAGGCTCTCCTCACTCTACTTTGACCTCCACTTAAACATTTTGCTTTCCTTTTTTTTTAGAATTCGTCATCTTTGTCCAGTCTACTTTTTTTGTTTCTACTCTTTCTGCACTTTACTATTTTTCCTCTTCCATTTGCGTCATGGTCATCAGGTTAATTGCGGGCTGGGCTGTCGAATGTCAGTAATGAGAGCCCACTATGCAATGTCTCTGTTTTAGGGTTCCCTCTATCTACAAGCATCCCAATCTGGAGTGAGAACAAGTCGGGCAGCAGACTACAGCACTACATCAGAGCCTTTGGAGGCAAAGGTGGGCTGAAGGGAGTTTTGTTAAGGCTCTTAAGAGTGGTGCCCACCTGGAGTACTTTTTCAGTCACAGTTGGATTAGCAGTGATAAAATGGCTGAAGAGAAACTGCTGCTGGGGTTTTGATATACCTGAGTCTCCAAACAATTCTCCAGTCAAAATATTCACTACAAATGTATTTTTTGTGTGAAAAACCTTGCTCTAGTGCTTTGTCAGTGTGGTTTTTTGGGGGAAGTTGAGCTTTTAATTGCATCTTAAAAGTTATGTAATACGTAGATATTCCAATAAATAAATAAATAAATAAAAATCCTGCACACTGTCGATCACTTGTATTCACTTCATTGTCAGGTAATTTATCACTTAAAATTCAGCAGTCAGCAAACTCTTTTGTTTTTCAATACAATATAAGAAAATCTGTTAATGTGTAATGTTGTCACAAACAGTAATATTTTCACCAGTGCACATATTTTTGATTCTTACTGTATCTTGTTAAAAAAAATCACAGAATGAGTTATAAACATAGCTTTGGCATTATTCTGTTTCCCCTTGCAAAATGTGAGGCTTCATCAGCCAGCGTTAATGTACCCAACAAAGCTCCACGAATACACATACCCGGTGTTGACACAGATGTTCAAGATGCACTCTGGCACTGTGCAATAATGAATTCTTGTTTGAGCCACTAATGTCAGAAGCATGGTGGATGAGTGTGGACTGCTCTCGGTGTTTTCCTCCACATCTCCATCTCACTGATAACTGGCTTTGTATGCTTTTTGTTCCCCTCAGTAGATCCAGTAGAGCTGTGAGAGTTCAGCGCTTGTAGGACCGCAGCTCACACCTCGCCATTGTTACTTTACATTATCTCCCAACTGATCACATTATTAATTTGATGCAACTGTTGCCATTTAAAACTGCTTTTAACATCCAAGTATACTCAAAGTGCCTTGTACAGGCAGCATTAAAGGACCGCCCACACACACACAACTATTTCTTACACACAATAAATCTGTGACTAATTAAAAAAGAAAAAGTCATTAATGATTTTTTTTTTTTTTATCTTTACCGTTAAAGGAATACATTTTCCGTCTTGAACCTGGAAAAGTGGATTCTGGGAAAGGAAAATGTCCTTATGACCCCAAACTCAACAGCGTCTCTGCTTTGATTAGTAAGCACCTGCTTTTTTTAATTCATACAACGTGTACAGGCATATTTAAATAACTATCTCTGGAAAAACAAAAGTTCCGTAAATTTAAATGTTTTAATTCAGTTTTGGATTTCTATTCAGTTTCAGCATTTACATAAAATCTGATCTGTCAGTGGCTGCTGATCCATGTTAACATGCATCGGATCTCATCTAGATCATTTAGGGCATCAGATCGTGGTTATTTTCATTATCAGTTTGTTGGGCCACTATTTTCTTGTTTAATTGTGTAATGAATTTGTCTATGAAAAATGTTTTGACTGACCAGCAGTCCCAGACAAGCACAAAGGCATTTAGTTTACAGTTGTATATGACGGAGAATATCAGCAAATACTCACATTGGTGAAGCTGCTGCCAGAGGTTTGACATTTTGTACTTTCATTTAATTTAAATGAAGCTCTAATACAGTTATAGTTTAAAAATGCATTCACATATTTGGTCAGATGGATGTGGGTGCTCTCATGTCAGTGGGTGGTCTATGTCAGCGGCTTACAGGTGGTCAGGCATGGCTGGTGATCAGTGACCTCCTGCCCTGCGTGTGTCTCTCTGTGTGGCAGAGAGGGCTCGTCTTCTGCTAAGCTATGTCAGCTCAGTTTTGGCTTAGCCTAGCAACTGTAACATCAAGACATCAGCTACAGGTCATGTTGCATAACCGGCAAGGCAGAGACATACCACACTGACACAACAAAGGGAGGTGGGATTTCCCTGATTTAAGCATTATTTGTTTTTTGCACAACAGGGGCACTTGCCATCTCTGAGTTGCTCCTCAAAGTGTCTTGGGGATCAGAAAGTGTCTGCCTATGCCGTTGTCAGACATGATATCTCGGGGTCTAATTGTGTCAAATTTTGGAGCTACGGTTTTGTTAAAACATTGCACCAACATGATGATGAAGGGCTACAATATCAAGTTTCACTGACTCCTAACCTATACACCATGAATCCTGCTGACATGAAATCTGTCTGTCCTTTCAAATTACATTGTCTGGTCTAATGAGTACAATATACAGTAAGTATGATTGCAATATAATTTTGAGGTCACCTTTTTTAGCCCAAACATGACATTTCTGACACCACTGAACAAAGTTTTAGATTTTGAACTGATATATTTTGTCGCTGTCCTGTCATATAGAATTAATATTTCAAACTTTGAATGGTAATAATTGCTGCACATGCTGTCAGTCTGATTGTGATGAAACCCAGAAGGATGGTGCAACTTTTTAATGAAGTTTCAGTCAGATATGGTAGATAATAGTTCTCCCTATTGTTTTCTTTTGTCATGACTTTACACCATGTCTTCTTTCCCTGCGACTGACAGACGGAGAGCTATACGCAGGAGTCTACATTGATTTCATGGGAACAGACTCGGCTATCTTCCGTACGCTTGGGAAACAGACAGCCATGAGGACCGATCAGTACAACTCCAGATGGTTAAATGGTAGTGTCAAAACTCACAGCTTGTCCTGTAGCCAGCATTATTCCTTTAAGTCATCTCTGTCCAGGCCATTTATACTTTATTCTCCTATATGAACATGGCAACGCATATAGCCTCCGCATTCGCCAACGAATCGTCCATTCCTATGGTCTGGGCTTGTTGATCGTTCCAGCGTGCACCACATGACTCAAGGCATAAAACAGACTACAGTATTTGTTTACTGAATGCCTGCAGAGCTTGACAGCCAGGTCACTGGTGTAGTAGCAGGAAGAAATTACTCATTGTCAATAATGAGTCAGGGTACCCTCCTTTTTCTAATAAACAATGGTTATCACAGTGCTATAAATGCTAATCGGGTGCTTTCGGTTGATGTTGCCAAATCAATCACGGTCTCCCTTGTGTTGCTAGCTTCCAGATTTTTCTCTGACCCTGTTGCCCTGACAACAGTCCCCTGATAGCGGTGCACTGAATGGGGACACCTGAGTCCTGCTAATCAGCCAAGGGAAATCTCGCAGAGACTTTTGGTATCGGTTTGTCCCCATTTGGGACCCTGGTTGGGCACAGCAGGGAGGTGCAGCCTGCGTTGCATATCCGGGGTTGACCCAGTAAGTCAGCCAGTGTGAGTGCACTGTGATTGAACATTGTCTCTAAGAAGAAATATAGGGGCAGATTTACAGTGGGACAGTTAAAGTGCTATTTTAGGTTACAGAGTGTTATTTATGCTATAGTAGTAATCTTCATTCAGTTTCTCTGTGAGAGTTTAAATGATGTCTGTAGCTGAATCCACGTCAGTAATTGAGATTTTAAACTGAGATTTTATTCACAAATATTGTAATATGTGTTTGTTCTGGGAACTATACATATCTTAGACTAGGTAAGGCCATAATACTTTAGGTTTAATGTACTAATGGGCATGTGATTATTGTTTCAGGACAAACTTGACAAATGTCTGTCCTTTAAATAATGACTCAAATAGGACAGAGATTGATATGCATGGTGAAACTTTACCTTTAATAATTTATTGGATAAATAACTAGATATAGTAGTAGATGGTGTTGGGTGGATATGGTTACTGTCTTCTTATGTGTAGTCAGAGCTATATTACTGTAAATTATGGTTAATATTTTAACATAAGCCTGGTGAAGTCCACACCACAAGCAGACTCCCTGAAAGTCTGCAGGATTCCCTTTGCACTTGATGAACAGTGTATTTGAACACTGCACTCACAGGCTTCCCTGTGGATGCATCCTGTGTGTGGGCTGCAAAGGTAATTATGCTGTCTTGAACTTTCTTCTTCCTTCTTCCTCAGATCCCACATTTGTGCATGCACACCTTATCCCAGACAGTGCTGAGAAGAATGATGACAAGCTCTACTTTTTCTTCCGTGAGAAAGCATCTGAGATGGGCCAGAGTCCCATGACTCAGTCCAGGATAGGACGGATTTGCCTGGTGAGTTATCGCATCAGTCAGCAAATCCTGTGTTCATCATCACCAGTGACATGTTTCTTATATCTGCATAATGGTTAGTTATTGTCTGTTGCCAGTTTTTAAGTCTCTTAGAGGCCCAGACAGGAAGTCCCCCGTGGTCATCAGTAATTGCTAAGCATGAAACGGTAACACACACAAAAACAAAACCGTTGCCTTAACAGCTAAGTTTGGGAAATGTTCTGTTATTTTTGTTCCTCTGGATGAAATGTTTCACTGGCAGAGTTTACTTTAGTCTACATCTGTATGCATGCATAGACATCCATACAAAGCCCAAGTGCTGTGGCCTGGAATGTTGTTTTTCACCAAGTGTCCAAAAGTTTCAAATAATCTCTACATGAACTTCAGAAAAATGCCTTGCAAGACATTTTTGTGTTCACAAGATTTATCCTTGAAGTATGTCATTTACAAAAAAAATACTATAATCTAAACAGAAATAAGAGTTTTCAGCCATTCTAGTATTTCTGTGAGCCTATATTTAGGCACAGCAGCACTTTGAGCTGCTAACATGCTCACAATGACAGCGAGTAGACCTTCTGCAAGCATGTTTACCATGTTCACTGTCTTAGTTTAACCTCTTAATATACAAAAAGTACTGGGCAAGGAGAAACTTTTGGCCTGATGATGAAAGAGTTCAGAGGTTTTTACAGTTTATCTTCTAGGAATTATGAATATCTGTAGCGAAAATCATTACAAGAAACCATCACTTCAGTAAAAACTGAATATCTTTCATAAATTTTACGGTAATCCATCTGACAGTTGTGAAGATATTAAACTCCGACTCACAACTGTCAATCTGCTGGTGCAGCTAGACAAAAAGTCAGGGGATCGCCAAAGTTAATAGGCTTCATCCTCTGGGAACCACAAATGTCTGCACAAAAATTTTATGGCAATCTTTCAAAAAAAAAAAAGTTAAGATATTTCAGTCTGGAACAAAATGGTGGACCAACCATTCTTCAAGCTATGCCACTAGCATGACTAAAACATCTCTACCTGTGTTCAACAGATACTAAAACACGAATATAACAAACTTAGAAATGGAATTCTTTCCTGTTTAATATCACAATAGATAACGAGACTCGATATTTCTTCCACTGGTGCAAATCTTTTGCACTCTGTGTAGTGTGTCGCGTTCCAGCCCTTGAATCATTTCCCAAGGCTTGACTCTCTTCCTCAGCAGTAGACATTGGCTGACCTCTCATGCAGCTGGGCCAAGCTGAAACACAGAGCTGATCTTTATTCACACAGTGCCAGTAACAACAGACCCACTGCAGTTGGTTTGAACGGCTGTTTCAAATAGTTGTTTCAGACATTGGATGGGTTCCTCCTTTTGAGGTGAATTGATGATTACTGTATGTCTCTGCCTTGCAGAATGATGACGGTGGCCACTGCTGTCTGGTAAACAAGTGGAGCACATTTCTGAAGGCTCGACTCATCTGCTCGGTGCCTGGAGCTGACGGCATTGAGACGCACTTTGATGAACTAAGTGAGTTTGAGTTATTTCACTCTTTAAAATTCTTCCTCCATTTCTGGTCCTCTACAGAGCATCTCTGATGCTTGGAATTTATGCACCCCAGCACCATGAGCCTCAACACCTTAGTCATTTCATTACAAAACAGCTTTATCCCACTTAACATTAGTACACAGAAATGACATGGTTATGTTTTGGCACAAAAACAACATGGTTAGGTTTAGGAAAATATCATGTCTTGAGTTGAAACACTCACTGATTAAAAGACAATGCATTACACACTGGAGGTGAGGAGTTCAGTGTTTTGTTTGACCCACCATCCACCCCAGCCACCACCTAGCACAGACTTGATCCCTTCATATGCTAAGACTTCTTGCTGTGGGCATCAGTTACTGGCACGAGTGGATACTCTGTTGAAAGCCCTGTGCGTCTCATACAGATGCCAAAGGCAGCCTTTGGCGTCCGTATGAGATGCTTAAGGTACTTCACATATTGTCAGTATTTGACGCGCTGGGATTGATGACAGGCTGGAAAAATGACACTTATTTTTCTCACAAACGACAAATTGCAGCCGTCTATATAAAATACCTAATGTGATGTTTTTCTATGTTGTGTTTTTATGATTTCTACAACTTGGAGAACATGTACTGCAGTGTATGTGCTTAAAGCTGGTTTTGCTCTAGGCACATATTAGACAAATGTGTGACCCAACAACAGTCCTTGCAGATGGAAAGTGACCATGTAACCACAGCAATGCAAAGCAAGGAGTTCTAGATGTACATCTTGTTGACAGATTCACTATCAACATCTTTTTCATTTCTAGATTTCTCTTCACATTAATTTTGTGTTTTTACACCATGATGTTAATCCACATTTACTCAGATTATGCTGCATGTGTGGCCCAGCATCTTACCGTACTGTAGAAGCACACACCCAGCATTTGGCACGTCTCTGCTTATACAGCAAATAGAGCGATACTTAAAATCCCATGGAAGCTTCATATTAAGGTATCACTGACTCATACATGTTAATCTTTACATGTATATTCCTTTGAACATTGTCATGGTGCTGGTACAGTAGATGTCATTCTGACACGTTACGGTCCTTAAAGTAAATCGTAAATCGATTGTTTTACTTTCAAGCACCAACAACGTGCGTTACAGAGGATTTGAAGAACTAATCCTTTCCTCCTAACTGTTAAAACTTGTACTTGAACACACTGTACAGTTTACAGATGATGACATTCATCATGCTTTTATTTTTCTGTCATATTTGCTGTATTTTTACCATGTATTGATTGTGACAGTATTAAATGATTCACTATTAAATAATGCACCAAAATGTGCATCAAACACAGTTCTGAGCAGAATGTATAGTAGTATACCATATTTCTGCTATGATGAGGCCCTGCAAGTTGCAAATGTATACTATGCATTAGGATCACTCGGTGTCGGTGACAGACAAGTGCTCTAGTGTCAGTGCTGCTGTACTTTGAATCTATGCGCAGCACAGCAGGTCAGCCATCGTCTCAGGGTAGATGAGTACTTGTGGTGGGGTCACTGTGAGTCCTGAGGTGCAGTGTAACATCCCAAAGCCCTGTGGTCGGCCCTATAACCACAGTCTGGTAGAAATGTATTCTGTCTCCAGTCCTGCTGGTCCTAATGGAGCCCAGCAGAGGCATCGGAGTGGTTGTATGAGGACTCAGGGGAGGGAGCGGAGTAGACACTAACAGAGGAAAAAGCATTCAGTGTTTTACCCAGGGAGAGGAGGAATATAAAACCGAGACATAAACCCACAAGAGAGATGAACATGTCTGCCAAAAAAAGTGAGAACCAATGTGTGAGCGATAGTTGTATTGCCTTGTCTGAAATGTACAGCAGTTATGGAGTGAAATATTTTTTTCATTTTTTTAATGTCACTGTAGTTCATAAATCACCAAATCCTTTTAATCTGTTTCTGTTCTATTTTGTTGTTGCTCTTCGTTTTAGATGCACATCACTCAGAGTAGGTATCAAGGAGATAATACACCATCTGTATTCATTTGACAGTGACATTCATGTGCCTTCTCCTTAGTTTTTACTTTTCACGGCACCTAATTTATCCCCACTCTGGATTCTTTCTATGCTTGCAGCAATCAGTGATGTTTCTCTGCTAATGTGATGCTGAGGGCAACACAAACAGAAGTTACAATGATGTAACTTGTTCTAGTTCTTTACTGATTTATTTCTTTTTTTGTTTCACTGCGCTGCTCTGTAGCCAGGAGGTCTGTCAAACTGGCGTCAGATGAGTTATAACTTTCTGCTTTGTTTGCCAAAAGTTCATGTTTGCTTCAGTGTGCAGCCATTACCTGTCATTTTCATACCTTGGCATGTAATGAGATCTTTTTTCCTGAAAAGATTTAAAACTCATGATTGTTGATTTTGTAATTTTGCAGAGTCAAAAATGATGTTTTTATGCAGACCGTGTGAATTTAAGCTTCCTCCTAAGTATTTTGTGTGTGTGTTAGATAACACCAAGGACACAGGTATCAAATTGTGTTTTTACATTTCACCTTCAATTCCACTCTGTAGATTAGCAATTTGCTCATTTACACACTGCCTCTCAACTTCATTTAGGTGATATGTGAGAGATAAATCTCTGAGGACGCCTCTGCATTCTTTCTGTGGTGTGTCAGAGTAATGTCTACATTCAAAGATAACCCTGAAAAAGATCTCAGTTTACAAAGGCGAGTATAGGGTTCAATGTATTTCCAAAAACGTTAAGTAATCATTGTCATAACTGTTCAAGGCCATCTGAAACAACTCCTCTGAGCTCTTATACTTCATTGATAGTAAGCAATATGTGTTCGACTGTGGATGAAGTGTTATGCTACTCAGCCTGCCTACTTTAAATTTATTTCAGTTTTCTTCCTTATTGTTTTTCCTTGTACTTTTCTCTCATTAACCCATTGGAGTGTGCGGCGTTCACAATGTCCTTAACAGTCAGTAGACACATATGGCTCCTATTAAAACCACGTTGCATCAGAGAGCTCTTTTCTATTTATAATCCCTGCTGAGATTCAGGAACTGTATTTTCAGCATTTGAAGAGTTTAGAATCAGGATCTTATTGAGCCTCTGCTAACCTCAATTCATAAGGAATTCTCCTTTAACTCCCTCTCGTGGGAAGCAGAAAGTCTCCTTGTGTCACAGTTACAGTTACCCTGGGTTGAAACCAGGTGGAAACTGAGAACAAATTAAGATTTGGAATGTTTCAATATGAGACACAGATACTTACAGTAATGTTTACTTTATTTATTTTTTAAATTTTACATTTGCTACTACTTCTACTCCATTACATTTCAAAGGGGAATATTGTACATTTGATTCCACTACACTGGCTGTAGTTACTATGTAGAGTAAGATTTTACACACAAAAATATACGATAGGCTTACTAAATATGTAGCATTGTTCAGAATTAGTTCAGTGGCTCCAAAGGCAAGAACACATTATAAAAGCAGTTTATAGCTGTTTGAGGCATTTCCTCTCTTAGTGTCTCATTGTTTAATTTAAATAACATATTATAAAAGCAAAGATTAGAGGACAGTCACAAAAATGAACACATTTGTCTAGCAGAACTTTCTTCTTTACTACCTTATTAATCCTCTCAAGATAAACACGTTCTTCATAAAGTATTTAAAAGTAACTACAAATCAAGTCCTATAGCTACAGCAGTAAAATTTTACATGTACACAGTTGCATCAATATGAGCAGTTTAACAGTGTCATAAAACAATATATCAGTCACTGGCCATTTTTCAGCAAAATGACTACTTTTACTTTAAATATAAGTACATTATGTTAATGTATGTACTTTTATAAGTAAATCTACACTTCATGTTTTGTCATTGTGCCTGATTTCTGTCATTTCTGTCCTTATTTATCAGGGGATGTGTATATTCAACCAACTCAAGACACCAAAAATCCTGTCATCTATGGAGTTTTCTCGGTTTCAGGGTAAGTGACTGACAGCTTTGTCAAACTAACTTTCATACAGTTTGGAGGGAAGGTGCATCTTGGATTCTTCCTGCAGTTTTTATTCGTTTTCACTCAGCCTGAAGGTGTCAGCTCTCTGATATTGAAATGCTGTGTTGCATATGGTCTGTCTGATTCGGGCTACAAAGATGAGACAGAAAGTGAATCTGGAGCCCAGTGGGAGCTGTGCTCCTCTGAGAGACTGACTGAGTCTATGCTTCCTCATAGTTCAGGTTTGATAGCAAGTTGTCATTCGACACAGAACGTTAAAATTCAAGCCAAACAACCAGACATGTAAGCTGAGATTTTGGCTGCACATGAGCAGGGAGAGGTGCACACTGAGTTATAATAAACATGTCCTGATTAATGTATTTGGGAAGGAAATACTGGTATTGTTTCCATTCTCTCCAGGCATCAAGCATGTTTAAAACCCAGCTGATAAAAACATATGCGGTACTAATGACAGAGGCCCATGACAGGAGTTACAAACATAGTACACCCACCACACAGCATCTATAGCCTGAGATCTGGTGATTCTCTGCAGTACGTGGGTGTTTGTATGTCAGTGTGTCAGACAGCTTGACTCTAGTTGAGATGGTTTGAGAGTGCGTTTGTGCGTCATAGAGTTTCAGTGCATTCCTGTAAGAGGTTGCCTGAGTACGTGGGAAGGAAGTACTTTCTAGCAGCTGCAGAAAGTGCACACAGTAATTATCCCAGGGAGCAAGTTAATCTGTATCGACTAGCTTCTGTATCTGTGGGTTCACCTTTCCCCCCTGCCCACCTCCAGATCTGTCTTTAAAGGCTCAGCAGTGTGCGTCTACTCCATGGCTGACATTCGTATGGTCTTCAATGGGCCTTTTGCCCACAAGGAAGGGCCCAACTACCAGTGGGTGGCGTACACTGGGAAGATTCCCTATCCACGACCAGGCACTGTGAGTTATAAACAGTAGAAAATTATGAATATACCCCTCCTCTTATTACAAACAAAACTCTCTGTCAACCTTTTTATGAGAACACACTGAAAAAAGGAATTTGGTAAATTGCATGTCTGACAGTTGGATCTCTCTCTTTTTGTCAATAGTGTCCTGGAGGCACTTTCACCCCCAACATGAAATCCACAAAGGATTACCCAGATGAGGTTATCAACTTCATGAGAAACCACCCCACCATGCACAATGCTGTATACCCGGTGCACAAGCGCCCCCTAGTGGTTAGAACCAACGTAGACTATGAGTTCACCACCATTGCCGTGGACCAGGTGACAGCTGCTGATGGGAGCTATGAGGTGCTCTTCTTGGGCACAGGTCAGCAGTCTAAAACTGACATTCTATAATGATTGTCCAGTAACTTAACAGTCATATAAATGTGTAGTTTGAAGTTTATATCATGTACACTTTAAGTAGAGTCAAATTTTATTTGTATAGCCCAATATCACCATTTCCCTCAAGTTCACCAGATTTGGCTCTAACTGGAAGTTTCACACACTAGTAAAAGTAATGATGAATTCACACAATGGGTCTGACGTTAAACTTGCTCCTCGCTTGTGTTTGACAGATCGGGGTACAGTTCAGAAGGTCATCGTCCTGCCTAGAGACGACTTGCAGACAGAGGAGCTGGTCTTAGAGGAAGTGGAGGTCTTCAAGGTCAGTCCCCACCCCTTCTCTTCCACTCTGTCTATCCCATTTTGTGCATATGTGTATTCTGTTTGTTGTCTGACAAAAAAGGTCATTTATATATGCACAGTCTACTTATTTAAAGCCTTTTTTGACTCTGTCAATGCAGGTTCCTACACCAATTACCACAATGAAGATTTCATCCAAACGGGTAAGTTACCCTGAAACTGGTTAGAGGAATAGTTCATTATACCAGTGTAGTTACTTCTTAGACAATATGGTGTCTCATATAACATTTTTGTATATTACCTGTACCTCAGTTTTATGTGTATCTGATAATTTTTTTAATATACAAATCTTTACCTGCGTTTCATTATAGCAACAGCTATATGTTGGATCCGTCTTGGGTGTGACCCATCTGGCTCTCCATCGTTGTGATGTGTATGGGGAGGCTTGTGCTGACTGTTGTCTGGCCAGAGACCCATACTGTGCCTGGGATGGCAAATCCTGCTCCAGATACTCAGCCTCACAGAAGAGGTGAGGATCGGGATAGTATAGACGGGCATGCATGAGTACAGTATGTGTTTGTGTAGAACAATCTCCTTCATGTGCACTGCTTGTAACACTGGGATATTTTTAGTATATGTTATAGTTCGCGTTTTATTTCTGTATGTTGATCCTGACCTCTACAGACGTAGTCGTCGGCAAGATGTAAAATATGGCAACCCAATCCGCCAGTGCAGAGGCTATAACTCCAATGGTGAGTGTCAGGTTAACTTGGTATTAAGCCCATAGTACTGTATATATCACATATTTTATGTATTCAGGGATAATACATAAAATATATTCTATATAATGTTTGATAGCCAACAAGAACACCCTGGAGACAGTTCAGTATGGGGTTGAGGGGAGCACGACATTTCTGGAGTGCCAGGCCAGGTCTCCTCATGTGTCACTCAAGTGGCACCTGCAGAAGGAAAACAGTGACAGGAGGAAAGAGGTGAGCAAAGCCCTCACTGTAAGGCTGTTACAGTTATATCTCCATGGCCTGGTGAAGCTGTTTGGGCGTTTCAGCTGTTAAAAAGATCCTCTTCACTTTTGTCCTGTTATTTCCAGATACGCTCAGAGGGCCGCATGCTGAGAACAGAACAAGGGCTTCTGATCCGCTCACTGCAGTCCTCGGACAGCGGCATCTACCAGTGCACGTCCACAGAGAAAAATTTCAAACACATGCTGGTCAAACTGCAGCTTGTTGTCCTCTCCAGCCGCACAGTCAACAACGTGCTGGTGGAGACAGGCAGCCCAGCCCTCACTCCACTCCAGTCCAGTGCCTGGACTCCGAGTGCTGGCCAGTATAAGGACCTGCTAACCATCCTGAGCCAACCGGAGATGGGCCTGATCAATCAATACTGCCAGGATTACTGGCAGCTTGGAGACAGCAGCCTCGGGGACAAAGCCAAAAGCCTGAAGGAGCTGAAAGAACAGAAGAAGCCTCGCAACCGTCGGCATCACGATGAGCAAACACCTCCAGCTGAGACATGAGCAGGACCCTAACCTTTTCACACAACCTCCCAGACACTGCAACCCTTCATTTAGGGGAATGACTCCAGTCAAAAGATACAAAAAACATCAAATTATCATAATTAACAAGACAGACACTACAACCAAGAGCAACGGCATCAAACTGTTTTTTTATGCAACTGTTGGAAAAATATACACAATATTTATTGTAGGTTGTAAAAAGTAATTCTTTGTACCTATCTAGAAAACATGTTTTTTGTGAATAGGTAAATCTGTGCAAATATTGTTGTTATAATATTACTGTTAGTGTTATTTGTTTATTAAAATGTGTTATTATGTTGATAATATCTTTATGTTTGGTGTTGTTGAGACACAGCAACAATAGCCCAGGACACTGGGAGTATCCACGCAGGGACAAGGACCAATGAACATGTGTTACAGGCAACCATGTTGGATCATTTGACTGCTGGCAGTGTTCAGTGTCTAAGCTGGAAGTCAGAGAGTCACTGACCTTCTTGAACTTCCCTAAACTTCTTCACCAGAACTCTGTATATTGAACTTTTTTTGTTTATTTTTTACTGCAAGATACAAGCTGTTGAGATGGAGGTAAAGGTGTGTAATGGGACATTCAAGGATAATAGTGATGCCCACAAACTGCAGCTGTGACAACATGGCACAGTCATGCAGTCAAATGCATATTAACGCCCTCTGTGGCGGGTAAGGTGTCTCTCCTTTCACGATGTGGTCCACCCTGGCCTCTAGTAATGATGTTACATCGTTTACCCAAATGTTTCCAAAAATGTGTGGGGGTTTTTTTTGTTTGTTTGTTTATATGTGAATATCACATCTCAGTGTTGTATTTTTAATAATCGTGATCTTTGTAATAAGCTGTGTTTGGGGAAAAGGGTCTTTTAATGACACAAAAGCTGAAAATACAACAATGCCTTCTCTTCTCGCTCTTTGGAAATAAGAAATTCCAGCAGGCAGCTATATGTTAGTTTGTGACAGTTGGTGATTAAAAATATATATATTAGAGACAAAGCACCTTCTGTTGCCAAATTGGTGATATCGATAAACCGTAAATATTTCACATGTATTTGTGTCATATTATGCAGCATAGTCAACTAAAACAGAGCTCAGACTCAGATTATTTCTTTTAGCTCTCAGTGAATCCAAAGTTTGCATTCCTGTCAGTTTCATGCTAAATACTGGTTTCACTAAATGAATATTGTCCTTGGCCAGTCTAGCCAGTATACACGTCAATTACATCACAGTGACAAATGTTTTATTGGTGCTGTGTTAACTGTGTCAGCCGGTTAACAACAAAGCTTTCACTGCTTCTTTTTTGTCAGTCTTGTTCAGTGCCATATTAAACAGTTTGTACTGAAAAACATCCATACAGCAAAAAAAAAACAAAAAAAAACATCACAAGTAAAACCACTAACAAGCTGATTACCACCAAACCTGAAGACATGTACTAAAATGCTCAGAAGGTGGCTGTTCATTGTGCATGGCATGTACAGTATATGTATATGGTATTTGTCTAAAATGCTATATTGGTGTGGATGTTAGTGAATGTCTTTCTCATTGTGGGAATATGGAATCGGGGCTAGAAAGATGTGCCCACAACTTAATAGTGGGAAATACAGAAAGGTCGGATTGTGATTTTAAGTCTTCTCTTTCTGCCTCTCTCTCTCTCTCTCTCCCTGCCTCTGTCTCTCTCTCTCTCTGCGTGTGGCTGTATGTCTATTTGTGTCTCTTTTGTTCTCTATTCTCAGAAATTTGCGAAACATCTGAATATATTTGAATTGTGCATCTATTTTATTTACTTGGTTTGGCAGACTTTGCTCTGGGTCATTGAGGTAAAGTAATGTATGATATAATGCACAGTTGATGTTATTGTAATGACTTGTAAAAGAAATATCTTTTCTTCCTCATCAACGTTGCTGACTAATAAATTAAAGCTCTATATTTTATAATAACACAGGGTCTCCTATGTTTGACATTGGTGGGCAGTGGGCATATAATCTGCAGGTTTTGCTGTGCTTCTGCATTGTAAGGGATTAATTTCTGTGCTCCTTGTGAGGATCCAGATCCTTTACCGAAGTAAAAACAGCAATATCACACTGTAAAATACTTTGAGGGTAGAAGTACCAGAAAAAATGCCTCTGTCAACACTTCAAAATAGGATTTTTAATGAGAAAATAAAAAGAAAAACTAATGTGTATGTATAAACATGCAGTGCACTGCTCTGTCTTCCAAATGCATTGACATAATTAAAAGTGAGCAGATTAGGATCCTTAACCAGCTCCAGATTGAGGTCAGTGAGATCTGTCAGGTGAAACCACAAAGCTCTTTAAGCATTTCAGAGCCTTCAGTCTGCAGATTCTCCTAAGAAATGTCAGTGTGTTTGGATTGAGAGGTGAGAGTTTGGTTGTGTATTTCTCTGACCCCATTAGCTGTGGTTGTTGTACAAAGTAAGGGGACAGTTTTTGTTCCTCCAAATCCAGCACCAAAAATACAGCACCTCAGTTATTCCCACACGATGTCGATGTCAGAAGAATTTGTAGATAACTAGACTCCCAGCTAGGCACAAACACCAAACTACTGAGCTTTACATGCTCTTCTTTTAAAGGCACCTAAGAGCAGCGTAGAGAGATAAGTACTTGAGCCAACGTTCATCTTCTGCTGAGCACAGCAAAGTCCCTCTAAAGGTTAGATCACTCCTACACTGATGCATGTCTACTTCTCCTCACATCTTTCATGCTGCCCTGAAACAATGTCCTTGTTCACCATTGGTCATTCCCAATCAGGTGGGCAGAGGATGCCCAAAATCCTTTCCTAAGATAGGAAAATACTTCAGTGACATTCTTCAGTGTTTGCTACAGGCAGTTGGTGCATAGTTGACGGCACTGGTCAGATAGTGGGCGATCAGTTAGGACTTACTAACATCTCTTGGTTTTTGCAACAGAGGGGCCAAAGCAAGGAAAAGTAGGATGGGGGCTGGAGCGAGTGCTGAGGAGAAACGCTCCAGAGAGCTGGAGAAGAAGCTGAAGGAGGATGCTGACAAGGATGCAAGAACTGTCAAGCTGCTGCTGCTAGGTAAAAAAAAAAAAAAAATTAAGTCAACCTGAGTCCATGGGGGCATTAACAGCAAACTTAATCTTGTTCTTATACATATTTAAGGAGCCCATAAGGCCCCATAGAGGGTATGGAGCTACTTTTTTTTTTTTAGCTATAAAAGCTAGTAAGTGCTGCTTTCCCTTGTTAAAATTTTGGGTATGAGGATATACATAGAGTGTATATAACAATGCTTATCCCCTGTAGTAATATTTCTCAGTTTAGCTCACTTTGAATGTTTCAGGCACTAAACCATCCAAATTATAGCTGCTGCAGACTGAAAATGAGTAATTTTCAGTTATACCTCATCAGTATAAAAAGTCAGAGTGGCATGGTGAGCAGCGGTTAGCGCTGTCGCCTCACAGCAAGAAGGTTCGAGAGTTCAAGTAGGTTTCGAGCCCCAGCCAACCTGATGCCTTTCTGTGCAGAATTCGCATGTTCTCCCTGTGTCTGCATGGGTTCTCTCCGGTTACTCCAGCTCTTCCTATCACAGTTAGGTTGATTGGTGAATCTTAAATTGCCCATGGGGGGGGTCTACATGTCTGTGATAGACTGGCGACCTGTCCAGGGTGGAGCCTGCCTCTTGTTCAGTGTCAGCTGGGATAGGCTCTAGCCACCCCACACCCCAGCGACCCTCTTCAGGATAAGTGGTATAGACGATGGATGGATAGTATAAAAAGCCTTAACATACTCTACTACCATACTGCAGAGCTGGTACGTTTACACAAACTGTGATGTAGACACAGAACGTTTGGGTCCAATAAAAGCATAATAACCTGTGTCACTGAATTTATAAGACACTTTAATAATCACTGAACCCAATCCCTTGTTAACCCTGAAACAGGTCCTCCAACACAAAGGACTTAACCCTGAAGGACACAGATACTCTAGTGCCCAACACAGAATTAAAGAAAGAAACGGGCTGGCAGTGGTTTACACTTGTGTGTAAGAAGCTGCCTTAATGTTACTGACTGTCAGGTTGCAGATATTGTATCACACGCTTTATAATCTTCTTGTGATAAAGTAGGTCAGGGACAGAAAAGCTCCTACTGACGGCTCTGAACAGGATTAGACCTGAACTGTTAGAGACGCCCCCCTCCCCAGGTGGGTGAGGGAGAACAAAGGTAGGACTCAAGTATGCTGACCCAGGTGCTGGGGGGAAAAAATGACAGTTTACTGGTAAAACAACACAAAGTAACAAAAGAACCTAACAAAGGCCTAGTCCACGTATACAGTCCGGGGTGGAGTGAAGATGGTTAAGGAGACCAGAATAAACAGGTGAGTTGACAGCGGATGAGAGAGAAAACAAAGGAACAAAAGAAACAAACAACCAAAACCCAACGCCCAGTCACTGTCAGCGTTGGGAGTAGTACGTTTGCTAAACACATAAATGTTGTGATCAAGCCAAGCCAAAATGCACAGTTACTGTCAGCGTAGCATACTCGCACAGGTGTATTTATGCGGTTAAAACAAAACAACTATCATGTACTGTGGGTACAAACTAAGTACACGTACATGTGGTATTTGTCCATTACCTGTCACAATGATCCGGCCCAGGCGGAGCGTCTGCCCGAGGTATAAATAAGGAGGAAAACTAATCAGCGGGATGTACCCCAGCTATGTGCACCAACAAACAAGTCGCCAATTACCGAGTGCAACACAGCTGAGGTGCAGAATCCTGCAGATCAAGAAAATAGAGGAGAGAAAGGTGGAGGAGAGGCAGCGGCCGCCAAGCGGCCCTGACATGAACAAGGAGTTTCATGACCTGTCAAGATTCTTGTCTGATGAATGCTTAACTGCCGTTAATATCATTCTCTTGTCATAAAACTTCAATAACAACACAAAAACTGTGGCTTAGAAGAGAAGCTGTATCTCTCCAAAATCACTGAAAATGAAGATTTTTTAAATAAACACATACAGTAGTTGTATTATTTCATCTGAATAACTACATTTATTTTAACTACATTTGTTTTTCATGCTTCATACAGGTGCAGGAGAATCAGGCAAAAGCACCATTGTCAAACAGATGAAGTAAGATATTTGACCACCCACTACAGCTCATTTCTTCTGCTATTGAGTATAAATCACAATAGCAATGCTACATTTTCTCAACAGAATTATCCACAAAGATGGTTACTCACTTGAAGAGTGCCTGGAGTTTGTTACCATCATCTACAGTAACACCCTGCAGTCCATAATGGCCATTGTCAAAGCCATGAACACACTTAATATTAGCTACGGCCACCATGATCAGCAGGTACCTACAGCTGAGATACAGTACACTTACACTTATTTTGTATAAACTGATTTCAGGTTCCAAGCAAACTTTCAAACATAGTGTAACTTGTGTGTCCTCCTGCATTTACCCCACAGGACGATGCCAGGAAACTTGTGCACCTTGCAGACACTATTGAGGAAGGCACCATGCCTAAAGAGTTGTCAGACATCATTTTGCGCCTGTGGAAGGACTCCGGCATTCAGGCGTGCTTTGACAGGGCCTCCGAATACCAACTCAATGACTCCGCTGGATAGTAAGAAGTCACCAAAGCTGAAATATAAAATGTTTACAAAGTGTCATATTAGTATAAGTTATTGAATTAATTTTATTATCCATCAGCTACCTAAATGACTTGGAGCGCCTGATCCAACCAGGCTATGTACCCACTGAACAGGACGTGCTGCGATCAAGAGTGAAGACCACTGGCATCATCGAGACCCAGTTTTCCTTCAAAGATCTGAATTTCAGGTGAATCAGTGTTGTGTTTCTCAAGATAATGGGTCCATTAGAACTCATTAGCAGAGCTCCCACTGTGTTCGACAGCAATCATAAAGATATATCATGAAGGTAACATGCTTCTGTCTTTATGCAGAATGTTTGATGTGGGTGGCCAGAGGTCAGAGAGGAAGAAGTGGATTCACTGTTTCGAAGGTGTGACCTGTATCATTTTCATCGCTGCGTTGAGTGCCTATGACATGGTGCTTGTGGAAGATGATGAAGTGGTATGATGAAAGTTACATTAAACATCTGTGTGCTACACTATTTATGTTTTAACCTTTATGGACAATCAACAGCTTGTTTATTAAAAGTCTCTTCCCTGGGACGTGGTGAATAAACTCACTTTTCTTTTAGAATCGAATGCACGAGAGTCTGCACTTGTTCAACAGCATCTGCAACCACCGCTACTTTGCCACCACCTCCATTGTACTCTTCCTCAACAAGAAAGATGTGTTCCTTGAGAAGATCAAGAAAGCTCATCTCAGCATGTGCTTTCCTGAATATGATGGTAAGATCACCACCATTCATAAATCACAGCATCTTGGGGAACCAATCAAATATGCATTTTGTCTTGATATCTGTTCATTGAGGACCCAATACTTATGAGGATGCTGGTAACTACATCAAAGTGCAGTTTTTGGACCTGAACCTGCGCAGAGATGTCAAAGAAGTCTACTCTCACATGACGTGCGCCACAGACACAGAAAATGTCAAATTTGTGTTTGATGCTGTAACTGACATTATCATCAAAGAAAACCTGAAAGATTGTGGCCTCTTTTAAGAGCTATGCCGAGGAATGCAAAGAAGGTAAGTAAAGTTTGCACAGTATTGAAATGATAATCCAGACTAACCGCTGAGCCAGTTAACCAGTGTGACCTTGTTTTGTTTTACAGGGTGCTGTTGTTGCTCTGTCACATTTTACAAACTTCTCTTCAAGTCAAACTGAGGAGCCAAGATGAGAAACTGTCCCCTAAAATAACCACACTCGAATGCAAATAATAACAGTGAATTTGTCACGTTCACAGGCTTCGGGTCACGTGAGACCAGGCGACCAGAAACTCTTAAATCAGACAACCTTGTGCAGATTTCAGATGAGTTGAATTTTAGTCAAGCTAACCTTTCTTTTGAGTCTGTTGAACTTGTCTTTGGAGGGCTATGCAATCTGTAGTCAACACATCAAAAGCTTCTGTCAGCATAAAGTGATTTATTCTCACATGTACTAATATGATTAAATGTCAGGCTAATGCATGATCTCTATGCTTCAGTAACTGGTCAGTATACAGCCAAAAAGTAAACACGATGACCTCTCCACCTGCAGATGCACTTCAGCCTCTGTTAGGAATGTAAAAGGAACACTGCACTTTTGAGAGAACTGTTAAAAATTAATTTTTGAAATAGTTGAAAGAGCTATTGTATGTATATAATTTCTACTGGATAGCTCTTGAAGTGTGGTGATGTTGAGTGGTAGATGTAATATACAGCAACTGAAAAATCCTTGTCTACAGGGTTGAGCCAACTATCCTGTACACAATAATTGTAAATCTTGAGTAAATATATTCAAGCTTCTGTAGAGTACTTTTCCATTTTTCACAATTAAAAAGAAACACAGCCGCCTTGTTCATAATCTGTCATTTATTATTATTAATTTCTTTAATTTATATAGATTAAAAGAATTGTTTGACATTTTTGGACATACACTTGCTGAAAGTTAAATGGGAAGACTGATTCTTTCAAGACTGTATAGTAAATATGAAGTTACTGCCAGCAGTTAACTTATCTTAGCACAGAGACTGGAAACTGAGTTAAACAGTTAGCCTGGTTCTGTCCAAATGCACATCTAAAGCTCACAAATTAACATGTTAATTTCTTTAATCATAGCCCTGACAAGAGATACACCAGAAACCCCCAATTTTTGTTTTTACATTTCAAGATATGTGTTAATTAGCAAGCTTTAGATGTGCTGTTAGGCAGGATTCATTACCTTATGGCTAACTGTGCAGTAGCTTGCAGGGACCGGTTTCACTAAATCTGCAACATGCAAGCTGTGCATTTTGAGATACTGACCTTTTCAGTAAATGTTGACGTGACACATCAAAGCTAACTCCACAAGTCAGACCCATTCATGAGCATGCGAGATACCTGGAAAACCTTCATATTTATCTGTAATGTCTGAGCTGCAAAACATGACTTTGCTGCCTTTGCTTTCTGAAACATATCCCAGACTGGTAAAAAGTGACATTGATCTTTGAATAAGCAAGCTTCCCAAAATGTTAGAAAAATGTTCCTACAAAGTGGTTGTGGTGAAAACTGAGTTTCTTTAAACAGCACTTGAGAATATGAGCAGCTGTCTCCCAAAGCCAAGAAAAAAATGCCAGTGTAGTGATGTAACTGAGTCATGCAGCCTGTGGCTCTGCTGGGCTTTACAGATGCTCAGGGTGTTTTGTAAAAGATAAGCCAGTCATGAAAATCCACCTCAGTTCAGCTGTACATGAATCACATATCAGAAAACATTTACTTTCCTGTGTCTGGAACATGAATGAATATTCACAGTACAACTGTTCTTCAGTTCAGTGCAGTTATTCTTCGTCCTCAGATAAACAAGTTGTAACATCCATCCATTATCGCTTAGTCCCGAATGGGGTGGTGGTGGGGGGGTGCTGGAGCTAATCCCAGCCAAGTTGTAACATTTACAATATAAATATCTAAGGCTGTCTCAAGATATAGGCAACAACAGTTCAAGAAATTTTTATTTTTTATCAAAGCATTCACTGATTTTTACTTTCAACCCTGAGTTCTCAACATATGACAATTAAAAGGTAAAAGGATGTGCAACTATGTGAAAGAGAAAGAAACAGCAAATGATGACTGAAAAACACATTTTCACTCATCAATGTTAAAAAAATAAATTTTATGGCTTGTTTTACCATGTCTAAAATGTATGTCATGATCATTGTAGAACTGTACATGTACAATGGAATGACATCTGTTGTCCAATATCAACAGTGGCCTCAAAAAAAAAGACAATGCTATCCTCAACTATTATGCAGTGTACAGCATCTAGAAACGGCAAGACAAATTGAAGGCACTTTAAAACGTCGAGTCATCCTGAACCTCTCTCTTACACACCGTCATGATACAACTGTTTGCCCTTTATAAGACATGAAATATCTAGAAGCCTGAGACATGAACACTTGAGTTTTCCCTCAGTATTATCACAAATGTGTAAACAGCTTACAGGCAGGAAGCTGTCTGGCTTTATGCTTTCTGTTATTTCCCTGGGTAGAATATATATATATACTTGGCTTTTTTTTAACTTGACAAATGTGCAAAACAAAAGCCTTTCTAAAATAGGTACATTATAGCTAATTCTGTCAATGGAGAAAAAAAACGAATAATGCTGAGTGAGAGACACATGACAGCTGTTTCCACATTTTGGAAAACCTGCCTCAGGCTTACAAAACAAGACAAACTGAAGTTCCTACAGGCACAGTCTAAAACATGGCAGCCTCACATGAGGCAGGCCTTTGTAGTATGTGCATAAATAATAACCTCTCCTTATCTGTAAATGTGCAGCCCTTCAATAAAAGCACTGAACTAGTCAAGTGACTCAACTGCAAACAGGCACTAATCATCCTGTTTGGAGAAAGTTTTAGAGGTGAGTTTTTGTAAGTTGTACATTTTACACATGTGTGGCTAGATGGCACTGTTCCCTTAAACACAATGTTAGGATTCACAGCTTTGCTGTAATTTCAAGAAGCACACACTCAAGCACATACACACATTATTTGCACACACACATTCTTGAACATGTTTGCTCACCAAAAACACCAATTATTCTGAAATCACTAACAAAACTTCCAACTCTTCACAAGCCAAAACATCATTGAGCCTGACTCCTCAAGTGTCCAGCAGATAAGTTTCTTGTTCGCTTTTGTTGACTACATGCCTGTGCACCAAAGAGCAAGAACACCCACACACTTTTAGTTTATATGGCAAATAATCAAATTGCTTTCTCAGGTTTCTTTTAGTGGATTCAGACCAGCAGTGGATCTCTTTTAACCCTGCTGCATCTTTCTGAGCAGCTCCACTGAAGGCCTGCTCATGCTAATGTCACCATATCCATCCTTTTGTTCAGAAAAGTCCCACCATGTGATCAATCTGCCTCATGTAGACACTCTTTAATGGTAGAGCATAGCGCCGCTCCTCTGGGATCCTGTTACACTGCAGAGAAGGAAGAAATGTGACTCTGTGACAGTGAGAGATATTTACCACAAAATAATAAGATACCTCTAACACTGACAATGGTCGACAGTGTAATGGACTCGGGCAAGGATGATGGCCTTACACTGCTGATGTTGCCAGATGGTGGCTGGTTGTTTGGCACTCTCTCTACCAGTGCTCCCTCCTCACACGGAAAAAAGTCATTCCACTGTTTCTCCCTGAAGCGCTTGTCTATAGGCACGACATGGCCCTCTGTAGTGAAGATGTACTTGTTATCAGATTTGTGAAGTGGGTTGTCCTCATCAAACAGCTGCAATGCAGGAGAGAACATTTTTATTTGTATGAATCAACAGTGAGCCTGAATTTCAACCTGTCAGCAGATGGGAGACACCAACAAAATCAAATTAGGAAATGATTTTGCAAAGCAAGTGGTTTGCTGTTCCAAGTTTCTCAAAATGTTCAGATTTTCTACTTTTCTCTCTGATTTTGGTGCAAATTAAACTTCCTTGTGTTCGCTGGTGTGATCAAAACAAGCTATTATAATAATGTAATGTGCATTTTTCTTTGTTTTCTGCCACTTTTTAACAGTAAACAATAACATGATGATAGCATCACATTACGCTATCATATCCATATATAACAGGGGCTTTGAACTAATTGTGACCTAGTGTCCACCATTCTGAATAAAGAAGTAACCTGAGGACCACAACCCGAGGGTGGCTACACCAGATCTGCATTGTTTTAATCCTGAAAGACACTGTGGCTTTTCTAAATTTTTATATTTGCCTGAATTTTATTATTCAGAGACAATAAGTATCACATAGAAACAAGTTAAAAAAAAGAATCCCGCAGTAAAGCTACATTATTAATGTATGGTCAGGGACCGCTTGCAATGTCTTCATGGACCACCAGGGGGCCACAAACCACTGGTTGAAAACCCCTGATATATAACATGCTTTCTTCCCCAATATGCTCAGCCTATAACGTACCAAGAAAAGGTATTTGCATGTCTCACTGAGGAAGAAGCTCTCCATGCGATCCTCTTTGGATTTGTCCACAACATGGTGGAGGGTGGCATAACCACATCTGCAAATATCATAGCTCAGCTCAGCTCAAACTAGACACATCAAAGCATTCCAAAACTCTAGAGAGGTGCACGATATATTCCATGACCCACACACCTGACTTTGGCATTTTTCTCAAGGCTCTGAAGAATATCCATTCCAACGTGCAAGTAGAAAGGATTTTTGGTCGCCTATGAAAAAAGTGAAGAAGAAAAAAAAGAGTCTCCTCTTGAGTAAAAAAAAAAGAAAGCCTCACTACCACAAATGTTGTGTTACTACAAGGCAGCAGTGTTACCTGGTACAGCAGATAGGTAGACTCTACAAACTCTGGTCTTAAGGGGTAGAAGAGCACATCAGGGGCCTGTAGTTGCCAATTGTATCTCTCGGGCAAAGCCCCAAAGCGCTTCCAGATGGCATAGTAGAAGGCATGAAGGCAAATGGCATTGTCCACATCACCATTCAGCACCTAGGACACACAGTGATAACATTTAAGTGAACACCACACATACATAGGTATGACCGGTCATAGCTGAAAGTAGAGAGCCTAACCTGCAGCCCTGGAAAAAAGGCCTGAAGGGAGTCAATCCATGTGTTCATGATCTCACCACTGAACATGTTCACATTAACATAGAGAGGTGGGTCACCCTCTCCTTCATTACAGGATTCTCTCCTGAAAAAAATGAAGCAGAAAGGGCTGAAAATGTCTCATACTCATCCATGCATCTCCATTTGAATAGTTGTGATATTAAGTGCCTTGCTATTAATGGTTGCTGAAGAGGAAAAAGGTTTCAGACATTTCTGTATTGAATGCTGATGTCCCGACAGACACCTCATGACAGCTGCAAGGCACAAAATTCAGCTTTCCATATCCTTCACAAAGAAGCATACTAGAAATCGTTAACTGTTTTAATTCCTTTTAATTTTTATTTCTTTATAACAGTTTTAATTCCCTGTCCAATCCTGGACCAAGAGTCATTTATATAGCTGTGAGAATTTTATGTTGCAAATGGGCCACCACCTTGTGTGAAGCTCTCTAATGCCGCCAACACATCCGGCTACTTTCACCCAAATGCACACAAGTGTCACATTTCTTCAGTGTGGGACTCACCCTCTCCTCATATGGTTCTGTATGCTCTCATAAGCAGCTTGGAACATCCTGTAATCCTCTTTTTCACCAAAAAGGATGTATGATTTGAGCAAATACTCATAGAAGGAGTCCATCCCAGCTCCAAGACCACTCTGCTTGTTAACCCACTGGCCTGTTTGGATATTAACTACATTCCCTAAAGGAGAGAAGTTGATAGATGAACCGTAGGCATCATATTTACATGCTGTAGCCTTTACCATACTGGAAAAAAGAAAGCAAGTAATTTAAAAATCAATCCAGGATGAAACGAGTCTCTTAACAGAAGTACAGTGCACAGCTGTACATACCTAACAGACCAGTTTCGTTGCTCCTCAGGTTCCACAGAGCTCTGACTGCTCGTCTCGCTACCCACTCAAATGTGGAATCTCCAATCAAGCGGCTCAAAATCCCAAATTCAACCAGTAGGGACCCAGCTCCTGCAGTACAGGTCTCATTGATGCTATCAGGAGGAACCCCAGTCTTCAGGTTCACCTGCATTTAACATGTAAATCCATAAAACTGCTGGTTATTATATATATATTATTATAATTTGAAATACTTTATATACTACTGGGTGGCTTGTGTATTTTACACAATGGATCAATAAAATCTGATGATTATACTATATTTTGTTGTATTATACTAATTTGTTTAAGTAACTAAAGATATCAATCTAGTGAGTACAAAGTACAATATTTTTGTCTGAAATGTAGTGAAGTCAAAGTATGAAGTAGCATTTGCAGTATTTGTATTAAGTGAATAAAAATATACAGTGGTTTCAGAACATATTCCCTTCACTTTCTGGACAGTGTGTGTATTTTAAATTTAAATGGATACAGGTGCCATATTTGCCCAGCACTCTACATTCAATAACAAATAAAAACTAAGAGAAAACATGTTTTAAGAATACTGAAGCTATTATATTATACCCCTCAGAGCACTTTATTAGGTAAACCTGTGCAAATGACTGCAATCCAGTACAACAACCCTACTATAGCAGCTACCTTTATGAAGCTGGTGTTTCAGTTTTTGGTGAAATTGTCAGAAATGTATAAATTCAATTTTATGTTTATTATTGCGGCCATTGTTAAAGGTGGTGTTGTACTGAAATGCATTATATTGAGAGGCGTTCATAATATTCTGTCCCTGTCATGTATGTAAGCAGGGAGGAACAACATATAGTGCAGGGGTCTCCAACACGTGGCTCTGCCTAAAGGTTCAGACAGTGTACAATATATAGCCTACAATCCATACATTACATAAAACTCAAACTGTAATCCAATCAAACAAACGGATGTCCCGCCTTCCTTGGCATCAAATGATTATTTGCCAATCACCTGCCAATCAAATGAGTTACGCTGCTGCCAAGGTTGTTTACGTAAGTTATACTGTTCATGGATGCTAGCAACTTTTTTGGACAATCTTGCGTTGAGCCTTAAAAGTCTTAAATGAAAAGACAAACGTGTAACGTTACTGTAGAAGAAACACGAGGTACATTGCCAGGGATTCGGTTAGTTTTGCTGTGACCTACAGCATGTTAGGCTACATTTCAGTAAAGTAAGTGACACTACGCCAAATTCGCAATTAGCAGTTATTGTTTGCTACATACAATCAGATGCAATAGTCAATGCTACTACCAAGTATCAGTGCACTGGTTTGATACTCCTTCAAATACTGGGGTTACAAGGAGTCTTTTTCTACTATTTCTAGGCGGGGTTGTGGACGTTTATTTGCAGTGGACATCTGAGATCATGAGTTCTTTGGAATGTGTAAGTACCAAAATGTTTGACGTCTTTTTAAATCAAATTGTGGCAGTCGGGCACCAAGGGGTTTTAATTAGCCTACCTTAATTGCCTCCTGTTGTTGTTTGTGTTGATAAGGAGCCCAAACTACAATAACCGACTTCCCACTGTTTTTACAACACCCACAACATAATTTCTGATTAAATGTAACTAGTGGGCTAATATAAAATAGGAGTAGCTCTCAGCTGCTTTCATTTTTTTCAAAGTAAAAAAGGTTGGAGACACCACTGACTCACCCTGGGGTAAGGAATTGCTGGTGTTCTCAAAGGCCGGCAGTAAGCGGACAGCCAGGTCATGAGCCAAGTGAAGCAGCTCATTATCATAACCCTCAAAGCCCACCTTCCCAAAAGGATGTTTCGGGTCAGTCAGTAGGATGTGAGCTGAGATAAGGCTTCCCAAAATCCTTCAAAGAAAAGAAATAGTACACTGAGGCTCCACACAGAAATAGACTGGAATTCAACATCAGTCATTTTGGACAACATGGTCACAGCCAGTAAACTGGGACTGGCATTTAGGGCAAACATAATACATCATTTCTGAAATAATCCAGATGTGTGACTCTGTAAACCCCTGTTTTTTTCTCATTGTGTTGTGGGCTAATTTGAGCATACAATTAGCAAGATGAATCAAGATGTTGGCCTTCATAATTAAATTTGATCAGGTGTAAAACTGGTGGTTTGTTTTTAGAGTACCAACTTTACTTCTGTGCTTGTTTTATTTTAAATATTTGTACATTTGAAACTGTTTTATTTATAGTATATTCCATGAAAGATTGATAAACTGCTGAAGGAGTTATCTGGACCAAGGTATTTGAAGGAGTCTTACAGATTTGTGTCCTGAAACATTGCCTATTTGAAATAATAAAGAATTTGAAAGTGTTTTCTACTGAAATACATTTTGGATACTTAAAAAGGAAATATCACTCATTTACTGGTAAACCACTGCTGAGACACTTCAGAATTTAGCCTGAGCAGCTGCTGTATAATCAGTAAGGTGGGCAGTATCCGCCTCTGTATGGTACTAGAAATAGTAGCAACATTTATACCTGATGTTTGCCTCAAAAACTTGTACAGTTGAGTCCTTGTCAAACGATACAGTATCTATAACCAGTCTGACGGCTCTCTGGAACTCTGTCACATTGCCGAGCACCTGGAGAGAAAAACCACATGGTATAACCACAGTATATCAACAAGCTTCTTTGGATGCATACTTAAGGCTTCTAGATATTTTAGATTCTATTTTATCATTACTCTACAAGGTGTGGAGGAAAAATTCCTGTTTACCTGTGCTAAAATGAACAACCTTCGGTGAGTGTGAAATAAAAAGAATTGAGGTAGATATGTCTTTTGTATTTTTATTTCTACAACAGCACTCAAGAGGTCCGTTAGAGAGGCTCGAAGCACAAAGGGAGCTCAGAACATACGTATATAAGCTTTTACACAGGGTTGGGAAGCATCAGAGAAAAGCAATCTACACTGATAACAGTTATACACATGTTTCTCATTGGTCAAAAGGTCATTTGTCCTCCCATGGTACAGAGAGGTACTTGGATGGAGGGAGTTGATACTTCCAAGGACTATTTATGCTAAATCTGTAGTTATACAGAAAACAGAAGATAGTTACAGTTCACCATAGGCATTAACAGACTACAGTTTAAAGTATAAATGAACCAATCAAAAATTGCGATTACAATGGCAACTGTTGTAAAGAAGACCAGTTTAAGCATTGAACCCATCCAGTTACATTTTCATAAAATAAACAGTCGAGTGATTCTTGTGGTACATTAACAAACCATCTTAACCAAACTCTGTTCCACCTGGCTCTGTCAGTCAGTGAGGCGTTAACCACTGCACCACTGTGCTATTGAATGTAGTGCAAAGCACTGCTCCTTGCAAAACAGGTGATGTTGAGATCATCTAAGAACCTCACTTTGCTATTTAAGACTGCTAAAGCTCCTTTACATTTGCATGTTTAAAGTTAATGTGTCAAATACTGATAATAATCAGCAGGTAAAGTAATTAGTGGAAACTCCCAATGGTATCTTTATAAAATGCTGTGAGAAAGGAAAACACAGTAACTTAGTGTAACTTACTTACCAACAGTGTGTCTAAGGTGTCAATCAGTGTAAGGGAGTAATTCCCCAAGACATCATTTATGTTGATATTTGACCTGAAATGAAAGCAGTGTAACAGACTGTGGTGTCACTCAAAATTGCAGAAGGAATTAACAGTTCACACAACAGAAAGCATACAGCAGCAAAGTGGTGAGTGGGAAATCAGATGGGATGGACAAAACTACAGAAACACCACATTAAAAAGCATATGTATATTCACTTGTATTTTTTTATTTTTCATTGTAATTTCTAACTCTGGTTTTCTGCTAGAATTATCTTGTGAATTCACATCACAAACATTTTCAAATTTGTGAGAAAAAAAAAAAAAAAAACACTGAAGCTTAACACAAGAGAAAGCTTTGGTAGTTAACCCTTATTTTCATTATTGATTAATCTGACAGTTACAGTATTTTCTCAGTTGTTCACTGAGTCTATCAGACAAAAGCAAAAACTATTCATTACAATTCAATAAAGCCAGTGGCGACTTGCTCCCCTCAAACAACTGTCCAAACCCCAAAAATATTTAGCTTATTATTAAGTATATGACATAGAAACACATTTTTGTTTGAAAAATAATTAGCCAATCAAAATGGTTAATGATAAATTTTCTGGTGATTGAAAACCTAATTGTTTAAGTACAGGAACCAATATTTTCTTGTTCTGCGCATGTGGAAAGCCAGTTTCATACTTAAGGCAAAACTTGTTGATTTCAAAAATGTCAGGACATGCATTTGTTCAGGGAAACCCAACCCCCCCTTCTCTACAGCATGTAATGAAGGGTTGGTTGTTAGATACTGGTGATGGGTTTTTGCCATTAAGGAACAGCACTTACAGTATCATCCTGTTGTGGCTCTTTCACTTGCAGTTTTTATATATATGTCTTCTATAATTTGGGTGAAAAGCTGGTAAAATGTAAAGACATGCGTTTGTAGGACATGTCAAATGTGTCGTTTTTACTTTTGTCTATTTCACACTAGCATTATTTTTTCATCTTACCTTTCAGTATCTATGACCTGCACAGGGGAATAAAATGCTCAGGCATGTCATCCACATCTCTACACAGTGGAGAAGACAGAGCCAAATTGTCTGTGTATTTCACTTTCCTGTGGTGAGCACAGAAACCGAATGACTGGAATCAGTATGACATTCAAATCAATCAGGGTGCGACAGCACTTCTTGTACTTTCTGTACTTTGAGTATAATTCTAGACAACTCTTCTCTCTAGTTATCTTTTATTGATTGTGATAGCTTTAAGAAATTTAATATTTAGATGATTCCTCAGTTAATCAGTTCACATCTACAAATTATTTTCATTATGGATTTTTTTGACTGATTAATCATTTAGTCCTAATGCCTTTTCTTCTACTTTCATTAGGTTATATATTCACATATTGCCTCACTGTCCCGATTTCAAATTAATAGAGTGACCAAGAAATTAAACAGTTCCTTAATGTAACAAAAACCTGAAACCACATCAAGACCCCTCCAAGCAGCACCTATATCCTAGTTTAGGACGCACATGACTGTCCAGTGCAAAGGTGTCTAAACCTATCCTGTTCAGTACTGGGCAGCAATGTAGTAGCAATGCTACCCTACAGGCTAATTTGATTACAAACTAAATGCAAATGGTACAGTCTGTAGTGGACAGTTAAGATAACAGTCCGCCCAGAAGTGTGTACTTTTGACAGTGGCAGGTGTCTATCGGTTCAGCTAGCCAGAACCAGCTTTGAATGACTCACGGGTTAAGCACGTCTGGTCCCCTCCCTTCACAGTCAATGGGATTCAGTTCGTCCTCTGGAAAAGCATATTTCATATAATTGTCATAGCCGAAATAGAACATTTCTTTGGCCATGTCCTTCATTTGCGCTTTTAGTGTGTCCGGAAAGGAACTGTATCTCCGGACGTACTCGTCCTTGTTACCATCGAAAAAGCTCAGGTAAGATCTCTTAGGGGAATCCTCTCCAACCTTTGCACAGGTGCTCGCCTTCTGTTCATAGTTGTAGCCGTGTATTCGTTGAGTCCATGAGTTACTCCCCGGGTCGGTCCTTTGTTCCTCCCTGAATAACAAGTCTAATTTGTGCAAATTGAAACTAATAGGGAAGTTGAAGCCCCAGCTAACGTTGGGTCCCAGTCCAAAGACTAGCCATAGCAAAAAGCCTAGTGAGAGTCTCAATATGACCAGACCAAGTACTATTGACCTCCATTGCATCTTGGCCCCGGATCGATCTTAAAACGCATAATTTAAGTCCACACACCTACGAAGGGGCGAACGAATGTAAAATCCTCTGTTTTCCAGGCTAAACTACAAGCGCAGAGATGTTCTATTGATTCAAGCTCACACGCTTCCTGTCAACAAACCAGCCCCTCCCAGATCCTAAGGTGTGATTGGTTCGTGCCTTGTGTCGTCATCCAAAGATTGAAGCAGGCTTGTTCAACGATTGGCTCGAGAGCTGCCAATCTATTCGGTGCGTTTCGTGGCATTTCTGATGTGTCTTAATTTAACTTCTGCACCAATAGAAAACAGCCACAAAACCGAAACGCTCGGGAGTATAGCGTCTCAAAATTGAAACCTGATTTGATTAGGCTTAAGGGCCAGTAGATTCAAAGTTACAATAGCTGCCAGCTCGACGGAAATTTGAAGACAGTGGAAGCAATTAAGGACATATTTTGTATCTGTATTATTAGAAATATTGGTAAAACTTTATAGTAAAATGATGGAAATATTGATGGTTAAATAAGCTGTATAGATCAGTTGTATGACAACAACCACATTTGTGTTGACAGATTGTGGAAAAATGTCTTTGAATGATTGGACTACTGGACCACTTCTAGAAAAGGGCTGCAGGGAATCTGGACTGAAAACCATGTACTTTATAAAGCCAACATATGTTCACATTAATTGCCTAGAATGTATTAAGTATTAATAACCATTAATGTAGCATTTCTTTACTTACAATTTATTAAATGTTGCCTTACTAAAAAGTGATACTGAAATGCTGAAC